>NC_083801.1:7404794-8004794 GCF_015708825.2 Lethenteron reissneri
GGTGCTATGTATTTGAAACTAGTCTTTAGTCGTTTTATTTATACATATTACCTTTTAAAACATTGTATCATAATTGTACTGTACAATATAAAATGTTTGAAAATGTTGGTTATTCTGAATGTCATTTTTATCTAAAAAAAGATAACAGCTCGAAACTATCTTAATTTGGTTATTCTGAATGTCATTTTTATCTAAAAAAAGATAACTGCTCGAAACTATTTATAGGTGCATAATAATTAGCAGTACAAAGTTATCTACTTTACTTTCATTAATTCCTCCGATGAGCACGATTGGTTACGTGTGGTGCAAAAAGTTCAACATGCACACGCACATACACAGCTTTGGAAGATGAAGACAACAACTTTGACAGAACAGTTGGTTATATTCACACGCATTCATATGCATACAATTCAGCCAAAATGCACAATGAAGGTAGGTTATCATGTTATCTGTGGATATTAGAAGTAACGAATGCGTTCGCGACTGAATGTCACCGGGTTGGTGCCATTGTGTGAACGGACGTAAAGATCTGACAACACTTTGTCCAACAGTAGGACACAATATTTGATTCGAATTGCTTGACTTGTTACATTTTAAGATAGATAAATCAGAGCATGCAGACTGTGATAGCTTAATGTCACGTTAAACACAACACGCAATCCAACAGGACAGAAGCAAAAGACAAAACAATAATTCGTGTCACTGTGGGAAATATACGTAACAAAATAGAACAGATCCATATCTTAAAGAGAGGATCCTTGCTGTATAACATCTGGCAGTTCACCAGCATTGATTCAAGCAAGCCTAAATGTTGACGAGACACTGTATGTCAACACTGGATCAGCGTTTACTCGTTTTGAATCAATCCTGCAGACATTTTTCACTCCCGGAACGTGAATGGAGGAGATGAATTTCATGTGCCCATGACCTTCTTAAAGTCCTTCAGCGCTGGCATGAAGATTGCGTCTACCGGGGGCAGATGACGATGGGGTGAGTGCAGTGCCGGATTAAGCTAGCGCGGGGCCTGTAGCATATGATATAATGGGGCCCTAAATAAAAAACACACACATATGAAAACACACATTTTTTACTTGCATAGTAATTGTATTATTTCATTTGCTATACAGCCAGATAATACAACAAATCGCTAACCTTAAACACCCAGTCGTTCATAACCGTTGAAGGCGGTATAGTACTATAGTAATAGAGCAGGTGCAGAATCACCGAACCGCAATTGATAGCTTGAAAGCATTTAGCGCGGGGCCCTTGAAAGTGCGGGGCCCGTAGCTACATATGTAGCTACTTTTTCCTACTAGGCAGATTTCACCTGCCAACGAATCGACAAGGAGCCCACACATTGCGACTGTCGCTGCCGTGGCGTCGTGGTCATTGTCGTCGTCGGGTGATGTGTGCGTTCAGCACCTGCTGCGTCGAAAGCTGGTCGTGCCGGCCCGTGCCGCCTCGTCGATGAGAGGAGCCACCACGAACTCGGAGAGGTCCGTCAGCACCGTGAAGGTAGGCTCCACGATGTAGTCGATAAAACCTGCAACCCGGCACGGACGGACGAGGAAGACGCTTTCATTGTCACACGATGCAGCGTTCTGCTGTCGCCGAAAATAGTTTTTTTTTTTTACTGAAGGTCATTTCATTTTTTTCTGAGCGTAATTTCACATTGTTAAAATTAATATTCTGGATAGTGGTAGTAGCAGTATTACTGCTAGTACGTCTGGCTTTTTTTCAGTGTACGTTTGTGTGTGTGAGCGGGAAGCGGTATTGTAGTGATTAGTGGGCTGTGTTACGAACCCGGTGACCTGAGTTTGATTCCTGCCCATGGTCACCAACACCAGTGACGATTATCTGAACCAGTCCTGTTTTGTCATCTACAAATGAGCACCTGGTGCGATGTGTAATCATCGCTACTCGGGAGACAAAGGCGGCCAGGCGTGGTGCCGGTCACCGACCCACCCCCTCGTGTGCCGTGCCCGACATTAATAGGTGCTCGCTAACAGAGCTTGCCCAAACAATCTGTTAGGACTATATGGAAGATCTTTGTGTGCGAGTGTATGCTGGAGTTTTATGATTGCTTCTTTAATGGTATGTATAGGTTTGCTGTTTTTGCTGATGGGGATTTATTTGAAAGCAGGGGGGCAGCTGAATTAAGGTGTGCCCTGTCTCGGATGTAGCTTGCATAAATAAATAACATTGGCAATGTGCCGGTGGGAAAGATTCGTCTGGCCTCGGTTTGCACCAAGCGAGGATATCCACATAATGTTTGCAAGTTTGTCATGTAGAGGCGTCATGTACACATGCACTCCTAAATATACAACAACATTTTCTCAGGAAAACTGCAACAACTTTAATCTACGTAAATCAAGCCTACCACCACTCCTGGGAGGTATTCAGAGGCCATTATTATTTTGTTGAATAGCACCAATTTCATAGCTCCATTTATTTCGCATTTCTTTCGTCACTTTTTCTTTTCTCTGCCACCGACATACATCATCAACATACCCACATTATCATTGCTCTTTTTTCTTTCTCGGGAACTGCTGCAGCACATGCTGTATGCTGTCATCTATTGAGGTGAAAGTCAATTATCACCCCTTTTGAAGCCCTCATCAGTGATGTAATATTAAAGTGACTTTCAGATACTAAAATAAATAAAAACTGGCAGTTTGGAACCCTTTACACAAAGTCCTGTTTTATAAATCCAGTCTTAGCCACGTGGAGAAAGGCACATTGTCCAAACTTTGTGACAAACAAAATCTAAACAAACATATTTTTTGGACATAATGACTCCACCATCAACCGATGCCCCGTCCCTGCCAATCACGAGTGACTTCTGTGCTCCCCATATCACCATCACAGCACAACTCGATTTCATTTTCTTAGAACAGCTGTCACTTTCCGCAACTCGTGAAGGCCTGAAATTATATTCGTCCGCCCTCTTTGCCTGTTCTTGTCTCAAACGGTCTTTTCTTTAAATTTATGTGCAGGCAATTGTCATTCTTGGGTCTTTCGGCAAAGTCACGTAGAGAGGTTCAAAGAAAATAACAACAAAAAATAACAAAAAACTACGACGTTTCGATCGTAACACAGGCAATCGTCATCAGGAGGAAAACATAGTGGGAAAGCTGCTGAGGCAGGATGTTTTAAAGGTTTGAAATGGGTGTAGCCCAAGGGTCATAAACGAAGTGGGCGGGGCTAGTGATGTTAAAGTGATAAATTTGCATGTCAATGTAAGATCGGAGAGCTACCTCCACGACGACGAAGCTGCGGAGGTGGCCATTGTATTGTCAGAGATTAGCATGTCAATGTAAGAGATTAGCATGTCAATGTAAGATCGCAAAGCCACCGCCACATCGAGGAAAACGAGCAACGGTGGCTGTGTTAGTGTGAGACATTTAACCTGTTAATGTAAATACATTTAACCTGTTAATGTAAAACCAGAGAGTCGAAAATAACCACTAGCATCGGAAGGTAGGATGGAAACATCACAGCCAGTTATGACTTAATTGGTCGCATCTAAATTTAATTGCGGAGCAAGTTGAATATTAGCGGGCACTTTGAGATATAATTGTGTGCAAAATATTAAGGCAAGTTATTTGCTTTGTGGCCTTTTTTGGCATGGAGTGATTGTTCAGTAGTTTGTGCGCTACGCTATTAACCCAGTGATCTGAGTTCAAAGCTAGCCTTAGTGACGCAGTGATATTTGAATTGGTCCTGGGTTTCCATTTACTAATGCACGCTTACGAGAGTAATGAGGTATGGTCAAAGTACCTCCCATGACTAACACTCCTCATCCAGCAGTGGGTTTAACGAACAAAAAACTCTAAGTAGATAATTGTTACGATAACTACGACAGTCTGAATTCCTTAATGCTTTGTGCTAGTTGCTCATAACAAGTATGTTATTAACAATCATTAAAAGCATCATTAAATTCAGACTAGCGCATATTGGATTCTGTATTTTCTTTTGGTGTGCAATTTCTAATTCTTTAAAGCTAACACATTAACGAACTTGGTAAATCAATTTGAATTGTCTAATATTATAATTTACGTAAAATATGTGGACACAGTCTTACTGTGATGGCAATTGAGTTGTAAGATTGCTTTAGTTTGAAGAAAAGGAATGCAATGAGAAAACTATACCCATGTGGTTTATTAAAATATATTTTTCTCAAATTGAACATCTGTACTGTATTTGGTGTGCCATTCAGCTTAAGTATTTGCAACTTTCAAATTATATGAGAATAACATCATAAAAAAGCTAAGTGTTTGCAATTATTGCCTGCAGTAAAGAGGCAATTTGTGTTGCCATAAGGATTCATCCTTGGCCAATTGTTATCAATGGATATTGTATGTATGTTGAACTTATTTATTAACGTACGTAGCCAACCGTGATAATCAGAGGTGCGGGGTAAGGACAGCAAACTAAACTCAAAAAAGCTGTTCTAAAGAAATGAGTTTTCAATCTCGATGTAAACGTGCATAGCTCCAGTGACTTCCTAATATTGTAAGGAAGAGCGGTTGCAGAAGCACATCCGAAAGCACGTGATGCAGTGGCCATCTTTGTTTGATGGCCAGCCAGGAACCGTTGCGAGGATGACCGGAGTTCGCGTGATGGTTTATGCAAATCATCAGAGCCAACGAATCAAAGAGCCAGACAGTCAGAGTTTACAAACCAATCTGCGACTGAGGAACCATGGTCGCATTTCTGTCACAGAGTGGTGAGAAGGACAACCCAAGCTCTGCCTCCTTGTCCCCCTGCACAATAAACACACACAAACAAACATTCGTGAGTGAATTTAAACTTTAGAAAAATGTGCATCTCAATGGAAAGATAACAAATATATGGACAAATCAGCACAAGATAAAACGTACTGTAGATGTATATGATTGCATGGATGGAGTTTTTTTTTATTGTGGTTAAAGGAACACATATACGCGTAAACCACATCCAGTAGTTGGAAGTCAATTGAGGTGAATGGAATGAGAGGAAATGGAATGACGAATCAAATCCACGTGTGGGAGTGAGATGCATTGCAGCTGAGCAGCACTTTGAATGGTGGCACCAACACATAGAGGGCCTTATCTAGCAATGGATTGAGACTGATGGTAATACATGCAGCATTATTCAGTGGCCCAATTGTACATTCCCATCTGTGATACGTAGACAATTTTTGTGATAGAGTTTATTCCCTTAATGTAAAAAAAGAAATCACATCTGAAAGGTGCACATAAAGCCAGAAGAAAGATCCCATGTTCTATCAGGCATTGCATCCATTCGCCTATTATAGACACATGTGAACAAAAGCTAATCTCAAATCACAATTAGCATTTCCATATGATTAACTGTACAATTATAGGGTTTACTTTGATAGGGTTTAACAAGAAGGCCAAAATGGACACACAAACTAGCATTATAATGTGCCATGAAAAACGAGCCTTGCGGATTACAATCACACGCAGCGTCCATCAGCGCATTGTATATTTATGGTTAAATCTGAATAGTATATTTATTACTTGTTTGTGCGGGAGAGGTCCTTGAAGTTGGCAGATACATGGCCTTCATAAAAATTACTTAGACACGCTGCACCTAGCATTTGTTCACTAAAAAAGTGGACGTTCAATTGAGCAACATTTTCAATGAGTTAATTAAGAATAATCCCTTTTGTAATGTGAACTTTTATAAGTGGGTCAAGTCAATATTATTTTTTGTTTCCATATGTGGTGCATTTCTGGCACAAATCTGCCACTCGAAGTGCTGTAAAAATACTCAAGATGTCAATGTATTTAGTTTTTCTAAATTATGAGAAACATATATTTGTTTTGAGCATATGTGAGAGAAGCTTGCTGCTTGTCCAACAGGCACCTAATTTTGATTGTTAACTTCTCAAATACGTGGGTCGTGTTCTTTCTGGCTTTTCCTCATGTTCCTTCTGGCTTTTCCCATGTGCAAACCAGAAAAAAAATCCAAATATGTTACCGAGGAAACCTGAAAAGGTTAATCTTTCTCGATGTTTTTGCTGCGCGCACACTGTCATTGCTAAGTTACAGCTTTGCTATGTCTTTTAATTATTGAAAACTTGCAGGTTTTTCATGAGCACCATTATATCCAAGTATACTGCTTACAAATCAGCTTGGTGTCCGATACTCTCAGCCAGCTACAATACCGCCCCCCCCCCCCTTGTCGCGAGGAGCTGTTAATTCCATATCACCAAAACCCTCTTCCAGAGCGGCAAACGGTTATCCTCTCCAAATTCCCATCGCGAATTATAACGAAAATCTACAAAGTGTGAGACAGCTTCCCGGTTCATTGACCTTTGGCTGTAGGATAGGTAGTAAAGGTACATCCTGCAATTGCTTTCTTACGGAACTGCTGGTGGAAATAAAACCTCCACCAGTAGGATATCTCCATAGGGTATTTTTGTATTTGGTCTACCCTTCCACACTGGCCAGGCGTCTTTATCCCACCACGGAGTCCAGGGGGGTGGTGGGGGAATTTAAGCAACTTGCACCATCGTTTCAACTTCTGTGCGTGGAGACTGTATCAGTGACCTCTGGGGTGTCAAGTCGTGTGCGCCAAAGATTACAAGTGCAGAAGCATCCCTAAGCAGTTAACATTGAAACTAGATTAGCAGCACTGCTTCAAGGGGCGGCACGGCCACAAGGGAAATGCCACAACTGCTGCACGAACCTGCCTGAAGAACTCTTCCATCAGTGACATGGTCCAGCGTCGGTGCAGGTTCCAGTTCTTCGCTGGGTGGCTGATGTCTGCGGTGTGCAGCATTAGGGACATCGCCTTGGGTTTTTCCACACTGCAGGGGGGCGAGCACCCACGGGAGAGGCATTCGTGTTAGAGCCTGGCATGCACACGTGAGGCAGGTCTCAGTTGTTTTGTGTTGGTTTTTTTATGGGCCAAATGCGATCACCATCTGCTAGACCGTTAAGAATGTCATCTGCTCCGCCTTTCCCCTCCTCACCACCTTCCCCCCCACCCACTCTCCCCTCTGCTTTAAACCCGGATACATAAAGTTTTGGACTTGGATATGTGGATTTTCTATAGCCCCACCACCTCGTAATGCGGTTTTTGCTCTGTATCGGGCTCCTATTGAAATACAATAAAATATATATATTGAAAAGAATATCATCTGCTGCATAGTCCACTTGTGGCAAAGCACGGCCCTCTTCTTTAGTGTTGCCCTCATTAATAAATAAGTCGATTGTATCGTGCAGAGCAGAGTAAATGTCAAATGATTTGGATTTCAAACATTTTGTTACTCTTACCGAAAAGGGCAGACATCAAAGCAGTCACTTCAGACCACAGATTAAGCAGTACGAGAGCAAATTATTTAATTTCCTGTGACAAGCTCTGTTAAGCATGTGCAAAGAACCTCTGATTAGGAGCCTTTTAAGAAAAGTGATAAATGGCCAAGCAAGTGGTCAGTCCACTGCAGGATTGACTCAACACTCAATGTAACGGAATGCCAAGCAAAAGTTTCTGATATATATTTAGTAAGTATATGAGCATACTGCACTAAAAAAGTGCTTTCACCCAATTACATGACGAGGAGTCTCTCTGCTTCAGTAACATATTTATTTATGGGTATGTATAGACTCTGACTGTATTTTCATTATACAAAGTGTGCTCCGTACATTAGGGCATTGCATTGTTATTCATATATTGGCACCAAATGAAGCAATATACCACCAAATCAAGAGTCTTCTTCTTGAAAATCAGATCATATAATTGGAACCACCATTTGTATTTTAAATGTCAAGTAGATTAGAATCCAGAATATTTTAAGATTGTTGTAATTGAGACCAAAGGCCCAGTCTATTAAGCATTTATTCCTGCATTTTGGTGGAGCAATGGCCATTTTTTCAGAAGGTGATCCCATCCTGCTTGTTGTCATTTATGAGGTCACTGCCTAGTCCAATTGCAGGCCTTATTCTGCTATTCTGCAGTCTGTAGAATAGGGCAAAGTGAGCAGGCCTGGGAAAGTGCTAGTGTGGAGCTACTGCAAAACTGTGGAAACATTTGACAATTCTGCACTTGTGGATATTTCCACCCTAGGCTGTGTGAAGTGGACAGAGTGATACATCATTCATGTGGCATTTTAGCACTTGTGACCTTGGCAAATGTGCTGGAAATTCAACCTTAACATTCCAAGGACGAAGCCCTGCTGAGTGGAGTAGGATGCAGTGGAATTGGCATACATACACTAATCATACTCATGAAGATATAGCCAGATGCTTTGTTAAACCTTATAAGTGAAAACATATTAAGGCTTGGCATGGCACATGAGGGGATGGTGTGGCGAGAACCACATCTAGCCACCTTTGTCTTCAAAACACTGATGTTCACACCCATATCAGGTACTCATTTAAGGCCTAGTGAACCTAGAGGTGCCCAAGAATATTTTCAGATGGTGATGCGACTGCCAGAGGTAGGGTCTCGCAGTGAGTGCAACAGTTGCAGCATCTGATAGAAGGAAGTGATGCAGCAGTGGTGTGGTTACACAGGCACTGTTGACCAGTTTTCACCTTCAGCTCTATACACGCAGACATGTGTGTTTATTTCCGTGTGCATGAGGTGGGAGTGCTGCTCCACTCCGCTGCTGCAGCCCGAATGACCCTTCTGCAAGTTGCATAATGGACTTATTACAATAATCACCATGCCCAGACTTCGCAGTACAACTCTTCTGTTGCCAGTGGCTCTGCAGGAGGAGTCATTGAAACAAATTCCCATACATACAATATGGAGCCGTACGTGTGTCAAACAGGTCTGAACCTGATTGGAACCTCCTTTGCCAGTAGCAACATATGATCGTTGTTGTTTTACCCTTTTATCTGGCAACAAAATTGACACCTTTTTTACAAGGAGTCATGTTTGCATTGACCACAATACCTGCGGTCGGAATGCAAACAAAAGGTGTCAGTTTTGTTGCCAGATAAAAGGGTAAAAAAATATATATCATATTTTGCGACTGGCAAAGGAGGTTCCATGGTGTAAATGCTTACCCCGAGCTCTCATACTCTGATGGTGCATTGTCTTTGAGTTGTGCGCCTTTTGGCGTCATCTGGTCCAACACCATGTGAGACTAGGCTCTAAGAAAAGCTGTCTCGGGTGTGGACCAATCAATTTCAAGGACAGTGCATACATTATCAGAGTTGTATTTTTTGTTTGCATTCCGACCACATGTATTGTGGTCAATGCAAACATGACTCCTTGTAAAAAATGTGTCAGTTTTGTTTCCAGATAAAAGGGTAAAAAAATATTATCAGGTCTGAACCTGATTGGTCCTTGCTTGCATAATCACTTCATGTTCCTAGAACATTGGTGCAAAAATGTTGCTCATGAATTGACTCGTCATTTTCCATGAGAATTTGTGCCAGCAGATTTTTCTTGAAAATCTGGAAATCAACCATTTATGAGTTGAGCCCAAGATTTCAATCCTTCTAAGAATGCACTAAACGTGGCCATCTGTGATCACGTTTTTATTTCTTGATGACTCATTGTTGTGCATGCACAACCCAGAGGATGCAGTATTATCCTGATGGCAGGTGGGAGATATCCTGATTGATTGTGTGCATGAGTTTTTCCTGGGTACTCCTGTTTCTTTCCACATGCAGTTATTAAAATGGAATTGGACACATTTCAGGACCATTACAAAAATGAGCCTTGAGACTCATGGAGTTACTCAATAAAATGACATTATCCTTGTCATTATCATTACCAACATAATCAGCAACTTTGTCACGCCATCATTATCAGCAGTATTATTATGACAAAATCCTCATGAAGAGTATTTCCATCATCCGAATCGTCAACATCATCATCATCATCATCATAAAAAGTGTATTATTCATTGTCTTGATCAATTTCATCTCTCATGTGTGTGTGTGTCAATGCGTTTCTTCTGCATCCAGGCTCATCCTCGAAAGTTTAAGGAGCTGTATACTTATAGAGGAATATCTGCCACGAAATTTGTTAACTGAAAGTGTGAAGAGCAATGCATCTTACAATTTGCCTCACCCAACAATATAATGAGTTATCATGATTGAGGATAGCAATTGGAATCCGTAATGTATTTCATTTTTGGAAATTTCTGCCATCTTGTTTGTATAGTT
The DNA here is from genome assembly GCF_015708825.2 of Lethenteron reissneri. Lineage (NCBI taxonomy): Eukaryota > Metazoa > Chordata > Hyperoartia > Petromyzontiformes > Petromyzontidae > Lethenteron > Lethenteron reissneri. Next base: position 7,414,931 of record NC_083801.1, read on the forward strand.
TTCTTTTTTTTATCTTACACTTGCGCTGTTTTATTTTGTCCGTTATCTTAAATGTAACATTAGCATTTAATTTACCTGTACTTTTCATCTCAGAAATAATTGATTTTCTGTCCACAGAGGAATGGATCATGAGCCAAAGCATATATATTTCATTAATAGTGTGGAATAGGTTACCCTGCCCTACATTCTTTTGGAATCGGATTGGATGATTGGACTGACCGTGCATAGTATGGAACACGATCCATAACAAAAATGTGATCCATGACCCATTCGTGATTGATCAAGATCGCATCATGAACTGGTTGGTTGATTGGATCGTCAAGTACATTAAGATGAGTGACCAACGACCGATCTTGCTGTAGTAATAGATTAATGTCGATAACTTACATGTAAAATATGCTTGGGAATCTAACCCGGGACTTTATACATTAGCAGGAGACGCCTAACACCACACTTGAGCAGCAATGGCTGGTGGGGGCTACTTTTAACACAAATACTCGACAGTATAGAATTGGTGTCAGATCTGAGAAAATAAGGATCCAATCTGTTCTACTTGGAATTGGATTCAGGTCCTGATTGAAACTGGCACGATTTTGTCCCATTAGGCCCTGTGAACATTCAAGACAAATATATAACTCTGCGAATATGTGCGTGTGTGTTTGAATGGTTCAGGAAAGGAGGCAAATAAAACAACTTCCACCTCTTTATAGAGGCACATAGTTATCGTGTGAGTAGCTCAATGATAAAGTTATATATATGAAAAAAATTCAAGAATAGGTTTTACCCTTTCTGGCAATAAAACAGGTGTTATGATGTTCAAACACCAAATAGATACATATTGCAAGGACTCAAGTCTGCAATAGCCACGTGTACTTTGGTTAAAATGCAAACAAACTCTGATAATATTTGCATTGTCTATGAAAATGATTGGCCTATACCAGTGACAGCCTTCTTTATGGCCTAGTCTCACCAGTGTCAGACCAGAGAACGCAAAAAGGCGAACAGCACAAAGACATTGGCACGTATTAGAGCATTTAAATCTCGGGGTGAGCAGCTATATGTATATAATGAAGACTTCATTCCTTGAAAAAGGTATCTATTTGGTGTTTGAACATATTAACACCTGTTTTATTGCCAAAAAGGGTAGACCCTATTCCTATTTTTTCATATTTTGATACTGGCAAAAAAGTTCCCACAATGATAAAGTTGTATTCTACACAGGGGCTAACAGGGGCTCTACCACTTCATGGCTCTGCATGATCAGCAGAGATATGATATGAGGCTGAAATCCATTTAGAGTAAATGCATTTCCATGCCATTTTCATAGCTTAGCAAGGGTCGTATGACAGGACCACCTAAAATACTCTGAGTGCATGTGGCATTGGGGATTCTAATGTGCACCATCCATAACACTGGCAATGGCACTTGGCACTTTAGGGCTTCTACAATGCACATTAAAATTGTGGAAGGCACACGGTGTACGGTCCATTCTTAGTCGCACAATGGCAGAGAGAAGCATATTAAAAGCACTGCGTCTCACAAGGTTGAAGGTGGAGAAATTGTGTTGTATTGATGCGTTGAATCAAGTGTCGGGGATGTGCAAGGGAAAAAAAACCCTCTTTCATGAAAAGGTTAAAAGCAACTTAACCCGTGCCTTTGTTTGTTTGGCATTCAAAATATGGGGAGATGGTTGTAATATCGTGGGTTATTATTGTTATAATTGTGGTCTACTTTTAACCTGCGTAATGTTTTGTTAATAGATGTAAATTATTCGAGCACTTCTCAGAGGAAAGCCTTACTGAGCCTCGTGCCTCTTTCTCAGGAGGGTCCTGCCAAGTGTTTTTGCCGTATGGGGCAATGATTACACATTAATGTTTTATTTAATGCAAGTTTGGACCATGACGCCAGTACACAATGGTCTACTCTTGCGAGTGACATCATGGCAACGTTCACTACGAAGCAGATAGTATGGTAAATACACCCACATTATTAATCAGTGCGACAGTAGGATTCGAACCTTGAACCTCTGCAACAAGTGGTGAATGCACTCCACCTAGGTCATATTGAAGTATCATGAAATGACCTTTTGAAATGTCTGGGAAGAGTTAAATATTGTAATTGTATTCAGACACTTATTAAATGTTGTAAGTGTACGAGTCCACTATTGTTTCGTGAATATACATAACTGTGGGATTTCTGCCACTAGCTCAAGTATACAAATAGAGATGAGTTGAAGGTGGGGGAATTGTGTTGTATTAGAGATGAGTGCTGTATCATCCTCCTTGTGCATGTAGACACTTTGGGGCTTGAAGCACATACAGTTTGATTCTGCACATTTGTGGAATTGAGGTATCATACAGAAAATCCACAAGTTTAATTGAATCTATTCTGTTTGTGGCATGATTATCCATGCACAATGGGTGCAGCCTTATTCTGCAGAAATAATAATAATCGCACAGCCAATCAATAACAGCAGGAAGAGTATTATGAGACATCTCCTTTACCAGTGGCAAAATATAGTAGTAGGTTTTTACCCTTTCAACCGGTACAAAAACTGACACCTTTATACAAGGCGTCATGTTTGCAATAACCACAACACAAGCAGTCAAAATGCAAACAAAAAGAAACAACTCTGATGATGATAATGATATGCACTGTCCTTGAAGTTTATTGGTCCACACCCGAGACAGCTTTTCTTAGAGCCTAGTCTCCATTGGTGTTGGACCAGATGACGCCAAAAGGCGTACAACTCAAAGTGGAGGAGTGCCACAACTAAAAAAAACATGTTCTTAAGTAATAAAAGGTAAAGTTGCAGCCCTGCAACATCTTGCCCATATCAATGCTGGTGGATGGGCCTCGACTAGAGAAAAAGAGGGCTCTAGAGAACCCAACTAGAGGGTATTAGGCCAACTCTTCCACACTGGACAGACGTCTTGCAAGAGGTGGGAGAGTTCCGACACTTTATCGCTCCAGGCGCGAGCAGCCGATCGACTAACCGTGGTGTACCTATTTAATTCTGGTTTGGTCTGTTTTATTTTGGCACAAGTACAACTCATTGAGGAATAAAAGGCAATAGAAACCTGGTTACCACAACAAAAATACGAACAAAAAACAATAAAAGTTCCAAGTTGCAAGGTCGTGCAGCAATATGGGTACAACTAGTACAAAGAATACAACAACGCTGGGAGAACTTATCACGTACAAAAAGTATTGGATGTAAAACAACACCGAGTTAGGTGAGATGGTAAAAAATAAATAAACATGAAGGACATAAAGTCCGCAAAGCAGACCAATAAATTGCATGTACGTGTGAAGGGAAATATGAGGTCCAAGTGATTTAAAGTAGGACAAGGATAGTAAGATTTTGATCCCAAACATTTTGTCTCAGTTATTCCTGAGATTATGGGCCCCCGCACAGAAGGGATTTAAACGAAGTTTGGTTCTCACAGTCAGTGGGGGACTTTGGGCAGGAACAGCTTCTAACATTTTACCTGGGGGATTAAATGATCCGAAAGATATTCACCAGACTTGCTTTGTAACACTTTGAGGATGATGATAGCCTAATGCCTTTCCCTGTAGATTAACGGAGGAGGGGAGGGTGCTGATTAGAGTTTAAATGAAGTTCATAGTGAGGATGCGTTATGTAGGGGGGGGGGGATCAAAGGCAAAGGGAAGAGCGAAGTTGGACAATGGAACCAGTAATTTTGTGCAGAGCCGACACCAAGTCTGTAAACAACACCATGCCCGTCGCAGATGGAGAATATAGCGGTTCTAATAATATGCAATTGTAGTCGGGTGGCATGCAACTTTTATTTCTGTACAAGAAGCCAGTTTTTTTATCCTGATATTTTTTTGCAAATATGGTCGATAAGTGCAGTGAAAGATGGCTTCTGATCAAGGATGACACCTAGATATTTAAGCTTGTCGACAAGTTATATGTTTTGAGAGTTAAACGCCATAATTTGTTTTGTAGTGGAGGGGTCACTTTCCAGGAGGAACTACGAGTGCTGTCTAGCTGGTATTAAGAAAAACACGTTTTATATTGTTCATTTGCATTCAAGTCAAAGTCTTCATCATCCTCAGATGTGTTAACACCATCACAGCGGTGTCATCAGCGAACATATTTAAGTTGGAGTGGATAAACGAGTCAATTAATGACACGAAGGGGGAATAGGGTATGACCGAGTATGCAGTCTGGAGGGACACCTTTCGTGATAGGGGTTTTGTTTGAGGTAAGGTCGTTTACTGGCTCTGGAGCCACTTTACCATAGACTTGTAAAAGTTCATACATTTAAGTTGGCTCAGTAAGACGTAGTAATCTACTGAATCAAATGCTGGCTGGGCAGATGCACTTCCTCAGTCCAACATCTTTTGTTCAGTGGCATAAACATTTTTTTCACAAAACTGCGCTCCTCGAATATTATTTCATATATTTCATTCTGCTCTAAGTTGATATCCTACTTCATGTATTTTAAGACTAAAAATGCTCAGTTTATAACAGCGAATGCAGTTAAACGAGAACATAAAACTTTCCACAACTTAATAGCTCTCCAGAGTCCTTAATCTTATTAAATTTAATCATATTTCAAGCACAGTAGTTTCCATATCCTTTGTATCCACAAAGTTACGTGCTTAGAATCGGCATTGACGTAACTATTGCCTCTGGCATTGGGTGATCATTTTATTACAGTCAAATAAATCTAATTTTACTAAACCATTTTGCATTAAATTTACCATGGAGATAAATGCTTCAGCCTAAATGTGTCTTTTGAGGTTAGTATTTTAAACACATATCATTTGTTATGTTTTATTTCCTCATACAAATGATTCCTGCATTTTTTATGCGAGCATTAATGCCCTGGTCCATGAACTGGTAATGAGGATACTCATATAGTAGTTGCTTCCGGCTTAACTTTGCTCTGTTATAATGCATCGCTAAACTACCGAGTATTCAGTGTTCGTCATTCCTAAATGATCGCTTTACCTCTGGCATTTCTCCGGGTGCTCTGGCTCTTTTCTCAACTAATAAATAATGCCCATCCATGACTTTGGGAAACACCTCAAGCGGGACCTTTCTTAAAAGGACTCTTGAGACTTCCCTGATTATATAAGTTATTGTTATTATAAGCTTGTGTTGCCTCCGAAACGTCGTGATTTGTATTTTATTTTTATTTTACTTTTATTAATTTTAATTTTTTACCTACGTGACTTTACCGAAAAACCTAAGAATATGAATCATTGCAGTCACGAAAGCTTCAAATCTAGAATTAAGTTATTGTTCTTTTTATTAGCGTAACTTACAAAAAGTTACATTTCAAACAACCATTAAAGCAATGGCATCCGTTTAGATTGTAATATTATCGTAAGTAAGAATGCAAACCAAGTTTGCATAATGCCCGAAGAGCAGACAGGAAATCATATTGTACAAAAAATATTAAATAACATGATATCAAACAATGTCAGGAAATCTGTAATAACACTGCCTTTGGTTGATACGAATCTGCATTCAATAACCTTAAACACCTCCATGGCCTTTCCTCCTGTTCTTATCAGCCATATCCAAGAAATCCGTGATGCGGCATACACATCCTACTACAGCGCTCGCGCTAAGCATTTACATTCACCGCAGCATGATCTATGAGAATGGCCTTCACTCTTCGCTCCAGGATCCAAAGCATATCTGACCCTGCGTGATTCCAGCTCCATTCACAATGTACGAAGCTTCTTGCATTGTTTTACAAAAGTTTCCTGTTCCATCCTAACCTGGCCTCTCTGCACTCACATCACAAGTCAAATGACCTGTTTCACCTGTATGCTTTCGCCGTTTTTGTGGAATGACACCCATTCTGTTCTATTCTTGTGTTTAGCAATGTGTTCAGGAGCTAAATGCCAATGTCAAGGTCTGCTGGCCACGAGAGGGCTTCAGGGAAAGTTCGTGTAGTCTTGCTATTCCTCCAGTGAAGGGGACTACAGTGATTTACTACATGGTCCATAGTTTGGTTTGCATAGCCACAATCGCACCATAGCTTGTCCTTGATTTTCCGTTTGTCAAGGAAGTGTGCGCATCGGTCTGTTGATCTTCTGATGGCTTCACCAGTCTTCAAGGAATGGGAATGACAACTGATTCCATTTGTAGTGACATTACTGGATACCACAATGATGTGGGTGGAGTACCGGCCCGAGAGGGGCACGGCATGCGCTGAATAACAGCGCGAGATGGCACCACGCCTTAAGTGCAGTGCCGACCCTACAGGACAGGGTGTGTGGGTGCCGACCGAAGGATGAGGTTATGTGAGGCCATGGCACTCTGGTTGACCTGGGAGGACATGTGACCAGTAAAGTTGGCAAAGGGGCCTCAAGAGGGGGCTAGGGGTGGTCACGTGATTGGGACCCAGATCCTTCCCGAGGATTCTGGAAGGTGGACGTGGCCAAGGGCGGAGCTGGCCACGACACAGAGAATATAAGCCGGGTCCTGAGAGGGACCGGGGTTGTTGTTCATCCTGGAAGAAACCCTTTGTCTACGTTCTCCGTTCAACGAGTCTTCAACACGTGGACCCGGGCCGAAGCTGTTGGTCCCGGTCCGTAGTAGCAGTTACGTAGTAACTAGTGTAGTTAGCCTGGTGGTCACCACCATAGGTTGTTATTCTGTTAAGGGGAAGTTACCCTGTGTGTTGGAATTGAATTAATGTGTTGCCTCCAAGTCTACGTCTGTGACTCAGCTGAACACATTACACATTTAATAAAGTCGAAAAATTACACAATTTGGTCATTGGCTGATTTCCAGACCTGGACCTCAGATTAACATATTTGGCTACGTACGGTGCGAAATAAGTTATACATACATTCATACACTAATTCACGTGCATGTTTAGCGCCTCCATTCCACAACTCTTATTCTGCATTTGTACAGGGAAAAAACTGTTTCGCAAAATTTGATTTATTTTACTGTAATAAAACGGTCACCCAGTCACCCCATGCCAGATGCGATAGTTACGTCAATGCCGATGGCGAAGCACCCAATTTTGTGGATGTAAAGGATATGGAAACTACCATGGTTGAAATAGATGGTTGAAAGTTAATAAGATTAAGATCTCTGGAGAGCTATTAAATTATAAAAAGTCTTAGTTTTATGTTCTCATTTAACTGTTATGAATTGTTATAAACTAAGACATTTTTAACCAAATAATTGAAGTTTGAAATTCGAAGCATAATGAAAATTATGCAATAACATTTGCGGAGCCTAGCTTTGTGAATTAGGTTGGACAGAGGCAACACATCTGTCCAGCCAGCAGAATAAATGGGTACACCACCAGAAGTGTATTTTGCTGCTTGCGTGTGGTGGGGTAGAATGTGGGTACTCCCACCCAGGTCAAATACTCTCTAGAGCTCCCTAAAGTGTAAGCCCTTCCACCAGCATTAGTACATTGTAGGGCTGCAATTTAGCATTATAATCAGCCACCGCTGGAAGGCTTCCCTAAGTGGTCGCACTTTTTGCAGTTCTGCAATGCTACAAATAATGCTGCTCCTGCGCAATAGTTTACTCTCTCACTCCATCCGCCGTGGTGGACATATTCCCAGATGTATTCCCTTTCTTTGGCTGCCACTCTCTTGTTAGTCTCAACCACCGGCCATCGTCCTCTTTACGTGACATGTCCTGCCCAAGCCCACTCATTCTTCTTAACAGTCGGTAAAATGTCTCGAACTTGCGTGCTGCTCTAAAAATGTGCAACTTGAATTTTATAATGCTATCCATTAAAAGACCGTGACGTTGCAAAAAAGCAATTTGTTTGCACATCGCCAGGCGCGTACATTGCGTACAATATTTGTTAATGATACCGTAGACCCTAAAACATCAAAAGCTTCTTTCATAAACTAGATAAGGAAATTGAATCAGGGTAATATATTGAGGCGAGTTATTGGAAAACGCTTCCAAAAATGTGTTTTAGTCAAAACATAATTCCAAAACACACTGTTTATATTGCATACCTTCCAAGAGTTGAAGTTGTTTTAAAAGAGTTTAATATCCCCCCCCCCCCCACTAGTGGCCACGAAACTCAAAATTCCATGACGTATGCCTGTTAATAGAGAGTGCAACATTTGTTGTGCCATTGTTGTGCAGTATACTCCATACAACAGCGATCTCGGACATTGCAAAACAGCTACAGTTAATACTATTTTGTGTGTTGCAATCGAAACGTCATATGCTAGTATTTAATTTAATTTATTATTTTATCTTTATACGTGACTTTACCGAAAGAACCAAAGAATAATGTTTGTGGTATTTCATGGGACCTCCTTTGCCAGTACCAAAATATAAAAATAGGGATTTTCCCCTTTTTTTTAGCATTTTGACTGCAAGTATTGTCGTTAATGCAGACATGAATCATTGTAAAAAGGTTTCAGTTTTGTTGCCAGAAAAAAAGGGAAAAAACCCTATTGTTATTTTGTGGTATTTGTTAGAAGATAATCGCATTTTAGCTTTGCTGTGGTCACATTGTGAATGTGGTTACACTGGGAATGTGGTTACATTGGGAATGTGACCACATTCAAGAAAACTCCCATTGAATCCTGGGCTGAAATAAACATCGACGCACAAAAAAATGGCAGGTGCCTCAACATCGAGGCCGTCACGTTACGCATTTGTCCACCATTGAAACTAGGCTCTATCTGCAGCCATACAGTATTCCAGTGAAGTGCTCCACACAGGAGACACTGTACTCAAGCTCAAAAGGAAGGGAAGAGGGTCAATGGAGTTTATGTTCTGAATGGCAGACAAATCAAGCGCTCACACATCCATGAAAGTCTTTTTGGCAAAGTGTCAGATATTCTCAATCAATTGCATTGTCATTTCCAACATTCTGAAAACATACGTCCTCCTGAAATGGTTTCAAGTGCTGCCCCGTATCAAGCAATCTTACCATGAAAATGGTAATAAGAGTGTGAAATGTTTCTTGCATTACATTTTGAAATGTGTTCTGGGTCAGGCTGCCAACCGCTATTGTAAGTGGGTGTATTTTGTAATTTAATTGTCAGGTCAAAGTGAGGTGCAGCTGTGGTTAGAGTGCCCAGCAATTGTGAGTTCATGACCTGGTCAGGGACAGACTTGGGCCTTTGACCATTATTTTGAGAAATGTATCATTTGTTTACACCACCCATACGTAATGTTGAAAACAATATCGGGGGGATATGCGACATCCACAATATTACTGACAGTGATAGTTGGTAATTCTCATCAGAAAACTTTTGGCAACTTTTGGAATTTAATCATCATTATTGTGCAAACTGGCTCATCGGTGTTCACACTTAGGTAACAAATAGGCATTTGCAGTCCATGTTCAAAGCACAGCATGTTAACTCAAAAACGAATGCCTTTTTTCGTTGTCACACACTTGACCGTGGCTTATGGGCAGCCAAATGCCTGATGCATCATTATGAATCATACTTGAATGTGAATACTCATTGGGGTCACCTGCTATATATTGGCATCTTTGGCAAAAAAATAAAGTGAACATTTGGGAGAGAGATTTGGGGAGAGAGAAATAGAAATAGAGATAATGTAACAGGCCCTGATGGATATACCAAATGCAAGCATGCAAATAAATACGTACACAGGTCAGAGACGAATTTCGAGTGAGACACAATTGGACGAAATGAGGTTTACTGATAGCCAAGGGTGGTTTCCAATTTGGTTCCCAAAAACCTTATTACCAGCTCTCAAGATTAACACCTACTCCATGGCAAACACAGGTTTCTTATTTTAATCTCACGAAGGCGAATCCATCTTGCTAAGTAACGTAGCCTTAATGATTCTCACATTTGTCACCGTGGAGACAGCAGTATAGTGCCAGAGGAGCTCTGAATTATTATTATTATTATACTGAGAAGTGTCTGCTCAGACCTATTACAGAACTCATAATTATATCCATGGTCTTGCCATTAAATTTTAAGTTGCCTCCTCTCTATTAGGCTTTGCTTTAAACAAAGAATAACATTTCCTGAAATCTCCAGAGACAATTGCTATTAAAATCTAATCAAGCACTAAGTGCAGTCTTTCCCAGAACACATTCATATTATTCACCAGTAAAACAGCAGTGTCTGTTCAAAGACTTGAAAGCTAACAAATAAAACATACACGTTTACTTTGTTTACATTTGAAAACCTTACACTGCCCAAAATAAGAGAGAGCGGTTTTGCTGAAAGTGTGATGTGTAATCATAATAATAATCATCAGAATGTATTTTTTTTCTATTCAGGGGTGCTCAATGTAGCCCATGAGATGCCTAAGGCTAACACAGATTTAATTGATTTCTGCCATTTTTTCTCTTTAGGATTTCCCCACAAGGTCATTCCAAACAAGCCTGCCTTTTTTTTCGAAAATGTATCTTAACATGCCCTTCCTATTCACACTGTAGTCTGTCCTGTCCGTGTTCATTTTCCCTCTGATTTGTTGATAGACTGTGACCTTGGGGACATCTCGTACCTGGAGGTATGAATAACCCAACAGAGTCGTTCTCCCTGAGTTATTGCACTAACTGGTGTCCGCGCTGATTTACTACGAGGCTCATTGTTTACTACGTGGCCTTGCCATTTAACTGTAAAGATCATACGTATACCGGACGTGTGAAATATTGCCGGCCCTTATTACCCATCCTGGTTTGTGCTCTGCGCGTAAGTATTTATAGAATCAAATGAATTAAAATGTAATATTTTTCCCATAAATTTTATGCTTTTTTTACTGTATGCTAGGCTATTAAATATCAGTAATGCTTGTTGTATTCATTCGTTACACCCTACACCAATGTCTTCAATTGTTTTATACCATTATGTGCACTATTTTCACCACTCCCAATTAGATGCCATACATTTACAATGCTCAGCATTTGCATGCTTCACCAGTGTACTGCTAAGTGGCCTGTGTTCCCGTATGTAAAATTAGTGACTGTGCGAAATTGCTTTGCTTGTAAAATAATTGTGGAGGTCTAGGATTCCCAGTGCAGTAAATACCCCGGTTTACCTCAAGGATACGTTCCTGAAAGATGCAACGAATATCGAAACGACGTAAATCAAAGCGATGTTTCCACGAGAGCTGAACAACGACAGTCGGCGTATCGTGAAGCTCTATGTTAATGCGCGCATCTTCATCCTAGACATACCTACAATGTTACATTAAATTACTAGAAATATTGTACTCAACACTAGTGTACAGCAGTACACTTTAACACATTATACCGGGCACAATAACACATATCACATTTAAAAATCAACAAAAATATTGTAGATAATAAATCATTGTCCTCTACAGTACAGCACATTTCTCTATGCGGCGAGACAAAGTACGGTTGTTCGGGTACAGGGTAGGTAGGTGGAGGTGAAGGGCGAGGCGACGGATAAAAGAAAGGACGGATGATGCCGTCAGCAATGTAAGTGTGGGTTGAGGCGACGCAAATTAGATGTTGGTATTAATAAACGTGACGACGTATTTGGCAAATGACGTAAAAATTGGAGGCGTAATATGTCCTGGAACAGAAACACTGCCACAAAGAGGAAGTATGCAGAAGTTAGTAACACGTTTATTCACGTGACGTAAATCTACAATGTGTTTTCCTCCACAATGGTGTATTTTAGAATAGGCCACCTTTTCAAGATTAACTTTTGTGTTCAATCGATCATTTAAATTATATACGTAGACAGCCACCTTCAAAATCATGGTCACACAAGGAATATATGGTAACTTTAGTACGGTGTAATTATAGAGTAGTTGTCCACAAAAATTGATAGACGTGTACTGTGAGTGCTCTGAGAGCCATGTCATTTTTTGTGCGGTAAGATCAATACTGTGGACGCAAAGAGCTTGCTCCATGGGGCATCCAGAAATTATATCAAGTGTTTTGTTTTATAACGGAAGAGATGCATATTAAAAAAAGATTAAGTTGGCCATCCACCTATACGTTTGAGTGCTATAGTAAGCAAAATTAAATGATGCAATTTGCCTGAAAGGAACCTGAATAATGCTGCATCAAAACAAAAATACCGCATCTCGCTCCAGGAAATACTAACAAACCCACAGCAGAAAGTTAATGGGAGTCATATTACTTAACCAGTGTTTAACATGTCATTAAGTACAATTTCATCATTACTTTGTTCAAATATTTGTTGTATTATATCTATTCTACATTACAATCAAGCAAATTGAAATCATGTGAGCTCAAAGGTGATTTCAAAGAAAATCTAAGAACTCAAATGAATCACAAATGAGGCATCTAAATTTTTTCCATATCATTACCTTTTTTGTATGCCCTTAAATTTTTAGCATAACAACAGCGGCAGAATAAAATTTCTTGAAGATGTTTTGTCCCTTCATCATATTAATTCCAGGTACATAAAATAAAGCTTGTGCAAGAGTTATTTTATTATTTCCCTTCTACGTGACTTTACCGAAAGAACCAAGAATATTGTGCAAGAATCTTTATGAATATTGCTCTTAGTATTTTCTTAAACTGCAGCCAACGATAACAACACAAGAGAGGATTGACAGATGCGTATGTTTGATAATGAATGTGGCAAACGCCCAATGCAGACGTTTGATCCTGCTTGGCATTGAGTCTGGAAGAATAAGATGGCTGCTCACACGTGGACAGCGTGTTTACGATGCACCACCGTATACCAAGGCCGTAATTATAAGAAATATTGGGGGGGAACACACCCCCCCCCACAATATTCAAATATGTTCAAAATGTCCCCCCCCCAATATATTGCTATAAACAATATTTTAAAAAAATTCTATGCTATGCAAATAAAAACAAAAATTTGCTAAACCTTGGCCACAATATCTGGACTTGTCTTCATATAACAATGCATAAATTTATGTTTATATGATTGTGGTTATGGTTGTACTTTATGAATCCCTAATCTCTGTCATTACATACAATGAAACAAGAAAAGGTAAAAAAGAAAAAAACAGAGCAATGTAATTCAATACACTATTAGACATTATTGTAAAAAAAAAAGTCCATCTCATGTGTTAGTGACTTTTTTAAATCCTTTATATTAAGTTCGCGTGCTTGCTTGCGTGCTTGTTTGCTTGCTTAGGACCGTGCACATCTTTCGGTCGTTTTTTAACCCACTTCCCGTGATCCAATCGAGCTGACATTTTCCACACAGACTCGTTGTACCAGACAATTATTGTTCGTGAAAAAAAATTCCCAAAATTTTACACTTTTTAGGCAAAAAAAAATGATTTTACATATATTCAAATAGAACGCATTCATGCCTTTGGCTGAACGTCAGAGTGTAAGAGCCCAGAGCGTAACCCCTACACAGGCCGTGGCGGAGTAGCGCAGTTGGTAGCGCCCTCGCTTCCCATGCCAAAGGTCGCGGGATCAATCCCCGCGTCCTCCACAGGCGAATATATTTTTAAATCCTTTATATTAAGTTCGCTTGCTTGCTTAGGACTGTGCAAATCTTTCGCTCGTTTTTTAACCCACTTCCCGTGATCCAATCGAGCTGACATTTTCCACACAGACTCGTTGTGTGTGACAATTAATTTTCGTGAAATTTTTTTCTAAAATTTTACATTGTTTAGGGAAAAAAAATTAAATATTTAATTACCAATTGCTTAATACTGGCAGACAATCATCTGACCCATAGATTGCAGCCATCTCAAGCCAGAGGACGAGAGGTCTCTAGCCGCCACGCCTATAAAGGATTTAGAGTGAAAAACTTTGTTTTTACGGGTTTACTTGTTATATGTTAGGCAGGAAATTTGTTTTCAAATTTAGATTTTTTTCTGGGGGGGGGGGGGGCCTAGACCCCCTGGAAGATTTGGTCCCCCCCAATGTTGACTCCATGGCTACGGCCTTGCCGTATACAGATTGATCACATAAAGAATGATAATGTGAGTTGGTAAATAACATTACGTAATATCGAATGTGTATTACGGTATTACCGATGTGAAAATAAAGTATGAAAAGTGAGAACAACGGTTATCTGCTGAGTATTCAAAATTCTGAAGTATACGGTAGTATGTGCACCTCGTATGACTTTTTAATTAATTATTGTTGTTATGTATTTACCATTATTTGTTGTTCTCTATGCTAAAAATGTAACTTCTCTCATACGGTACTCCACGCGCCTCTCTTGTAAAGCAGCCTATGGCTGAATCTTACTCTTGTCCACATCCCCAAATAAAACTGAACGAATGTGCAGGTGCTTTGTCTGTTATGGCAAACGCACCCATCGGCAATGACTCAAATTTATATTTATTTTGAATATTTGTCAGCACTCTTTACAATGGGCTTTTCAAAATTAAAGTGTTGCTCTTAATAATAAAACAATGGTGTTACAGATAGAGACTACGGTGACAAAGAAGGACACTTGGTATGAGACAGACATGGAGATAAAAAAACACGGCAACATAATTTAAGAGCTGCCGGGTCATGATTGATATCAATCTTGATTTGAAGCTTTCGTGACTGCAGGAATCCATACTCTTTGGTTCTTTCAGTAAAGTCACGTAGGTAGAAAATAAAATACCTCCGTATGCCTACGTATTTTATTTTATATATAAAAATATATAACATAAAATAACTACGTATTTTATTTTATTTATACCTACGTGACTTATGATTGATATCAATTTATTTTACTTGGCTTTATTTCCACACCAACGAAGGAGCAAATGAATCTTGAAATATGTCATCAAAGCTGGTTTTCTACCTAATTAATTTTTAAATGTTAAATAATGCTGAATTATGAAAGCTACAGTTGAGTGATCATTATTGATATTTGCATTACTTTAAAATGGGAAATTTAACACTTCAATGGATGTGTTTGTCGGAAAAGCTGACCGAAAACGTTTATGATAGAATCGCAGATTATCATGTAAATGTGTTGAAAGCATTTGCTTATTTTAATAATTGCGCACGAATACAGTGTGATCGCATGCAATACGATTCATTCATTCAATTAACCCATGAGCTAAACCAGTGGAAAATGTTCACATTTCTAACTTTCTCTTTCCTTTTACAGCACAGTTCATCTTCGTGGTTCTTTCGGTAAAGTCACGTAGAAGGGAAGTAATAAAATAATAAAAATAAAACACAATAAAATAATTCTCACGACGTTTCGGCCACAACGCAAGCAGCCGTCCTCAGGTGAAAACCAGGTCCGTCGAGGCGACAGAGTCCGAATGAAACAGCACACGAGCCTGGAGTATATATACAAGCCGGGCGCCTTGACAAAGGAATTTGCATAGTTCATCTGAACCTCCAAAACCTCTCGCAACTCCCGTAAATTACGACCTCCCCATTAAAGGCTCTCTTCCCCCAATTTTGAATGTGTCCTTCATCTTCCCACACATTCTCAACCCATTAACATCATCGAACAGCAAAAGGATTGTTCACAATAAACTCTGTGAGATGTTTGGCTAGAAACACACACACGTAACACTGCTATATACAGTATATAGATTAATATACATGTCTGAAGGCTTTGGATAACATTTACATTTAACTGCATCAGATATTTATTGTGTACCTTGCAAAAAACAAATGATCCCTTTAGAAAGTAACATTCAGCGTATTGGATGGAAAAGGCTGGACATAGGCTGGATATATTTCATGTACCATATGGAAATGCACTTTAGATACCGGTTAGCGCATCTCACCGTAAACAACTGGTGACCTCTTCTTGGTTCTTTCGGTAAAGTCACGTAGAAGGGAAATAATAAAATAATACAAATAAAACATAATAAAATACAATTCTCACGACGTTTCGGCCACAACGCAAGCAGCCGTCCTCAGGTGAAGAACAGGTCTGTCGGAAAGACAGTGTCTGAATGAACACCACCAAGCTTGGCAGCGTATATTTAAGCTGGGTTAGGGGAGGAAGGGCGCCTTGTCAAGGCTGCCAAGCTTGGTGGTGTTCATTCAGACGCTGTCTTTCCAACAAACCTGTTCTTCACCTGAGGACGGCTGCTTGCGTTGTGGCCAAAACGTCGTGAGAATTGTATTTTATTATATATTTTTTATTTTATTTTATTATTCCCTTCTACGTGACTTTACCGAAAGAACCAAGAAGATGAATCCCTGCAGTCATGAAAGCTGTAAATCGAAATTTAACTGGTGACCTGATTTTCATTCCTGGCTATGGCTAATGTCCGTCGTGAGTTTTTCCTATCTATTCCTGTATCCTAGGTCAGCGCTGGAGAACACTCCAATATTTGAGCACGTGCTATCGGTCTTTTGGAACATGTGTAGCCATAGTTCGTATTATTCCTGTTTTTTTTGTCGAAAGTGTCGACAAATAAATAATCCATACTGTGGCTAGTGAGATACAAACTGATACTGGTCCCCGCACCTTAACAAAGCCACACTGATGAGTGTTGCAGAGTACAGTATCAAAGAAAACCCGTGACGAAGATAGTGTGAGAAGGCCCACAATAGGCAGTTGCTTGACAAAAGGTCACACTAATTGTTATTATTATTAATGTGACCCTATTTAACTCAAGAGAGTTGTGTCATAATATCTCCAAACAAAACCATGATGTGTAATAGCGGCAAACAAACACATGCTGGATCAAAATACATTTTTAAAACTCTTTCTCTGGCATTGCATGTGAGCAGTGATCACACCTATTTTTCGGTATGGTTGTTACAAGTGTACATTCCTCCTCAAAAGAGCTTAGGAATTTCATCGCAGTGCTGTTGAAATAAATCAGAATCTCCTTTAATGCAGCAAGCATCTGTAAGAGAACACCTGCAATTTGTAAAATAGATACATTTAGAAATGGACATAAACACAAGCGATGTCGGGAAAACAGGAGTCCAATGAAGATGTGTATCCATGCACTGATTGAGATGTAAATGAAGAGAGTTCAAGTTCAAGTTCATTTATTAGGTATAGCCCTGTGAGCCATTCGGCTCTTGAATCGGGTGCAACCGCAACAAACAAAAAACATGAACAAAAAACATCTTAAAGTGAATATGTGACTAAGTGCAAACAGAAAATCCAAGAAAAAACAGCAAAATATTGCAGAAAAAAACACCGTACACCAACGCCGTGTGCAAAAATCCCAGTGGGATGCAAGTCAAACAACAACAACAACAACCATAAGACAACTTAGATTAAGGCCATCAGTCTAACTCTGTACTACAACAAACAAACATGGCTAAACCAATACACTTTTCGAAATCACCAAAATAAAGCCATGAAAGCAATGAAAAAGCAATCATAGGAACTGTGACGGAATTTTCACAATAAATGGCCTAAACAGCATGTACTACCAGAACCCTGCAGCCATAGCTGGCTGCATGAGCCACTCCACAACAGCAGCAGGAGAGGTGTGTAAGGTGGCTCACCCCTCAGGTTGTTGCAGAAGGTTCTTGATGGACTTGAGTTGGTGAAAGTGGCAGGACATGTCCGTAGCAAGCACGGTCTCCACCACCAAGGCACGCAACTCCCTAGGCAGACATGGGCGATTTAAAGGGATGCCATTATTCAGGATAAATCAGAGAGTCTATTAGAGTGGATGCTCATTTCTACCACCCATTCAAAGGAATTATCCCACTGTCGATTCTTAGGTCTTTGGCAGATTAGCGTGAACATTTGAAGCGTGACCATTTGCGGCATGAAGTGTGCTTTCTTATTATGCAGCAGCAAAGCAAAACAAATGAAATGCACAACAACACCCGAGGCTGGATGGTTAAATGGAAACACAGCAGGAAACACCTACTCCTGGGGAGTATTCTTTAAAATGCCATTAACAAAATAAAAGTGGTAATCTGACTAAGAGCAGCAATCTGGACAATGCTACCCAACTACAGATATACGTTTTTTTCTAAACTTAAAGAATCGCGTAAAAACAACTGCTTCCAGGATGCTAAATTACCACTTGGAAAATAGTTTAAAAGCAGTACGATTTCTGGAAAATACAATTCCAAATGTAAATATGGGTCATGTGGTGCCTCATTTGTTTCAATTAAAACCGTCAAATATCTTGTTTGTTAGTTGTGCAACATGTCTTAAGGACTCTGCACTCATTCTCTATCATATTGATATTTTTACTCTTGCTGTACTCACGCACCACTGATCTCCCAAGTAAAATAGCCAGAAAACTGGCAAAAACGGGACCATCCGTGTAACAAATCAATAATAACCTGAAACTCAAATAACCGGATCACATTGACCAACTTGTAAAACAAATCTCCAAGTGAGCAGTTAAATATAATAATTTGAACGACAATCCAAAATCGATGTGGACTACGAAGAATTAATAAAAGGCCTCATACTGCAAAAAGTACGGACTTTTACTCCGCTTTGAAGTGTTTCCTAAGTCAGTGCTATAGTGAAAAGCAATATTAGTTAGTATCAGCAGAAGGTAGTAAATTATTCTGCCAAAGTGTATTCATACACACTGCCAGTAGACCCCAGGGACACGGGGTAATAAATACTTGAAAACACAACTCTTGCCAAAACTGAGTTTTGGCAAAGTTGAATATTGAATGATTATACCGTATAGTTAATCACTGTATTGTATTTTTCACTGATTTAACTATTTGTCAGATCTGAAAATATACTCTGATTAAAAACAGTAATACAAAAATAAGAAGAGGTTTTGCCCTTTCTGGCAACAAAACAGGTGTTAAGATGATAATTGGTTTTTTACCCTTTTATCTGGCAACAAAACTGACACCTTTTTTACAAGGAGTCATGTTTGCATAGACCACAATACCAGCAGTCATAATGCAAACAAAAAACATAACTCTGATAATGTATGCACTGTCCTTGAAGTTGATTGGTCCACACGCGAGACAGCTTTCCTTAGAGCCTAGGCTCGTGGTCTATGCAAACATGACTCCTTGTAAAAAAAGGTGTCAGTTTTGTTGCCAGATAGAAGGGTAAAAAACAATTATCATATTTTTTACTGGCAAATGAGGTTCCAATAGGTGTTAGGATGTTCAAACACCAAATAGAAACCTTTTGCAAGGAATGTGTGCATTAACCACACGTATTTGTGGTGAACATGCAAGCAAAACCATGCTCTGGTAATATATGCATTGTCTTTGAAACGAATTGGTCTCCACCAGAGACAGCCTTCTTTAGTCTCACCAGTGTCAGATCAGAGAAAGCCAAAAAGCGAACATCTTAACACCGACATCATGGGACCTCCTTTGCCAGTACCAAAATATGATAATAGGTTTTTCCCCTTTTTTCCGGCAACAAAGCAGGTGTTAAAACACCAAACTGAAACCTTTTTACAAGGAATCATGTCTGCATTAACTACAATGCTTGTGGTCAGAATGCAAACAAAAAACATACTCTGATAATATATGCATTGTCCTTGAAACTGATTGGTCCACACCAGAGACAGCTTTCTTTTGAGCCTCGTCTCAAACTGTGTTAGACCAGAGGACGCCAAAAGGCATACAGCCTGCATATATATGCATATATTATCAGAGTATGCTTTTTGTTTGCATTCTGACCACGAGCATTGTGGTTAATGCAGACATGATTCCTTGTAAAAGGTTTCAGTTTGGTGTTTTAACATCTCAACACCTGTTTTGTTGCCAGAAAAAAGGGGAAAAACCTATTGTCATCTTAACACCTGTTTTATTGCCAGAAAGGGTAAAACCTATTCTTGTTTTTTCATACGTTGATACTGCTAAAAAAGGTCCATTGTAATAGTATGTTTTATACCTCTACAAAGTGCAGGCTTGGCTTAAGAAAATTAGGAAACAGGATTAATCAACACCGACTATTTTTATTTCTAGATAAAGAAATGTCTGACATCTTCATCAACCATCTCATCTATTCAAGGTTTTTTTTATAATCTTTGCATATAACTATTTTTTTAAGTGTGACTCTTGAACAAACAAAGCCTCAGGCAAACAAGTGAACTCTTTATTTCCCGAGGTATTTATTTCCAATCATGAGATGGTTATCAAAAAGATAATTTCACAAATCAACAAAGGGATGCTGATGAGCCGGTCTCTGAAGGGGTCATATTTACCAAAAGGTAAAATGGATTCATCCACTGCAGGCACCATATGACATCAAACAACAGCAACAGCTGCTCAAAATGGCATGCCCATTATAAAGTGGGCCCGAGCACACAACACACTCACTCAGATTTCATTTTAAAGGGGAATATAATTATTAGTGAGGTACATCAAGGCAATGCAAAGTAACATTTATAGTAACATACTCCACATATGTAAACTGTACAGTGTGTGGTTTGTTTTTGTTTGGGAGTATCATCGTCAGCCATGCTCGGTCCACTGCTGGATGAAGGGCTCCCCAAGCCACTGCCATCTCTCACGATCCTACGATGTAACAATCCACCTCGCCCCTGCACGAGCTGAATTAATCGCTCCATCTCCCCGGTGGACATCCTTTTGGACGCGTTCCGTTCTTTGGCTACCACTTATTTCACCGTAGACATGTGCATTAACGAACCTCTAATAAACACAAACAAGAAAACACCCATTACCGTAGAGCATTGAAATTGTCATAGTAAACAAATGTCCTAAAACGTTCACACATTAGTGGCTGTCCAGGCTCTTGCTCCAGCCATCGTAAGCTCATCTGAGAACATTAGTCTCTTGCCAAATGCTGTATATCTCTAGAGGACATGTCAAGTCAATATTCCAAAGACATCTGACATGAAAGCAACTAGAGCTTACCAACTTTTTTTTTTTTTAAAGCAGCTAAGATAGTGCGGCATCAACGCAAACTGTCCCTCCAGATGATAATGTTTAATGGAGCGTTAAAATGTCGGCCAATGCTTCCTGCAGGGATCCCATTTGGCTGCTGTCGCAATAGGTGGCTTACAAAGTTAAAAGGGTTCACTGTGGAGCGTATTCATCCCACAGTAGTGTGCACTTATTCAATTCAAATTGAAGACGGTTACCACTTCGTGCAATTTTGTCATCATTCTATATTTCATTGGGCAGGTAAAGCCCACTGAGCTCTTGGGTAATTTTTCACAGGCAACGTGGCCGCACATGATAGTGCATCGAAGTGGTTTATCATAATATGGCCTCTATACCGTTCTTGTTTTGTTAAAGTGCGCACTGATGCCTACTTTATTGAAGGCGATATTGGCACGCAAAATAAAGATTGATTGATTGAATATGTGGGAATTTATAGTAGCAGCAAAATAATCTGAATGTATGTTTATCAATGTGGAGGGGAAAACCGGAGGACCTGAAGAAAAATGTATGTGACCACAGGGAGAGAACATGCAGATTCTAAATATACAGGCATTGTCAGAGTCGGGATCGAACCCACAACCTCCTGTGTACCAAGCGAGGGATATAACATCTCACAACCACGGCTCCCAAAGTAAATACAGGGTGCTTAATTTTTTTTTCAAAAACTTATACGGGACTATTGTTTTTAATGGAAAAAGAACAGATAATACACTGCAGCATAATAACAAATGTATGTTAATAGCTTCCCAAAGTCAAAGAGTCTCCACTTTTACGCCATCATTGTAAACACGTGCCTGGAATCTTCTCCAGGAGGTCTCCAGAGCCCAGAGGCACATTTCTTGTGGTCTTGTTGCAAATTCTCAGAAGTTTTAAAACAAATTTGAAGCACCCTGCATATCATTTTGCAAGTGTGAGCAGTTCGGACTGTAGAAAATAAGTACAAGATTCCATTGTCTTCTTGGTTATTTCGGTAAAGTCACGTAGAAGGGAAATAATAAAATAATAAAAATAAACATAATAAAATTAAAAGTGTTTTATTATATTATATTATTATATTATTTTATTATGTTTTATTTTTATTATTTTATTATTTCCCTTCTACGTGACTTTGCCGAAAGAACCAAGAAGATGAATCCCTGCAGTCACGAAAGCTTTAAATCGAAATTTAAGTTTCCATCGCTTTATGCAAGTTCAGTTTGTGCAATTTCGCATCTATTTCTACCCAAAAGAATCTCTTTGCAGTTTGAACTCACTCATATGTGGCGATGTGGTTGGAGATGGGGTAACATTGCGCGTGTGTGTGTGTACTGTAGATGCAACTGAGTAGGCAGCTGTCTCGTGCGGTTTCACTTTGTGCATCCCTTTCCTTGGAACGCAACTACCGCACAAAGAGAGGGAAACCTGTAAATGCTGCTACATTTATCTTCTTGGTTCTTTCGGTAAAGTCACGTAGAAGGGAAATAATAAAATAATAATAATTTAATATAATAAAATTATTCTCACGACGTTTCGGCCACAACGCAAGCAGCCGTCCACAGGTGAAGAGGACGGCTGCTTGCGTTGTGGCCGAAACGTCGTGAGAATTATTTAATTATGTTTTATTTTTATTATTTTATTATTTCCCTTCTACGTGACTTTACTGAAGGAACCAAGAAGATGAATCCCTGCAGTCACGAAAGCTTTAAATCGAAAAATGCTGCTACATTTGTTTCTGTTACCGGTGGATAAAAATGCCATGTATGTTGAACACTCTTTCGCACCGTACGTAGCAAACCGTGCCAATCGGAGATGCTTTGATATATATCCACCTGAGTTTCTCCAGTGCACGCATGGCCCTAAAAGTATAATTAATTTAATCTATTTTAAGGGGCAGCATCAGATAGTTTGGCAAAAAGCCTCTGTGTTAAAAAAAATATATAAATCCCTAAATATCTTTGAAGTTAAAGTTGTTTTACTTTACATTCATTTAGTGATAACATTGAGGATGGAGATCTTGTCTCACCTCCAGTCATCCTTGGACAGGTTGATAAGGATATTCATCTCCTCGTCTTCTTGCATGAGGCGGTAGGCAGCGCTCACGTGGTGGTTCTCAAGCACTGAGCGGTCGTTGTAAAGGATCGCCGAGTCTGACCTGCAAGAAAGCCGAGGCACAGACACGGGGGTAGTACTGTGCGATCTCTATGTCGTAGAAAACACATATACTGTATATGCTTTTTGGGTGATCCTTATTTTTCTAGATCTGTTTTAAGATTGACATTTCTTGTTGTCGAATTATGCATCACCGTGAAATGTAGCCTAATAAAAAAATATGTTTAGCGGTCGTGACCATGGTCCTCATTCTAAGTAATGACATCCCTAATACACATATAAATGCATTCCTTGCTAAAAAATTCCATGGGGTGATATTCATTTCAAATGGTTAAAATCCCATATTTCAAAGGTGTTTGTTCAGGTTTCTCTCCATTAGATGACCATTGTTGATAATTGCCTCTGTCCATGCTGACTTAGATATTAACTCCTGAACTGACCAATTGTGAGCTGAATTGCTTGCTACAGTTCCACTTTTCTGGATTAATATATCGGGTTTCAAACAGGTTAAGACAGTTGTATCATTTTTTACGATGAAAACACATTCTAACCATTAAACTGGTATTTGCATTTTCAGGCAACTATTTTAAAACGCTGCATGGAATGTAATACTACGAATTATGAATGGCAACATAAATGCAATTAGAGTATTTGTTTTTCTATGCTTTAGTGGCTTCATAAATTTAAAGTATGGCTTTTGGGTAATCTACCCATGTGCGTCACTCAGTCTGGTTTCCCTGTGACTGCAGATTTTGCTGATGAGTGACTGCCACTGCTCCGAACCGAATCTGTTCCAGTTAAAGCAATTGTGTCTGGAAGGTGGTTATGATTTTCTCTCCTTTTTATATTAAAACACTCGTGAGATTTAATGGGGTGTTAGTTCGCATCTCAGTTACACTGTAAATTGGTATGAATTATATATTTTTCCGCACAAAAGTCTTTCTCCTTTACAGAATGACATCAGGACACTTACTTCACACATTTGTTGCAGAGCAGTATGACCACGTTCGTTTACATGCATTGCACTTCACAATGCATCTTTTTTTTTACTGAAGCTTAGTACTGTGTTGTTGGAGAATCTTCTGGTTGACTTTTTATAAAGGTGTAAATTAGGTCACAGCAGTATACGGACAGATAATTTGTTTTTTTTTCATGAGGTAGGTAAGGAATAATTTACGGGATTTGTGTGACCTTGCCAGTGATTTCCATGGTTACTTAGGGCCATTTTAAGAAGTGGGAATGAAATCTTCACAAGCTGACCAGGAGAGCCATTGGGACGTATTGGTAATGATCTAGCAGCTGCAATGTGTCAAAGTGGAAAAAAAATCATTAACTTAAAATGGTGCTCAGCTTTAATGGAATTCAAGCAATCCTCCAGCCGTTATTGGCCCACATTGGAGAAGCACTGGGAAAAAGGCTAAATGCAGCTCTCTAATGTCTTTAATATGGTAGATTACTGCATTCAAAAGCAAGGGCACTTCAAATATGTCGAGTGCCCCCCATTTGAATCAATGCGCTGTGATTTCTCAAGCCTGGGCCCATTATCTTTCACTTAAGACTGAATGCATTAATACAAGTACTGCAAGTTTAGAACGCAAAGCAAAAGCATATGTTTTAGCTACGGTGTTTTCAGAAATAAAGTCGCAACAAAATTAACCTGAAGATTTATTCTTAAGGAATAATTTTTTTTTTAATGTGAACACTTTTTTTGAAAATAGTCTGTAAAGATTTTTACAGCCATTTAACCACAAGAGAGGCTCACACAAGCCTGCAGCTGCTGGTCCAGTGCAGCCATTTAGGCTTCGGCCCAATGGGCCGATTCATCAGATATTACCTCGCGGAATGAATGCCATAGTTCTTAGCCCACATTAATTCTGAATGCTGTATGCCTGCTCTTAGTTTTTTCGGTAAAGTCACGTAGGTAAAAAATGAAATAAAAATTAATAAAAATGAAATAATAATAAATCACGACGTTTCGGAGGCAACACAAGTCTCCGTCATCAGGTGGGACCGTCACAGCCAGATTTGCTGCATCAAGTGGCTGTGACGGTCCCACCTGATGACGGAGACTTGTGTTGCCTCCGAAACGTCATGGTTTTTTATTATTTAATTTGTATTAATTTTTATTTCCTTTTTTACCTACGTGACTTTACCAAAAAAACTAAGAGTATGAATCCTTGCAGTCACGAAAGCTTCAAATCTAGAATTAATACTGTATGCCTGCCATGAATGAGACCAACAGAAATCTAATAAAGCACTGGCTCATCCCTACCAAATATCACAAGGTTGGGTTACTGATATTAACATATATGAAGCAGGGATGTGCAATGATGCAGTGTTGGGAGGTGCATTACTGGAAGAAGGATATGTTTTTGTGTGTAACAATACCCTCCAAACTAGGAAAGACTGTGACAACAAAAATTAAGATGAGGACAGTTGAAGAGCAAGCTGTTATCAGGAGGCAATGATGATAACTGCTCCCAAATGCCTTGGATGTATTTGCTCTACATATACCATTTATATGCCCTCCAAAAGTCGTGCATACATTTCTTGTATTGCATACATTGCATACAATTCTTGAATTGCATACAATTATCCCGTGTGCATCCAACAGCAATGTGTAAGAAATATATTTCTTCCATACCTTGGGTAATTATAATATGAGTCATGTCCTTGAGCTATGATGATGTTGCCAACATTTGTTTTGAACAATTTGTAGACTAAATTATATTATATGTACAATACATTACATAACCTTAGACTTTTTAATGTTTCGTATCATTTAAAATCTATACTCTTTGGTTCTTTCGGTAAAGTCACGTAAGTAGAAAAATAAAATAAGAAATAATATATCACGACGCTTCGATGGCAACACCTTGTTGTAACAGCTCTCTCGCTGGTTCAGCAGTTCCACTGCTGGATATTTTTTTTCCACTTGAAGACGACTGCTTGTGTTGCGATCGAAACGTCGTGATATATATTTTTTTTCTTTAATTTTTCTACCTACGTGACTTTACCGAAAGAACCAAAGAGTATGGATTCCTGCGGTCACGAAGGCTTCAAATCAACATTTAAAATCTCTTAAACCTTTTACATGATTTTGTGTAATTAAAATTTCTTACACCATTTTTATAGGATGATATATTCGTTCTTGGCTTTCCCCTTATAAAAGACGTGTGCCCTCAGTGAGCTTACAAATTCACGTAGCAAATGCAATCACAAAATCTCACAACTGCCAACTAAAACCAGGGAGATTTTGAACACGCATTTGCTCAAAAAACTAAATAGTTAATCTAACTGGCGCACATTTATTCTGCCTGCTGTGCAAGAAGTGTGTGTGTACATATATAATTTATGTACAAGATGAAAAAGTACAGTAGAAAAATATTTATTAAGCTATTAACTATTTTTATTTTACCAGGTAAGGCCCACTGAGCTATATAGCTCTTTCCTCAGAAGCAACCTAGCCACAAATTATAGCTCACGGAAATATATATGTAATTCGAACTTATTTCACAATATAAGTAGCCAATCACGTTATTCGGAGGTGCGTGGGAAGGACAATACAATTAAACACAAAAAGCAGAAGTGGCTTATCATGTTGTAATGTATTGCAGCCAAAATACTCTCAACGCACTTTTCTAAATGTGGAGGGGAAAAAAACCGAAGGACCCGGATAAAACTCCACGCAGCCACAGGAAGAACATGCAAACTCCAAATATCCAGCAGGCTTCAGGGGAAAATATCGAACCCACGCACTCCTGTATAACAGACAAGGTAGTGAACATCTCGCCACTGCAGCCTTCTTTTAGAGATGTGGCCCTTCCAGCGCTGCAGGAGAAGGCACCGTGCCATGCTGCACACGAGTGTCATGCTGCTGCCCTGTTTGCTGCGTACCGTGTCTGGATGTGGAAGTTGTTCGTGGTGCCCGTGTGCTCGTAGTCATGGATTGCAGCGGCAAAGATCATAGATAAGATCTCCAGCTCATTTAACCAATGCTGTGGAGGCAAAAGAAGAAACAGTGTCAAAAGGCAAGGGACGCCAATGCTGTTTACGTAAACACACCTTGCCATCACTGCATTCCATCTGCTAGATCCCTAAGCTTTTGCAATGTTGACACCCAATCTCCCAAGTTTGCCCTCACCATATCCCACCATCTGTCTTTAATTATTCTCCTTGGTCTTGGACCTCTGGGTGTCCAGTACCCAGAGTTCCTCCGTCCAACATGTGCCATAGCCATCTCTACCTCATTTTCCAGATAACATATCCTGATATAAGAATATGGATTTTGAAATACAATTCTAATAATACAGATTGGCAAATACAAAATCAAACTGTTTGACTCATTTTGGGAGTTTTATTTATTAAATCAACATGTTTACCTCTGTCAACTCCCCACACTGTGCTGCGGATTATGTCCATGTAATCGGATTTGAGATGATGTCTTCTAAATTACACACATGGTAAGATCCCGCATTATTTTGGCTTTATCATCAGTCCTCACGGTACATTTTCAGGAAGAACCCAGGGGGAGGGCTCAATGCCAATAAGGATGATGATTCTTAGTAATTGATCGACACTCAAGGACGAAACAAGTCGTACATTACTTTCCCAAATCATACATAAGTGAGTATTTTGCTCATTTATCCATGCAGAATGCTACGATTACGCGACATATACAGGTCAGCAGACAATGTATGGTTCGACAGTTAATTCAAGAGACAAGCAAACAAGTACTTTGTGTCATCTAGATAAAGCACATACAAAACGTAGTTGCATGCTAATATTTGAATGTTGCAACTGTCACAAAGTCATCCAGCTGGTAGTGCAGTGGTAGAGTGTGTGGCTTGGAGGGGAAGACTCATCTCTCCCAGTGCAGTTAAAATATGCACTCATTTGTGGGACCTCTGTAAAAGACTGGGCCACTTGCCGTAGAAAAATGGAACGAAATGTGTGTCACTCAGTACCAGTTTGTGTACCTTAGATGTGCGTGTGCTTAGAATGGGTGTGCGAGCGACCTTCTGCGGTCGAGAGAGCAGAGCATATTTTCCTTTATGGTCTTGTAATTCAATTAGTTCCACTAATCGCGTCAAGAATGGAAATGTGGCAAATGCCAGCGCAGGTTTGTATCAAACTGTATGTTTCTGATTATTTATTTCCTATAGTCTTTGCTTCTTTCGGTAAATTTCCCAAATGTATAAAACTGTAGCAGCAGCAGAAACTGCAGCAGCAGTAGAAACTGCAGCAGCAGCAACTGCAGCTCCCTTTGATGCTGTTAATCCTGCATAATGCACATGCATATGTAGTACTAATCACATTCCTGCATTTCCCATAAATATGCTAAATTCCTCTTGATATGCAAATTCCTTTGTCTAGGCGCCCAGCTTATATATATGCTCCAAGCTCGTGTGCTGTTTCATTCAGACTCTGTCGCCTCGACGGACCTGGTTTTCACCTGAGGACGGCTGCTTGCGTTGTGGCCGAAACGTCGTGAGAATTATTTTATTATGTTTTATTTTTATTATTTTATTACTTCCCTTCTACGTGACTTTACCGAAAGAACCAAGAAGATCTTTCGGTAAAGTCACGTAGGTGTAAAATAAAATAAATCACGACGTTTCGGGCGCAACACAAGCGTCCATCATCAGATGGGAAAGCGTGGTCTGCTGCTGAGGCAGACTGTTGATTTATTTCCTGTTTATTTCCTATACATAATTATTCTCTACTATTTTGAAGGTTTTTGTAGATTAAATCATTGTTATTTATTCCTTCTAAAAAATGTATCACTCGCTCCATCGTACTTTTGTTATTTTATAAACCACTAAATATATAATATTTTTAATTACCAAAAGCACATCCATTATCATCAGTGAACGTATATTTCACATTGTAATTTTCTGTTTTTGGCCTGAGGCTATTATAACAAAATTGATGCCTCTTTATTATACAAGGCCAGCTTCCAATCAGTAATCTACCATACATATTGACAATTAAAAATTATAATTACTTTGCGACCTATGGTGAGAGAAGGCATCACATGCAATCAACCCAATTTTTTTTATTCTCTGTGACCAATAACTTTTCGCTAATGATGCAAATATGCACACTAACTGCTCAAAGTGTACCATGTCTGTACGTCTCCGTCTATATATGGTTCACATTAACTGCCGTTGTTTTTTTATTATGATACAATTTTACTTTTCAGATGGCAATACAACTGAAAACCATAATCTTCTATACATTTGGGAAACTATTTTATTTATTGATAAATTAATGTAAAAAAGAACAGGTGCTTTATTAAATTCTTAAGTTTTCACAGATGATGCGTTTCAATTGGAAGTATTGTACTAAGTAGATGTTTATCTTATCATATGTAACAATTGTTATAATGTGCCTACGTGTTAGCAAGCCAGATTAATCGAGGCACTTAATGTTTAGTGGAACCCCATTGTCAACGGCATACCTCTTTTAACTGTGTGTAAAGCATTGAATCACGGTCAAAAATGAATGTTTGCCAGGTGCAATGAACTAGCGGCTATTCTGACATCTATAATTGTCTACACATTTACATAGGGGACACAAAAAAACGTGCAATAATCTATCTCATTTGTCCAATATGGTAATAAACAAGATCAACACAAAGACGACAATCATTCAGAATAAGGGGTTACCTAGCCAGGAGACTGTACATATACATCATCATCATGACCATCATCATCATGACCATCATCATCATGACCATCATCATCATGACCATCATCATCATGACCATCATCAACATCATCATGCACTCTCCTGAGGATGGCTCAGTGCACAAATCATTTAAGATTCATATTTTTAGGTTTTTTCAGTAAAGTCACGTAGGTAAAAACATTAAAAGTAAAATAAAATAAAAAAAATCACGACGTTTCGGAGGCAACACAAGCTTCCGTCTTCAGGTGGTACCGTCACAGCCACGACAGTTGTATCACAGCCACGACGGCTGTATCAGCCGTCGTGGCTGTGACGGTACCACCTGAAGACGGAAGCTTGTGTTGCCTCCGAAACGTCGTGATTTTTTTTATTTTACTTTTTAATGTTTTTTTTAACTACGTGACTTTACCGAAAAAACCTAAGAATATGAATCATTGCAGTCACGAAAGCTTCAAATCTAGAATCATTAAAGATGTTGAACGTCGTACGCTGCCTTCATTAGCACGTTTGCATTGCAGTTGAGTCGTGCAATGTTGCGCGATGTCACTGTGTGCAGCCTTAACATGCAGTATGCCTCGGGCAAACGTACACATCGTGATTGGAACAGGAACAACATAGCACAACATTTGAAAAAGTTGGAATATTATAGTACTATATTATACATAAAACAAATAATGTTAATTTAAAATGTGTTTATTACCTTCCATTGAGCTCATCCAGCAAAAGAAACAAACCACTTTGCTTGCTTTATCTGGTACTTACATACATATTACGTAACCTATTCCCCAATCCAAACCAAGGTAATTATAATTATGAAAAAAACATAAGGTCAACCTTAATTTGGTTACAAATTATAGAAATCCGCATTTAAAATCAGTCCAAATAGCAATTAAACAGTATAATTCGGTAGCAGATGAAAATTAGCCTTGTTTTACTTCATGCCATGTTTAACTAGCACCTCTCACATAGCCCCTGTTTTAAAACATTCTTGAGGGAATTCATTGAGGTGGATTTTATTTGCAAAATGATGGCAATGTATTCATTGTTGATCCTCGTCTACTTTAACAAAAAACTGCTGTGTTGTCCAATTGTTTCCTTCCCAACAGATATCTCCAATGGGTTTGTTTTAATCAGATTTAGCCTGAGCCCCACTTTGCAGCATTATTCATTAAGTTCTTAGATATTATCCTGTAATTAATTTCCATTGCTTTTTATAACGTTTACGTCATCAGCAAATACCACCGGTTAGTTTATTTCCTTTTAAGTTTATTACTTTATTTATCCAGGCAATTTTTTTTTAAAAATCGCGTTGTCTCCATGAATAACTTTGTTAAAAGGTGTATCTCCGTGTCTGATTCCCCTTCTGATGTAAAATGTTTCGTTACTTTTGGTGTTTTCTTCAAGAAATCTCAGTGTCAGTGTTCCATTTTTTTAAAGGGTTTTCAATAATATTTATAAATATCACGAATCAGATTGTGGTGTGGGTTTGAGTACTTTTGGAAAACTGACCTTAATAGTGAAATTCTAAATACCAATGTGCCTCAACAAAACGGTAAAATACGTGTTTATCACCTGTTATGATACGTGGATCAGAAGCAAGGACGTTGACATACAAAATTAAACAAAAGCTGAAAGATGCGCGCAGAAACGTGGAGAGACGCACGTTTAGAATTACATTGAGAGACAGCAAGAGGAACACATGCATCGTAGAACATTCACGAGTTAGGGCAGGACACATCACTATAAGGGGGTGATTGTATTCTTTGGGTCTTTCGGTAAAGTCACAGATAGGTTTCGATCGCAAACACATCACAACACATGATGACGAACGCTTGTGTTGCGATCGAAACGTCGTAGTTTTTTTGTTATTTTCTTTGAACCTATCTACGTGACTTTACCGAAAGACCCAAAGAATATGAATCCCTGCAGCCACGAAAGCTTTAAGTCAAGATTTTATTGTAGTTTGAGATGAACGATGGAGTGGAAGAGGATGACTACTGAATAGATGGAGCTGTTAAATATTGTTAATACCGCAACGACAAGTCTGCAACTCAAAGGTATGTTCTGTGGTGTTGTTTTGAAATACAGGTATATAACTTTTCATCTTAAATTTAGTTCTTCTTGGTTCTTTCGGTAAAGTCACGTAGAAGGGAAGTAATAAAATAATAAAAATAAAACATAATAAAATAATTCTCACGACGTTTCGGCCACAACACAAGCAGCCGTCCTCAGGACGTCCTCAGGACGGCTGCTTGCGTTGTGGCCGAAACGTCGTGAGAATTATTTTTATTATGTTTTTATTATGTTGTATTTTTATTATTTTATTACTTCCCTTCTATGTGACTTTACCGAAAGAACCAAGAAGATGAATCCCTGCAGTCACGAAAGCTTTAAATCGAAATTAAATTTAGTTCTGAACAAAAGGGCATCTCATTGTAGGGTGAGGTGGGGGGGGGGGAGTTTAGTCCTCTCTGATATCCTCTTAGCTCCTGGGTGGTTTCCCTACAAAATAATCCTAGACAGGAACCACAGAGGCTGCTCGTGCCACTGTTAAATTCCATCTCGTGTTGTGTCATCTCTGAGGTTTAAACGGCACACCAGTAGGACCAAGTCCTGCAGAACTGACGTTCCAAAATATCTACGGTAGTGTACATAAGCACTTATCAATTAGACGCACATTACTGCATAGGGACGTGCAAAGGCGATGATCTACGATCTGCAACGCATAACGTAAATCACGCCTCGTCAGAGGAGGCCTGGGTAGCAGAAAACCACTTTGCAGGCGCCTTAATTGGATGTTTCAGGAGATTAATGTGTCAGATTAGGGCTGCGAGGGCTTCTTATTACTGCCACTGGTAGAAGATCAATTCACGACTGGAGAAGCAACTTGACACAATGATGGCACAAATCATCAGTGAAAATATTTACAATACAAGCGTGCAAGTCTGAAAAACACCGCGTTCTGGGAAAATCACGTTATAATAAATAATATAGAATAGAGGGTAAAGCACAGTCCGCACGAACACGTGAGAAGCGTATGCAGCCTGAACAAAGACTGATGTGCGTGGGTAGCATCTAGAAACATCCAGCAGCATCCCACCGCCTTGTGTGATGTTACGCCGAGGCAACCGTACAACCACTTAATCCTACTCGTGCGACGTAGCTCCGTTCACTCAGTCGAATTGTATCCAATTCGCATCCGCGTTATAAACATGTGTTCCCCACTACATTCATCGTGTTATATAAAATTCACGTTATGAAAACACGCGTTATAGGAGAACAGACTGTGTTTTGCCATTAACATGAGATGCAGCAATGCCGCACAGCGTGCGTGTTCTATCAACGTGGCTTCCGTACCCGGAAGTATGTTCATTTAATGGCAATGCATCCTTTTCGTTGTTGTTGGAAATGGTGGGTCATTGGTTCTTTTTAAATTAAATTATTTTGACAATAAACCCTGCTGCTGATGAGAATTATTTCAGATATGACCATTGCTGCAAAAGAAAACCTCTGCAATGAACCTATTTGTCTTCATTATAGAGCCCCGCTGCATTTGATGACGTAATGTATGTCCAACAGAAGCGGGCTAATTTGTTAAACTCTTCTGCTAATGGGGAGATGATGAGGACACTGGTCACAGCAGTTGGAAGAGCTTAAATTTATTTACACGCAACATCAATCAGAATTTGTGGCTGGCATATGACATATATTAAAACACTATTAATGGTGTACCATATGCCCTGTAGCATACATTATAAATTCCGTGCCAGGCCTGACTTTCATGCTTCAAAATGTCACTTGCTCGGCACTGAAAAAACGTGTCGAATGTTACTTAAATTCGCTGTGCATATGCATTACAATTTCAAATTGTATGCTTGTTAAAAGCTTTTTAAGTGAGATAAACATGTCTTCCTGTCACTAACCAAGTGCTATGTGGCCTTATGATAAAATATATGCAATCGACATTTTCTCTAAACAAAAACTGTGCCGTAGCAGTATGACTCAATCCGATTGCATTACAATATTTTTGAAAAACAGTTCTGAAGTGTGTAGGTTTAATTGCATTTGTCTTCTTCCGCCCAAATTTCTCTAATTGTATGAACTGTATCATGTCCAGAGAAAAATAATAAATGTAGAAATATCACGTAGCAGTGTGCCCCAGGTGTCAAACAACACACGTCTGAAACTTTCATTAAAAATCAATGTTTATCCCTTGCACAGTAGGGGACACACTTTCCCATGCACTCTTCTAAGAGATTGTTGCATTACGGTCAAACCAATAGTTTTTAATTCTCATGGCTGGAATATAGACAAATCAAACCGAATGTAATATTATGGTTAGTTTGAGCAGTCATTGGCAACTGGGCTGAGACATCAACTCCCATCACTTAAGATCCCACTTATAATCACAGGCTGCTGCCCTGATTCAAACCCAGCAGTGCCAGCTCAGCCCTTTGACCTCTGAGCCACCTGGCCACTTCTGAAGCCTTGGGGGTTTAGTATGAAATGCTTAATTTAAATGCAAATGCTTGCTTTATTAATATGAATATAGCACACACAATTTTCATTTTGGTCTGGCGCACCTAAATTGTATCCCTTTCTGACCCAGCGAATGTGCTAACAAGGACCAGTATAAATTTGTCCTGATACAACAATCTACTCCCCATAGCTTTAAACCAATCAGACCCAGCTGCCTATTTCTAGGCACAAAATGCAGCACAGCAAGCAATACACAACTTCCCAGCCACCACTGCTGCTCCAACAAAAATGTATGGTTCACATAAAGCCCTTACATTCCGGAACAAAAAAATGACAGGCACTGTGAATCTCGTAATGGTTCCGTGCTGTAAGGTAAATTTCAATGGCACGCGAAACATGTATTTATAATTTCCCTACACTTCCTTTAGGGCTATGGTATTGTAATGGACTGCAGGCTTTTTAATTACACCGCACTAAACCATTCTTTTGTCCCCTTTTGAAATTTCCACCAATAGCACAGTGGCTCTGCCAACCTGATTCTTTTTCAAGCGTAGTGTTAATATGACAGAGTGAACACTGGCGTCGATCGGGCATTACGGAAAGGCTTACAGCAGCATTTGCACGTGATCCGCATGCATTTGGTTATTACGTGCAAAGTGAGCAGACAGCCTGATGGGGGTGCACATTATTGAGGGTAAAAGTATATGTGTAAATAATTGAACCATTTTACAAATCAAATATCACACAAATATCTACGCAGAGCAATTCTAATCTTTAACATGATATAAAGTGTACTAGGTGAACTGTATTCTATTCATCAATGTCAGGGTTTACATTTTCGAAAATAAACGTGCATCCTGATGTTTATTTTTCAGGGAGAACCAATTATCATTGTGTGGCATGAGGAGTTGTCATTGTTCACAAGCCAAATCATCATAGACTACTCACATTTTTGTTTATGTTTTGTATGTATTGTGTTGTGTTGACATAAACATACACGGTACGTACATGCAGTACTGCATGTACATGTAAAGCCCTCTGCCAATCCACTGCTGGATGAGGGCTTCCTCATGCCGTGCGTGTTGCGGGTGTTATTTGACCACACATCACCACGCTGGTCAGTGCGGTTTTGGCAAAGATGTGAGCACAGAAGTCTATTGTTGAGTATTTACAACAACGCAAAAGCTGTTGCCCTAACATTCACAGCACACCAGACGAGAGTGTAATTGTAAATGATCGAGAGTAACACACTTACTATTGTGCCCGTTTTGAGCATCAGGTAGTGCACAGTCTGGGTGACGTCAGCTGCGTGGACCGAATTGTGATAGGGGTTCTTGTGCTTGCTGTATCCAGCCTCCAGAGCTTCCACAAATGACACCACAGACGACACAGGGATCTGTGAAACAGTTACATTCCATACACATTCCGCACCTCCCATTAGCACAGTTGGCTACGTACGGTGCGAAAGGAGTTCAACATAAAAACGTTAGGGTGGTCCATATTTAAAATAAATACCATGGTAGCGACTCCTACATATCCTTCAATTTGGCTACAATTTAAAGGTCATGCATAATTCAAAAACAAGAGACAATCGTAAACCGTATTTTGAAATATAAGGGCCACCCTGAAATGACACATTTCATACATCATGCAATGTTGCCATTATATGTAATTCATACAGATGAAGAGCATATTACCGTAACCTGAAGCTGCCAGGCATTAATTGTCTAAATGCTTATCACTCTGGCCCGGAATATGAATTAATCAATATGGTCCTTAATTCATGTGCTGGGCTCAGATGTCCTTTGGAGAAATGTTACCGCTCGCTTCGGCATAGCGTGACACGTCACGCCACCGCGAATTGCACCATCACTCACTGTTGTCATTTTCCCCTGTGACGTGTATGGCTTCAAGCGATGTTCCCCCCACTGGCGCGTTCATTATGCCTCATCCCTGTCTGGGAAACATTTACTCTTACTTTTTCACCGCTCCCATGTAAAATATAGGCCTTCGAGGCATTTACAAAGAGACCGATAGGATCTAAAATTAAAATATGGTTACTTTTGTATACACCTTTGCCAGTGATTGTAATGAAGGGACAGCTTTGATGGTGTTCATTCAGACATCACTGGCAGGTCTGGTTGGAATTTGGGGGTGCCACGGCGGCGAGATGTTACCTGCCTCACCTGGTATAGAGGAGGTGGTGAGTTCCATCTAGACCCTGACGCCTGTATATTTGGAGTTTGCATGTTCTCCCTGCGGTTATGTGGATTTTTATCCGAGTCCTCTGGTTTCCCCTCCACATTTAGAATCAACATACGTTGATATTATTTGGATGCTGTACATTTACACCCAATAAGCCACTTCGATAATCCAGGTCGCTTCTATACATCTCAGTGGGCCTTTCCTGGTATAAAAAAAAATCTATAGTTTTGTTTTAGAATTGGCTCACCTTGAATCGCGCTATGAGGTCATATCTGGTGAAGAGCTCATACACAATGAACTTGAGGGCGTGCTCACCACTGGCCTCGTGCAGTGCAAACACATCAAAGGACCACTTGTCTACTTCCTGGGAAGTAAAACACATGGCACACAATGCATCCTTACACAGTGATCCCAATGACGGATGCATTCTTTAAACTGTAAATGTTGTTATTTGGCAACCACCTGCGGTTAGGGTTCTTTATAGCTACTGTAACATTTATTGACTGGTCGTTTGGATGTCTGGCATCACAGGACCAGGTAAGAATGGGCACGGCATGGGCAGGCTGTCATCCAATGGTGGATGAACAGCAGCTGATTATTCAATGTAATAGATAAACGCTTATTTATCAATGTGTCATATATAAACGACCCTCTTTAAGACGGTACTGTGTCATCTTTTTTTGCTTTGCTAGCTCAATTGAACGTGATGTATATTATCAGAAACACATTTAAAACATGAAGTTGTTATTATTAAGTCATGTGCTCCAATCATTAGTAACTGTGCACTTTGACTAATATAATTACAACCACTGCACATTCTTCATGCACACAAATTATAACCTGGTACGGGATGGACATACACATCATTCTCAATGACAATAAACAGTGGAATCTATGCCAGGACCTTGCATATTTATGCTAGGAAACACATTTAAACTACATTATTCCTTAGTAGAAAAGATGTTTGCATATTCATAATACAGGGCATTACAGTTGACACTCAAGCAAAAAAATGTATAATTACTTCAGGTTCCAGTCGAATCCCTCAGTAATTTCAAGAAATATCTCCTCTATGTGTGAAGCTCAATGACATCTCAGGCAACACTGTCACCACGAACACAACTCGGTACAGTTACATTGACAACTGAAATATACCCATCATTTAATTTTCTTCCCATTCAATGGGTAATGGGACGTATACATACATACTTTCATTAATGTCTTACACCAAAGTTCCCGAAATACACAAGGCCAACCAACTGCGGTGTGATGGTTTTAACAGACGGCATTCTCCTATTTTAACAGACATAATTGATGAACGATAACGACACACAATGACACATCAATTAAATAACCGCAGTCAGGTTATGCTTTCTTTTGCATATTCTGCCAAAAACGAAGTGTTATCGTACATTTGCTCTCCTTCATCATCGATGCGTGTTGTTTGTTCCTATATTTGATTGATCTTTATCTTTTAGTGATTCAAGAGGATTAGTGTAAGCTGAGCAACTCCATCCAATTAAATTTTGAACCCTAAAGCTCTCGCATCTGATGCAAGGAGACACTAAGAATCCACTTCCACTATAATTAGTGTAATTTCTCCCTCTATTGTAGAAAACGTTGCGACTCTTCACGTGTATGAAGTTCTCTCCTTTCCTTCTCACCTCACTGGCCGTGTCAGAACAACGTAAATACAAATGTGAATGGCATGTACTTAGGAAAAAACACAACATTTACGACTGACAGAGTGATGAATTGACAATAAATTGAAGAAATGGAGTATAAATAGGAAATAGGATATACAGAGGATACATTTTTAAACTACATATATCACATTGCTTGCAGGGAAACATTAATTGAAGTTCAGCAGAACAACATAGAAACACGTTTACATAAGTGGATATATAATTTCCTTGTGAAACTTTAGAACAAAATAATCACACACAAAGATATTACTCAGTGGCTGCATAGCCAAAAGGTTACTAGGTTCTAACTCTAACACCGAGATAGTCTGCATTGACTTGATTGTTAAAATTGGCACTCAGTTTTGTGACAAATTTGAACGTGTGTCGTTTGGCCTTAATTATGTTTAAAAGATCCTGTGGCATCATGGGCCATTTATTGTCTGTCAATGTGGTAGTTCACATGCTGTATCACGTAAATGTATGGCACATGTTGTCAATTCCTGTCCCCCCACACCTGGCGGGGCCATGAGGGATATTTGGCCATACTTCACCACGCTGGCGAGCGTGCAGGTTGGTGAAGGTCGAAGGAGTGCACAGCGACGATGGAATATCGGTGTCCTGTCCTCTGCAGTCCACAATGCCGATTACACCTCTCTTGTGCGCATGGTGGTCACCCATCCGAGTACGATCCAGGCTGAAAACCTTACTTAGTCTCTGATGCGATCAGGCACATGATGGTAATATGGTCATAGGTGTACCGCATATTTTAGTTTAAAGGTTCCTAAATGTAGATTGGTAATAGAATACTTTGACCTGTCGGGTTGTTTTTGCCAAAGTAAAAAAAAATGGCGTTGGAATAATTCGTTAGAAAGAGGAGATCTTGGAGTGGTTTCTTTTTTTCACGGCGACAAATTGTAGCTCTCACCTTCAGGACAGAGATGACTGCTGGGGGATAGCTGAGTCCCACCATGCTGGATGTTCGTCTGTACATTCTACAGCACGGCAAGAGCAGCACAAGACACCCAATATGTTGGCATTATCGAGGCAAGACTCATATGTTGTTGGATAAAAGTGCAGTTGTTAAATGTTTTATTATCAAGATGTACGAGCGTGGTTTTACTTTTCCCCAGCTAATAAACAGAGTATGCTTAAATAGTTTGAACTTTGTGAAAACATTCTATTTCACCATGGTTCATGTTTTTTTTCCCCATAAAATTTAAATTGTCGCGACTTTGGTCCAGTAACAACCAATCTGGGTACAATGCAGACATAATTTCCATACTGCATTTTGCCTTTCTGCTTTAAGTGTTTTTTTTTAATATTTAATTTTATTGAGGCAATCTGCGGGCCTGTTACATCACATTGTGACGCAAATACACACCGTCAACATAAGCCAAACCGGGTATGGAAATCAGGGGATAGATGGGGAACGGGCTCGCTGTCCCATTGCTTTAAGTGTTTTAAAATTAAGTTAAAGAAAAAAGCTTTGCATATCTTTGCCAAGAATTTGGAGCATGTATTACCACTCCCTTGAGCATTGAGTTAATGTTGTTAAAGCACGAACTAAATCCTAAATGACAAGATACATATCTACCCTCTATATTTTAATTCTCATATGGAAAAGCAATCAGAAAATATTGTCAAAGTCAAACAAAATAAAATGTATCACCTAAAACAATAACAAAATATACGCTCGAGCATATTCTATACATAAGCTAAATATTCTCACATAAAAGATATATTTTCATGATGTAAATGTCTGTATGAATATATGTTCCGTACGACAACAGCATAAGTACACCAAACAAAATGTATCGGCTCCAGCCAGACCGGTCGTAATCAACTCCAGTACTCTTTACAAAACCACGAGTACTTTTTTTCTCACACATCCAAGATTTGTGGAGACCGATAAAACTGGCTACATGAGCAGCATTTTTTTCCGCACAGGAGTAAGCAAATAAAGTAACAGTGGTCTGCTCGTGCATTGTAAACAAACATCTTACAAGAGCACTCTCACCCTACGGGCGATGCAGCCAATAGTCTGACAGCTTGCAAGCAAGCAGCCCATGCAGCTACAGTGCACCTCCTTCAAGTGTTCCCATCCCCCAAAAAGACGATGACCAGCAGCAAGGCCTCGCATCCCTCGAGTCTCCCCCCTCTCACCAGCCCCCTGTTAGTTACAGCGCTGTTACAGGACCATACGTCGCGTGGCACACAGATGGGCCTCACTTAATCATCACAGTATTTGAATCTTAAGGGGGTCTCAAGCAACTCTCCATGGCCCAAAAGTGTCACAAGGGAGATGCAATGAAGCCCTTAGATCATCGACCACCGCAGTGCAGTACGCATCGTTTTGGGGGGTGGCCCGGGCGGGGTGGGTAGGAGAGGGGGTGGCGTAGCACACCTGGGGTTCACTGCATTGCCGACTCTGTCAATCAGCCTTGCCATCGATTCTCTCTTGGTGGTGAGTAGCACAGGGCTCTCTGTGCGCCTGGTTGCTGATATATGACATGCAGCTGAGGCTGCTCATTGCGATAATGTGAGCAAATCAATGGGTGTGCCGGCACTTAGAAATTGTGTTGATGAAATACGCGTGCATGACAGATGGCATCTTTAAACATTGTTTTAATTGTTTCATAATTCTTATTCTTCAATTTATTCTCCCCTTGCCCCCCCCCAACACATGCATCGTATGTTGAAGTGCATTTGGTAATGAAAGAAATTGACATACAAGTCCAGAATAGATAGGAGTCCAGAACATGTCATTAAAAATGTTTTTGTAATGTAGAATTTTACATTTGCGGCTAAGAATAGAATTGTCTGTGACATTGTCTGTGTGAATTAAACACTTACAGTTAAAAGACATAATTTCTCAAAAGCGCAACTTTTGATTGGAATTTCCTCAATCCTTGAAAAGTTTGGACGTACATTTTTTAAGGAACTATAAAATAAAACTGCCAACAGCAATTTAATTTGCTCAACATTACTGCTACTTTTACCAACAAATGTCTGCACAGATGCCGCAAGATATAGTTTGTTCCTTGGAGAAATACTGTGAACATCTGACAACTTGACACTTAAATCAATAACAACATGATTAAACCCCTTCAGACAAACCAATTAAATACATCATCTGTTCAAGCATTGCAACTTATTGAAAATAAATTTTTAAAAGGAAAGTCAAGTTTAACGACATCAAGTTATGTATTTTAATCTGGAATCACAATATGTAAAAATCTATGTTTATCAAGTGTTTATCCCTGGAAAGTCAACATAAAAAAGAAAACAAATGTTTATTATGATGCATACAGCTTGTTTTATATTGCAATAATGGGCTCTTAAGGATGATTAATCATAATCTCTCTTATACAACACAGCAATTAATCAGGTCTGATCCAAATAAAGTATGGATTTGCGTGAAAGACCTTTGCTGAACGAGACTCAAACGGATATTTGATGATGTTTTCTCTCTCAGTCTAAGGATATTGTGGTTTTACTGATCCGATGTTGGGGGGGGGTGGGGCAGAAATAAAATCCAAGAATAAGAATGTATTTAAGTTCCATGTTTTATTATCACTTAACTTATCTGAAATTGGCTTTCCTAAACGACAGTACTACCTTTTGGGTGACTGAATGTGAAATATGTTTCTTTTTAAAGGGCCTGCTATTGTTTTATTTCTAATTAAACATGGTGTATTGGCCACGATGAATAATTTAAAAAACCCAATAGTTTTGAATCAATAAGGCTTTTCCATTGTCACTGAAAAACATTACGTAATCAATACGTGTGCATGTGACATTATAGCTATGTCGCCCTCGCAAGGGCAGAGTACATTCCAAGTATATGACAGCTGCAAATAAAAAAATCCCACACTTGCACCTGCACAGGGTGGGCATTCACAAGACTCGGGTGTTGAATTTGGAAGTCTTATTTCATGCTGGGCTTGTAAATGCATCATTGCCCCCACGGTAACTGACCTGTACCATTTGTATGAAGCAGGGACATGGAATGCAGAAAATCTGCAGTACTGTGATGCAGATGACTTTAGCGAAGCACATTCAAGGTTAAACGACAAAAAAAATTCACCAATGTCCATTATTAACAGTGTCTTAAAATTGAAACGTATATAGAGTAGGTTGACTTTTTCGACGATGAACAGAGACAGCCTTTGCACCAAAATGTGAGCTAGAATATAATTTCCATTACGTGTAGAGGGCAGTGTTAATGATAAACGTTGTGCCTTTGGCACATTTTTTGTCAGTGTTTATGCAGCCTACTGTAAAGTACGCAATGATCGAAGAGAGTAAATGATATCTATTTATAACGCGTAGTTATCCTTGTGGTGTGTGAGTGTATGCGTGTAACATCAGTATGGGGGAGGCTCGTGAAGGACGCTGTTACTGGGCAGTTGGATGCAGTCGCCCTCTAACAACAACGGAGGACGGAGGAGCGATGCTCATAACAATGAGTGGAGCGCCGGGCGGATAAAATGAAGAAAGTTGTCAGTCAGTCAACCCATGGCACCTGGGTCTGTCCCGTGACCTCCTACCAGCGAGCCTTCGACACTTCACATGGCCTCAAAGTGCACCTAGCCTGGCACAGGCACTGTGGTGATGTCACCGGCACTTGGAGGTGAACAACAAGTGTTGTTGTTGTTATAACATTAGTCATGGGAATTTCAACGGTGATCGAGTACCGTGCTGGCAACACAACCACCTCGTGGAGCATGTTTAGACCTTAACAGGCGCTCGCGAACAGCATTTGGCCCAACGGTCTTGAAAAGACAATATTGTACGGGGGGATCTAAGTATGTGCGGTGTGTATGTGTCAAAAAAAACAAACCAGGGGATATTTGTGTGCAAGTGTAATGAGCGATAACAGCCTCCGCTTTCAGCGTGATGTATATTTAAAGAGGCATTGGGTATGAAATGGTGCATTGGAGGCTTGAGCCACTCGAGAGGCAGCATTTATCTCGGCGCACACCAGCAGCGGGCACGGGAGGGGACAAAGCAGCAAGAGCAGACGAAGCCGCACCGAGGCAGGGGCCGGACCTCGACGGATCGGGATGAGAAAGGGATCGGGGGGGGGGGGATCGGGGGGGGGGGGATCGGGGGGGGGGGGGGGGGGGGGATCGGGGGGGGGGATCGGGGGGGGGGGATCGGGGGGGGGGGATCGGGGGGGGGGGGGATCGGGGGGGGGGGGATCGGGGGGGGGGGGGATCGGGGGGGGGGGGATCGGGGGGGGGGGATCGGGGGGGGGGGGATCGGGGGGGGGGGGATCGGGGGGGGGGGGATCGGGGGGGGGGGATCGGGGGGGGGGATCGGGGGGGGGGGATCGGGGGGGGGGGGATCGGGGGGGGGGGATCGGGGGGGGGGATCGGGGGGGGGGGGATCGGGGGGGGGGATCGGGGGGGGGGATCGGGGGGGGGGGGGATCGGGGGGGGGGGGATCGGGGGGGGGGGATCGGGGGGGGGGGGATCGGGGGGGGGGGGATCGGGGGGGGGGGGATCGGGGGGGGGGGATCGGGGGGGGGGGATCGGGGGGGGGGGATCGGGGGGGGGGGGATCGGGGGGGGGGGATCGGGGGGGGGGATCGGGGGGGGGGATCGGGGGGGGGGGGATCGGGGGGGGGGGGGGAGGATCGGGGGGGGGGGGGATCGGGGGGGGGGGATCGGGGGGGGATCGGGGGGGGGATCGGGGGGGGGGGGATCGGGGGGGGGGGATCGGGGGGGGGGATCGGGGGGGGGGGATCGGGGGGGGGGATCGGGGGGGGGGATCGGGGGGGGGGATCGGGGGGGGGCGGGGGGATCGGGGGGGGGGATCGGGGGGGGGGATCGGGGGGGGGGGATCGGGGGGGGGATCGGGGGGGGGGGGGGGGGATCGGGGGGGGGGGATCGGGGGGGGGGGGGATCGGGGGGGGGGGATCGGGGGGGGGGGATCGGGGGGGGGGGATCGGGGGGGGGGGATCGGGGGGGGGGGATCGGGGGGGGGGGATCGGGGGGGGGGGGGGATCGGGGGGGGGGATCGGGGGGGGGGGATCGGGGGGGGGGGATCGGGGGGGGGGATCGGGGGGGGGGATCGGGGGGGGGGATCGGGGGGGGGATCGGGGGGGGGGGATCGGGGGGGGGGTCGGGGGGGGGTCGGGGGGGGGGATCGGGGGGGGGGGATCGGGGGGGGGGGATCGGGGGGGGGGGGATCGGGGGGGGGGGGATCGGGGGGGGGGCTCGGTGGGCACCACGAACCTCTCAACGAAGATGCCGGCCTGCACCGCGTGCACGATGCTGCGGAAACGCGGCTTCTCCTCGGAGCGCTTCAGCATGAGGCCCATCTGGCGCGTGAAGGTGGAGGCGAGCCAGT
Organism: Lethenteron reissneri; assembly: GCF_015708825.2. NCBI lineage: Eukaryota > Metazoa > Chordata > Hyperoartia > Petromyzontiformes > Petromyzontidae > Lethenteron > Lethenteron reissneri. Next base: position 7,459,148 of record NC_083801.1, read on the forward strand.
CGCGCACCTCTGAGGGCACTGTGTCCGAGCGCAGGTCGCTCAGCTCGTCCTCTGTGTCCAGCAGGCGCCTGTGGGCACAGCAGCAAGGGCAGCAGCTGACTCGTGGCGCTCGCTGTCTTCTGATTAGGCATCGACACTTGCTGTGGAGCGAGGGTTTAGAACTGTGAACAAGCGTTATGATTTCTGCGTGCGTACCACTTTTGTTTCACCGTGTACCGTATACTGAACTGTGACATGGAACGATGTTTTTTGTTATTTTACCAGGTAAGGCTTACTGAGCTATTTAGCTATTTTTTTAGAAGCAACCTGACCACAAATGAAAGCTCAAAAATGTGGCTTGTTTTAGCAGCCAAATAAGAAAAATTATTCATATTTCTAAATGTGATGGGAAAAACTGGGGGACCCGGAGAAAAATTCACACGACCACGCAGAGAACATGCAAACTCCAAATATAAAGGTGTCAGGGTCGGGATCGAACCCACAACCTCCTGTATACCAGGCAGGGTAGGTAACAGCCCGCCATATTATTTGTATTTGAAATACATTAGAACCATTCTCAATTGACCAATGGATGATGGCCTCTCTATGTCATGCGGGTCATGGGTTTCCTTTTTAACAATTCTTCACCAAGTTGGTCATTGTGGGTTTTTGAAAGGATCAGATTCGTGTCACTTGCTACCGGTGTTATCCATGACTGGGAATTAAACTCAGGTGACCAGGTTCACAGCGCAGTACGCAAAACCACTTTACCACCACTCTACCCATACAAATGTGGTTAAAATATTAAGTACATTAATAATGATTGTCTCAAAATACATTTTTATAGCTTCTTAGGGAAATTAACAATTATAATTTTCACTGATGACAAACTAAAAGAATATCCAGTCTCAAATGGACGTGCATTGGGGTGGAACTCATTCCTGTGGGAAATTACACATTCCTGTGGCTGGGGCAAGTCTCGATAAAATAACTTATGTTAACCTCCCACAAAGTGGTGTCTGCTTTATTGATACTAGAGGGATGAAGCGTTGGGTCAATTTCTGACCAAGAATTTAACTCGTGAATTCTACCAATGGCGAGACATGCAAAGGTAGTATGTTAGCAGTAATTGTTCAAAACGTTAGTTTACTATATATCTATCTGCTTTGCAGCAGTGTCAATGACAACTTCGGTGTGTGTTTTTGGCTTCTGATTTCTGAGTGCAGTTGTCCAACTAACAGCACCACCCATATATTGAAATTAAACAAATCAACGCATGAAAAATTAGTCACGTTGACTGTGAACAAGATCTTATAATAAAAACGAACAAAATTTTGGTTAAAACTGTTTAAATATATACAAATCACACATGCCAATACAGTGGGTGAAACTGAAAATTGGAGCTTTGTACTTTCATGGGTAATGATCTCATTCTTGCATCGTATTGTGCAATTTAATTGTAGGGAGCTCGGAGTTGATGTATCACCGCTTTGAAATAGAAACGCATTCATTGTGGTGTGCAATTTGAGCAGGCAAAAACTCCCCGTGCCATTTGCCTCTGTAAAACGCACTGAAAGTGTGTCTAATCAAGTGCAGGTGCAGGCAGCGGACTTAATTTACTCCAACTGCCGTAGAGCATTAGTCATGCACAGAGCAGATAGCGCTGTCAACCAAAAATAGTTCTCACCTATTGATGGTGAGAAATAACAATTGACCTTAAAGAATATGCTTGGTGCTATCGCGTGACTGCAATAGAGTCTCTTGATTTTAATGCGCATGAACACTTAATTAACCTGGAACCTCACCCTTTGTCCTAGCACTACACTAACGTCGTCCGAACATCTTTAATGCTAAGAACAAACTGGCAATCCCGCTTATTAAAACAAGCACATCAACCTTCAAAGTATTTCTTGCTTACCTCCAAGGCGTTCGGAGAATGGGGGGAAACAGGGTAAGGATGCCGAAACGACGATTACATTCCACACACCGTTCATGGTGGCACGTAAGGTTGCAAGAAATGAAAGTGAATTATCGTCTTATAAGGCATGAGCGTGCATCTTTATGAAGTAAACTAGCTGTACCACCCGGCTGCGCCCGGGACTTGTATCTACCACGGCCGGCCGCCTTTGTCTCCCCAGTGGCGATGTTAATACGCTACAGTAGTTAAGTTACTCGTTTGAGGCAGAGTCGACCTAGGGGAGGTTCAAATAATCGTCACCGGTGGTGGCCGTGAGCGGGAATCGAACTGGGTTTGCCGGGTTGGTAGCGCAGCGTAGCGTTAAGCACTACACCCACCGCTCCTCACACACCACACACGCACAGACACACACACAGACACACACACAGACACACGCAGACACACACAGACAGAAACACACACACAGACAGCACGCTAACCACTACACTACCGCTCCCCACACACCACACACGCACACACACAGACACACACACAGACACACACACAGACACACACACACAGACACACACACACAGACACAGGCAGCACGCTAAGCACTACACTACCGTTCCCCCTACACAACACACGCGCGCGCGTCCATAGGTACACATACACGCGCTTGCTGCAGACACACACGACTTTCAGGGTGCATACGGCAGTAAACGACCTGAAATAATAAAGCGGCAATGCTGTGTAAGGAACGCCTTAGACCCGCATTATACATTTGTGTAATGCGAGCGTAAACACACAAACACACACAAACACATACACAATACACACACACATACATGCAGACACACAGACAGACACATAACACACATACATACACACACATACAAACACAGAAACACATACACACACATACATAGACACACACATACATACACACAAACACATCCACAGACGTACATACACACATACATACAGGCACGCAGACATACACATAAACACATACAAAAAAACCCACATACATACACACACACATACATACACACAAACACATGCACACACATACATACACACATGCATACAGACACACAGACATACACATAACACATACGCACATACACATGACCCGGCTTCGCCCGGGACTTGGATCCACCACGGCGGCAAAACCGACATACATACACACACAGACACACACACAAACACATACACACACATACATACACACATGCATACAGACACACAGACATACACATAAACACATACACATGACCCGGCTTCGCCCGGGACTTGGATCCACCACGGCGGCAAAACCGACATACATACACACACAGACATACACACAAACACATACACACACATACATACACACATGCATACAGACACACAGACATACACATAAACACATACACATGACCCGGCTTCGCCCGGGACTTGGATCTACCACGCCCAGCCGCCTTTGTCTCCCAAGTGCCGATGTTAATACGCCACACCAGTTACTCGTTTGAGGCTGAGTGGACCTAGGGGAGGTTCAAATAATCGTCACCGGTGGTGGCCGTGAGCGGGAATGGAACTGGGTTCGCCGGGTTGGTAGCGCAGCGTAGCGTTAAGCACTACACCCACCGCTCCTCACACACCACACACGCACAGACACACGCAGACACACACAGACAGACACAGACAGACACACACACACACAGACACACAGACAGCACGCTAAGCACTACACTACCGCTCCCCACACACCACACACGCACACACACAGACACACACACAGACACACGCAGACACACACAGACAGACACAGACAGACACACACACACACAGACACAGACAGCACGCTAAGCACTACACTACCGTTCCCCCTACACAACACACGCGCGCGCGTCCATAGGTACACATACATGCGCTTGCTGCAGACACACACGACTTTCAGGGTGCGTAAGGCAGTAAACGACTGAAATAATAAAGCGGCAATGCTGTGCGAGGAACGCCTTAGACCAGCAACACATTTGTGTAATGCGAGCGTAAACACACAAACACATACAAACACATACACACACATAAATACACACACATACACACAAACACATACACACAGACATACACATACACACAAACACACACATACATGCACACAAACACATACACAATACACACACATACATGCAGACACAGACAGACACATAACACACATACATACACACACATACACACACATACATAGACACACACATACATACACACAAACACATGCACACACGTACATACACACATACATAGAGACACGCAGACATACACATAAAGACATAAAAAAAAACCCACATACATACACACACACATACACACAAACACATACATACACATACATACACACATACATAGAGACACACAGACATACACATAAACACAAACACACATACACATGACCCGGCTTCGCCCGGGACTTGGATCCACGATGCCCCGCCGCCTTTGTCTCCCCAGTGACGATGTTCACACACGACAGCAGTTACGCTTTTGAGGCTGAGTGGACCTAGGGGAGGGCCAGGTCCGTTTCAAATAACCGTCAGCGGTGGTGGGCGTGAGTTGGAATCGAACTGGGGTCGCTCAAGCAGCTTAATGACTGTTTGTACAAAGAACATATAAAGAATCGATTATAATAACCAGGCAAGAGTCCACATTATAGACTGCCAGTACACGCACTCAGCTTCATAAGCAGGCTAGAGTGTACATGATAGACTGGCAGTACGCTCACCCAGCTTAATGAGTATTTGTACAGTGAACATTAAAGTAATCGATTGTTGGCGCGTTGGGTTTAAAAGTAATATTAATAGCACACATTGTGGTGGGGGTGTAGTGAAGAGTAGGAAAAACTTTGATGAATTTACCTCAGAGTGGCGTGGTGGGTGTCGAGGCCTAGTAGCGTGCAAAGCCTGCGGCCTCGCCTAAAATTGTCGGCTTGGAAGAGGCAGGGTACGGGTGGCGTTCCTTCCCCCCCCCCTAGCGCTCCAACAATACTGTGTAATGGCTATTATTTAATTAAATACGGAGCTTATGAAAGTGGCGAAGGCGTGGCTAGCCGTTGGCAGGGGCAACCGCCGTCCAATGAAACTGCAGCCCTTGGCGAAGGCGTGGCTAGCCGTTGCCAGGTCCAATGAAAGCGGCGAAGGCGTGGCTAGCCGTTGCCAGGGGCAACCGCCGTCCAATGAAAGTGCGTATGGGCCAAAGTCCACACACACACACACACAGACAGACAGACATGAACGATTTTATATATATAGATGAATGCAATGGACATTACATTGTCCCCGCACTGGATGGCCAATCTGAGGGAGTCTCATGCCCGAGGGTCGTGCTGCTTGCGTTTACGGCCATTGGTTATCTCGGCACCTAGGCAGGCAGAAGGGTTTCCCATTCAGCTAAGCTGACAAATGCACAATAAGGGGCAAGAGATATAATTCCTTATCTAAATCACGTCCCTCCTGGGCAGTGTTGGGAAATGTTAACGGCGTCTTCCGCTTTTTCCTCTCTGCCGCTAAGAATGTTGGACGGTGTCCTGAGCGTAGAGTTTTGTGTATTATGATATCACTACCAGATAACGAACTAAGGGGAGGATCCCTTCTGGACCCGTAGCCACATGAACCTTATGGCGGGACCCCGGGGTCCCATGAGCCCCCGGTTCTCGCATGAACTGCGTTGCGACGTCATTTTATGTCTGTTGAAGGCGAACGATGCGACGATCTATTCCTCTCGACGAGCTCTACACGATGCGCCAATCAAAGTTTCAACGTTTTGTGTATGACTACGGCAATTTTGGCAACGACGGGTGCTTGGTGAAGAACGAGAGGATTGATTTCTGGTGGGTCGTGGCGTTTATGTGCGCGGTGGGACGGAGTCGCCAGAAATAAATAATTTATTTACGTTTTTTTTTTACTTCGGTTTATTCGGGACCCCGGGGTCCCGCCATAAGGTTCATATCTCCAAGGATAATTTGCAACAAATAGGCAGTACACAAAAGGCAGATGGCAGCCTGGCAGCCTGACATTCATATCGAGACGAGGGTAATAATAATAATGATGACAGACAAGACGGCAAATGAACGGACAGCCTGAGACAGGCATGCAATGAGGCAAACGTATGCATCTGGTCAGACATACATGCATGTAAGCACATAACAGTTGGACAGACACAGGCATCCAATCACACGCAGGTAGTACGGGGAGAAGGGCGGACAGAAAACACAAGGGTGTCTGCACCCACACACGGGTGTCTACATCCACGTCCGCATCCGTTAACCCTGGGCGGCCATGGGCGCGCTGTGATCCCCCATAACTCCACCCCTCGGAGGGGATTCCTATAAAAGGCAGGGAGCCAGAGAGCTCGGGGCCAGTGTGGAAGAAGCTTACCAGTGAAGTCTGAAGACTGGCAGAATAGGCCCTGGGACTCCCCTGTCTCGCTGCCCTTGTCAGGGCCGAGCAGGGCAAGCCAGTGGTGCGGCCCCAAAAAGCTTCTGGACCTCTGCTCTTGTAAGAGTAGGCCGGGTTAGCTGGGTGCCGGGATCCGTACTTTACCAGGGCTGGATCAGATAGCCTCCCATAGCACTATTAGAGGAGGACTGTGAATAGGACAGGGGAAATAGTGCTAGGGGTGTTTTCCCATCTAGTACGGGTGAAGGGGCCGTTACCCCTTCAAGTATTGTTACTGCCCTTGAGTTGAATAAAAGAGTGTGCCTCGACTCCGTCGTCAGTCTCCCTGGAACTCACTACACATGCAAACAAGCATACGGGCAGAGAGAGCCATGACTGAGGGTCACCCGAGCTGACCTGGTCTCATCGATGTACACTGCCTCCAGCACTGAAGCGGCGTACTCCAGGTTCTTCCGGAGGTCGAGGACGGGCAGCTCTCCCCGCTCCAGCTGTTTCACCAGACATCGCAGCCTGCCGGCCCATGGGGAACACGCGTCGCAGCAAATAGATGAATATATGCTTTGAGATTATTTCGATTATTTCCGTGCTATGAATGTCCAAATTACGGCCCACTTTGTTGAGCTATCATTTGTGGCCAGGTCGCTTCTGTGATATAAGTTGATACCCCAGTGGTCTTTGCCTGGTAGGATGGAGATCGTTTAGTTGTATTTGTATGTGTGGTAGGTGATTTGTTTACCTTTCTTGTACTTTACACTACTATCGTGTTTTTGCACTGTTTGTTGTTGTAACGTTATTATCTGCCCTACTAGACATCTGTGAAAAGGAGCTTCATAGCTCATCAAATTCCTCCAGTATAAATACATATTTTGATTCTGTATAATGAGTACAGTTCTGATAAGAAGCAAGACGTCTTTACGTTAAGCTGGTGGGTGGAAGTCAAAGGACAACTTCTGATGAAAAAGTACCACTCGAGATGTACACACATCATCTGGCCTTGCTCCGGACGGGTGTGCTCATATACAGCTGCTAGATCATTATATTGTCAAGTTATAGTGCCATTCATGTTTTTAGCGATGCTGTAACCACTGTCTAGGAACAACAATCAGTGGTGTGACATCTTTGGCATGGGCCCTGGTGCAATGAATATTATGGACCCCCCTCCCCCCCATGTTAAATTTCTGCCTCTCTCCGCAGCTCGGCACATGAAGGCCCCACTGACCCATGGGCCCTGATGCACGAGCACCACCTGCGCACTGGATAGTGACGCTACTGAAAATAAAATTGACCAATAAAAGTGTATTTATTATAAAGACAAACACGTCACATTGTCCAGAGTTACACCTTAATCGCTTGTGCAACTGTGGTATTTAAAGTGGTTTCAGAAGTACATTTGCACAATTTAGCATATTTCAAAACGTGTTTTTTTTTGCAGTGGAGCAATTGTTTTTTTTAACAGTATTATTACAGGACTGCTAAACCACGAAATGCCGGTTAACGGTGAACTCAGCGTAACATCCCTCTGGGGTAAATAAAATGGCCACCACTTCTTATCAAGTTGACAGCCGCCGTGCAATGCAGTCATTGAACTCTTTTATTTGATGAAAAACAGACTGGCCCACACCATGAAAATGTGGAATTTCCATCGCTGGCTCAGGGCCAGTAGATCAGAGTTTTTATTTGGACTGGAGGAATCCGATGAGCTTTAAAGCTCTTTTCACAGATGTCCAGTAGTGACGAGAGCACTACACCATTGCTTCCTTGAGCAGGTCAATACTCTCATTATTAATATAAGCGCTATAACCTAACATTCTCACATGGCTTCAAATAAACCACAATTCTTATCACATAAAAAAAGCAAGTACAGAAAGATTGTGCCGTTTGCAGTTGAATTATCATTGTGCAGCACATACAATCTAAAACATGTCATTATTGTTATACCATGTATAATTCTTCGAACATATACAGTATAGAATATATTGATACAGTGCACATTTTAAATTACTCTTTTAATACAAAAATTATAATTCAACATTATTATTTACTTGCAATGTACACAGCCCATGTAATATGAAATGCATTTTTCCAAACCAAGCAATTTTGTATTCTTTAAAACGTTTTGAGATCCAAATAGCAGTTTTAAAGCCAACATTTGAGTAATTATAGAAATGCCTTTTCATCAGGTATAAACTATCGGAACAATATACAGGGTGCTTGAAACAAATGTTAACACTTCTGAGAATTTGCAACAATATCACAAGAAATGAGCCTCCAGGCTCTGGAGACCACCTGGAGAAGATTCCAGGCACGCGTTGACAATGATGGCGAACAAGTGGAGACTCTTTGACTTTTTGAAGCGATTAACATTACATTTGTTATCATGTTACAGTGTTCTTTTTCCATTAAAAACGATAGTCCCGTATAAGTGTTAAACAAATTTTGAAGCACTCTGTATATGTATGAATTTGTGTGTACCATATCCAATATTAAAGTATATTCTCATTTAATTGTTTAAAAAAAAAACCTTGTGACTAGATCGTGATGAATGTTAACAGTATTGGGTGGAGCCTCCTTTCCTCTGCAGGTAATAAAAACAAACAATCGAGGTGTTGGTCCTCGGATGTTAAACAATGTGACGACAGCAAGCAATATTTCAACTGGTTCAACAATGAGCGGAAACCATCGCACTGAAAGTTGTTGTGGAATGTACAAATACACTTACATTTGAATACCTAAATACCTAATGTAGATTTTATCTATACACTCACAAACATATTGACCAATCATAAATGCACACTCACCATGCAAATGAATCCCCAAAGTAAACTTAACAGTGGCATATATAACGTGATTGATGCACACGTGTTGACGATCATATATTTAATGTGATTACTTTTGTTTATCTAAGAAAGCCTCACAGAGTCGTAGTACTCTCTTTTAGGATGGTCCTATATTTGGATGTTTGGCCAATACATTACGGAGTGTTTGGCATCTTGAAGGAAACAGGAGTGCCCGGAGAAAACTCACGTATGTATGAGGAGCTAAAATTCAAAAGCTACAAATTGATTGAATGAACTTGGCGTTTTGCCATCTCCCAGCCAATCCGCAGGCCAGTGGGTTAGGGAGTTCCACTTATGTGTAAAATACATGACCTGCTAAAATAAAGTAATGCATTCATGTATTTTTGGTCTTTAATATCATGGAAAACAATGTGAGGTTATGATATTAATAAAAATCAATCACCGAGTAGTTTTATAGTCTCACCTATGTAGTTTATTCCACCATTTGATATCTCACCGATATTGCCAACTACTGTGTCTTATTTTTTACATAAAACCAATATCAAAATGAATCCCCGCCTGTGCAAAAAGGTTTGATAGTTGTGGTGACCATTGCAGTTTATGTAGTAAATCCTGAATTCTCCTTCCTTTTGGGCCAATGAAATCTGAATTCCCACGGGTAATCACATAGCCATCATACACTTTGATTAGTCCTGCTTGATTCAAATACACATTTAAGTAACGTCACAAATGGAATGGGTTTCCGATGGCTGAGGCAGAATCTACATCTCTGTACAATCATAAACGATGCTTGTACCCTTCTTCAAGAGAAGCTGTCAAGAATTCCATGCAGGCATGGCAGGTCAGCTGTGTGAATCCTGACTTTAATTCATGAAGCAAGAACTCTACCCATGAAAGCACACTAGAAAACTCAATAAATCTCTCAACACATCAGCAAGCACTATGATGCTTCCTCAAGACCGTTTTGACTTGGAGATAGGAACTGATCATTTAAAAAGACAGTTACTTTTGCCGAAACATAATCTAACATGAATTGATAATTGACTCTTAAAACCTTCAACTAAAAATAAATGTTTTTTTTAAAGAATCCAATTCAGCGGGAGTAAAACAAAACACCTCGCCTTTTGTTTATAACCATTTTCTAAACAACTACGTTGTGAGAAGGTGGCCTGACTGTATTTGTATTTGCAGCTGGTTGCGCCAACAGAATAAAATATTTCCTGGTTCCTTCTGAATATAGCTTGTGTTTATGTTGTTGTTGCTGTTGTTTTTCTTCCCTTCAGTGCAGCCCCTTTGCTTATTTCCCAGGACTCATGACCTTTTTAAATAATGCAATAATCAGAAATGCTGTTGTGGGGAGAAGGCGGAGTGCAGTTGGGGCGATCTTTACATTTCCCCAAGGCAGAATTGCCAAGGGCCACCCAACCTGAAGCTGTTCTCCACTGCACAGATCCCTCGTCTTTGTGTTGTTGGCCTTTTCTGATGTGTCGTGCTACAATAGGCAGTGCTAAAGGAAGATGTAATCCAAAAAAATCAAGCGGCTCTTATTTAACACCTACAGCTGTGTGCTTGGGGCAGTCTGAGGGGAATAATGAATAAATACAATTGTTTTAAGATCCCTGTATGGAATACGTACATCGTGTGTAGTGATGTCACCAACGTTCCAGGGTGGTGTGCCTGAACGTTATTTCACTTTTTTTTTTAGAATCATTCACTGAAGCTTAAAACTTATTTTTTTTCTGACAGATGGAAACACGTAGCCCATATGTTTATATCCCTACAAATTAAGAGCTGCTTGTTTCGTTTTTCTTGCAATTAAAAATATCCCATGGCGGTTTCATCGAACTCACGCTTACAGTTTACGTTTCAAATACAGCAGTTGAGTTGTTTTCTTCTTAGTTCTTTCGGTAAAGTCACGTAAGAAGATGAATCCCTGCAGTCACGAAAGCTTTAAATCGAAAGTTGAGTTGTTTTTTAGGGTGCACTGGTTTATGCGATAGAACTGTATACTTTTTAAAAAATGTATTCCCATACAACTCCATCAATTTAGGCACCATCAAATATTGAATTCATCAGAGGTGTCAAGGTTACTAATGTAGCAGGTCAGCTGTAAAAATACATCATTTATGAATGCAGGGTTTTAAAAATGTAACAATTTCAGCGCACTTTCTGCCTTATTTGTTGGGTCCAGAGTGGTCAAAGTCCATTGCCATTCAAACAATTAAGACAAAAATCAAGAATGTCCTTTGCAGTGTTTACTTTGAAGGTTTGGGATCACAAACTTTAATCTTCTTGGTTCTTTCGGTAAAGTCACGTAGAAGGGAAGTAATAAAATAATAAAAATAAAACCAAATAAAATAATTCTCACGACGTTTCGGCCACAACGCAAGCAGCCGTCGTGAGAATTATTTAATTATGTTTTATTTTTAATATTTTATAATGTTTTATTTTTATTATTTTATTACTTCCCTTCTACGTGACTTTACCGAAAGAACCAAGAAGATGAATCCCTGCAGTCACGAAAGCTTTAAATCGAGACTTTAATCTGTATAGATATTAATCAAGGAGAACATTTAATCACGAAAACGTTATTTATCCTTTTTATTAACTTGAACAGAATGTAATGATATAACTTATCATTGCCATTGTGTTTTGCAACTTTTAGCTGTATTATGTGCAATTATATCTGCTTCCTTACCCTTCACAAAGCCAACCATTGGTTGGATATGGAACGGTTCACTACGTCAAATAATGTTTTACAATATGTTTTATTTCACATTTCACATCTCCAAAGGCACGTTAATTGCAAAGCCTGCTGCTTATAAAAGTGGAACCGAATAGCAGTTCGTAAAGTTTTCTTGTATCTCTCAGGAATTCAAAGTGTTTGCAATAACAGTTTATAAGCTGTCGCCATTAAAATTCTCCATCGAGTGCACTTGACAAAAACTGCAAAAAACGATTAACACATAACCCCCACGTTGCATTTGCGAATGCAAAAAACTTGTACTATACTCAATGGAACACAAAAGCAGCAGCAGGAAGAGAAACAATTATCATCATCTTTTAAATGTGTACATAAAATAACCACTGTGCCAGGGCCTATGTGAAAATTCAGAGACAAGAAAGACCCCAAACAAAACGATCGATCAAGAAATAGCGAGTGTGTCTGTTTTCTGTTTATATATATTAATTTTAGTTAGCAACGGTTTGAAATAATCTCTATGAATTTGCATTACAGTAACTGCTCAAAGAGGCTCGTATTTAACATCTATAGTGTGTTAAAAATAAAAAGTCTTACAGCCTCGTGTCAAACGACTGCTGAGACAGAGCTAAGATAAATCTGCTGTGAAGTCCAAGGGTAAGTGTCATTTATGCATGGCAACTATGATCATGCACTATTTTCTTAAATCACAATGACGGTGCATTCTCGTCAAAGAAAGTGACATTTTGATCTGTAATACAATAATAATACCCATCCACGGTGAATGTCAACGGCACAGTGACATACGTCACACCAAATCCAAAATTGATGGTGATGCCCAGATGTCTGCCTGCCTGTGCTGCTTCTCTCAGATTATCTGCCGTGCAAACACTAACCGTTTTTATTTATATTCCACATCAGACGTCGTAAAGACCGAAACACAAGATAATTTGTATTACGAATTATGTGCTTATTGTCAGCTGTGTTGGGGGAGGAGGAAGGTTTTACAGAGCCTCTTTATATATCTGTCATTACAATGCATTCTGGGTGTATACTCTATTGCCCCATCCAATCCGTGCCTTTGTCACATCTCAACTCCACATCTGCAGCTCTCTCCACTACAGGCTCCTCAAATTCCTCACGTCTAAAATACAGACGGTGCAGAATGCCACTGCCCGACTTCTCACGGCTACCCGTAAATGAGACCACATCATCCGAATATCCAGCTCCCTTCCTCTGGCTTCGGATTCAGTCCTGAATCAACTACAATACTTGCCATCAATGTCTGTAATGACCAAAGTCGATTTATTCAGTCATGGATTTGCCTTCTCATCTCACCTTTGCTCCGGTAGCCAAGGCCTTCACTGAAGCCTCCAGTCGATATCAATGTCCATACAATGCGAGACCAATCCTTCTCCACAATTGCTTCCATTGGTTGGCATTACCTACCCTTAATTCTAGATTCGAAGCTTTCGTGACTGCAAGGATTCATATTCTTAGGTTTTTTTCGGTAAAGTCACATAGGTAAAAAATTAAAATTAATAAAAGTAAAATAAAAATAAAATAAAAAATCACGACGTTTCGGAGGCAACAAAAGCTTCCACCTGAAGACGGAAGCTTGTGTTGCCTCCGAAACGTCGTGAATTTTATTTATTTATTTAAATTTAAAAAAATTTCCTACGTGACTTTACCGAAAAAACCTAAGAATATTACCTACCCTTGACCGTCTGCACTGCACAGAACCTACCCCTCTTCAACTCCAGACTCAAGACCATCTTCCACCCAAAGTTCTCTTCTCCCTTAAGTGTCTTTACATCCTCAGTAACCATTCTCTCGTCTCGTTTTTACAGTTAAATATAAACATGAGTATATCTCTGATGAAGCAACAATGTAGGCCTCGTAATAGATATGTTGTTGTGTGACTCATATAACGTGTGCTGAGTGAAAAAATAAATGCAATTTAGTAGTAATGCAGCGTTTCTCCGTTTGTTTAGGTATTTCAACAAACATAACAACTGCAGATGTTTAAATGTACTAATAATAGTGTACAGAACTGTTCTCATTCCGCGACTGAATGAACACTTGCACATGCCGTGCTGGTCACAGCTGACCTTCCCAGGGGCAAGTGAAATCTGACCTGGTCCTGTACCCCTTTCCTGACGCCCACCACCAATCATCCGCACTCATGTTATCCGTACACTGGGAATCAGGTCACCGGGTTCATCGCTCCATCCTCTGTGCCACTGCTACCTTTTATGTTTTTTTTTTTATATTGGTAATGTGTTACTTTGATTTGCTGGCTGCTTAATCCCTGTCTCACCAACGCGAGCAGAATTGAACAAGTTGGCTTCATGAACAGTGAGAAAGCATCACGGCAGATGCCCTTTGGGTCCCCAACTGCACTGTCAACATCCATTTTCACAAACATCCAGCAGGGAGACGGTGGTCAGTGGCCTGCTCAGGGGTGGCTCTGCACATCCATCCCTGCCCTCCTTCGAGCACACGCTGTCTACGCTGATCGGGCAATGGGCCATGAATTCAAACTGTTCGCAGCAAAATGGGAATTATTCTTTTCGATAGGGGTCTGTGCGCATATGTGAAAGTAACTGCAATAGTACGGGCACTGTGCATTTTTCCGCATTCATTGTGAATTGATGCAACATTGTTGCATTAGGTAATGTTGGAATTATTTTATGTTAGTTAAATGGATATGAATTACTTACAAAAGCATGCGGCACTCTGATTGGGTTTCTGGCTTAAAATTAATCAGCCATTTTTATCTCTTAGTGTAATTACAAGTGTGTACCTCTCCATACTAATTTGTATACTTTTATCTTTAGCTCAACGTTCTCTGCCATAGTCCATGATTCCGACTGGACATTTGTGCAAAACAGCTTCATAGCTCATCGGATTCCTCCAATCTAAATAAAGGTGCTGATGTTTCCTATCAATGGCATGAGAATGAACATGCTAGCTCATAGAGTGGGATAGATAGTAGGTGCTTATGGCTTCTCATCCACAAATTCAAGATCTGGTCAAGGGTGAGCAGGTTATATGGGCAATAAATGTTAATTTCCCCGTGATGTTTGTGAAACATTCACGGCCAGGGAAAAAATTAACTCTGGGGAAATGAGGACACGCTTTTCCATATTGCACTGTGTTTATGTGTTTAAGAGCACACGTGCTGCGATGCATGTTCTAATGATATCTACATGAATATATTGTGATTATTTGTAAAAACAAAATATGGGAAAATAGCTGGAGTACCTTGTCCACAAAATGACACTTGTGGTGGTGGTGTTGGTATTATGTGCCATTGTTGACTTTCATCAAAGAGACTCCTGCTCAAACGACCAATGAGGTCGGTGCTCATCCCCCGTTTGCAGCCCTGAGGCAAATGGTGGCAAATCCACATTTCTATGGCGGGGGTGAGTCCCTCCGCAAGACAACGACTTGTTGATTCTCGTACTCGTTCTATCAGCCGGGGAGGAATGATGGTCCACCCCTAATCAGGATTTGAATTCAAAATTCATCCCATTGCTAGCCTTTCACACAACCGTTGACCCCCCCTCCATCCATTTCATCATGAAAGGGGCACATTTCAGTGGCTACAAGAGAGAGAATAATGACATGATACAATGGAATCGACTACGTGAGGTGAAATCACTCAATTAACCGATTGATAAAGACACCGGGTACTGAAGGTCATTGTAGGTCAACATGACCTTGTTCAACAACAGGACATGCCTATTCTGAATATGGTCTAAATTGCAAGGCTTGACTGTTCACATCTTACAATCAAATCAAGGGCATCCTCGATGCAAACCCCCTAATCTCTAGCTCAATTTTAATTGAGTCACAACATCGAGGTCTGGGTGTCCCACAACTCTTATCTAATGTAATCTCCTTCTCAAGTAATATCTGTGTTGGTAGTCTAATTGATATACTATATCACATTCTCATCCCCAATGTAAACACGTTGCTTCTGGATTTAGATAATTGCGATAAGATGCAATCATCATAACTTATCTGATATAATCGCGATTACATGAAGGCACAAATTGCAAAACGTGATTGACCACGTCCATGGGAATGCATTTAAACATCGACGCAAACAAATATTGGTCAGTGAAGACAAATTAAGTTGCGAAAAACACATTTGCTCAATGAAACAACAGTTGGACAAGCATAACTACAATAGCACATAACAAGGACATTTACACAACTTGCAGTAAGTGCATGACCACAAGGATAAAAGATAAGGTGCGTTACAATAATAACAACTGTTTTGTATAATATGCCACGATATTATAACTCCGATTAGCACAGTTGGCTACGTATGATGCAAAAGAGGTTCAACATACATACCCCAAAAATAATGTCAACCAACTTACGATACCCATTCAAATATGAAGAAAGGTGATGTTTTTTTTTTACTGCATTGACAGCCCAGAATTAGCAGATACAACTTCCACATTCCCATGGCAAGGACCAGCTCTGTACAGGAAACCGTTGATTTCCCAAGTAAGTAGTACTAATTGTATTTCCCCCAGAGGATTGATAGGCCAAGGCGACACTCAAACAGCAGACATTCCCAACCTTCTGATTGGATGTCAATTGCTGGACATGGTGGCAATTACTACATTGCAATGGTGTCAAAACACATGATAAATACTCTGAATAAAGACAAAACTGTGTTTCAACTTTCTCTGATGAAAATGTTTCAAGTGAAATTGGTCAGTAATCATTGCTTAAAGGAATGACGACCAATAGATATAACTAATAATGCAATCCGAGCTGCAATAGGGAACACAAACCATCACAGATCATTTGGGGTTATAATATTTAAGGGATATGTAGAAAATCACAAATGTCTACGTAGCTCAATACAAAAGAAAAAGATGATGGTTACACATATCATGGGCAGAGTATTTTCAGTCGCTTAAAATGAAGATTTAAAATAAAATATTTAAATTATATGACCCACGATTCGTAATGCGAGGGACGAGCAAACCGGAACCCAACGGGTGCTTCTGTCCCACGGTATTTGCATGGAGTGATGCAAAACATGCAAAGTTTGACAATAGTCTGCAATGAGACTGGACGCTAAATATGTAAGCGATGATCCACGACGTTACAGGAAAATAAACCACGACGGGAGGGCGCGATGCGGCCCCGAGGTGAAGCCTTGCATAAATAAAAAACTATCACGCGATTAAAGTTCGTGTAAAGACAAGCTAAAATTGTATTTTTAAGGCAATGTTTATGTACGTGTAACACCGGGGATACATGATTCATGAAGTGCTCGGTTTCGTTCATTTAAAATTTTGTTGTTTTCCAAATGTTGCTAAGTAAACACGTCAAAAAATGAGGCTAATACAAAACACAATTAAAGGTGATTTAAGGTGCCCTATTCACGACGTGATTTTAGAACAGGAGTCGTGTTCTAAAATTAACTTAAACTATATTGTGATTTCAAGTCCACTAACACTATACAGTGTAGCTATAGCGTTTTGTGCAACATAATAGGATGTGCATACATGTATATAATCATGAGCAGGTGACGTCACTCGACATCGAACAGCCCCCCTCATTAATAATCATGAAGCGGTGACGTCTACCAAATGGATACCCCCCCCCCTCATTAATAATAATTATCGGCTGACGTCACTCCACGTGGGGGGGGGGGGGGGCGAGGCGCCTCCTCCCCCGTCCTGAGTGTCAACTCACAACCCTCACTACAAAGGCAAAACCCTCACGTCACGCGATCTCCGTAACGCTGTTGAGACATCAAAGTAAAAAGGACGTCATGATGAACAAGGGATTATAACCTTTAAATGAAATAGGTCTGTGTCACTGCGCCCTTACAAATTGCACACGAATTGATGCAATGAATATCTTGTTGCGGTCTGCTTTTCGCTTGCAAGTTTCAGTATTACTGCAATACTACCGTCCTTGGACGGGCTGTAGGCTAGTATACAGAGAAAAGGTAAACAGAAAGGTTATTATCTTTTTGCAAAACCTGACAAGAAATATTAGGATGAGTTATATGGACAATGTTCGAATCTTTCGACTGAAAAGTTTTCAGCTGGACCTCGTAAGCAAGAAAGAATGAAGTCTATTACGTAGAGAACTATGCATAACTTCATCCAAACAAAACATGACGTTAGCAGTCATAGACTGTTTGCTAGAATAACATTTTCTCAAGTTGGCAACAAAGTCAGCAACAAATATATAATGAAATTATGAACTAGTATGCATTTAAAATGGTAAATAAATTAGGAAAATTTACCATAGTACCCCAGCTCTCGCATAATGTCCGTGATGCAGTCATTTTTAGTCTGTTGATAGTCGGCGATGCGGCAATCGACTCATCTCCACGAGCTGTACACAATGCACCGCTACGGTGCATACCGCGAGCGTTCAGGGTTTCAGCACAATCGTCCTCGCTGCGTTTTGACATCGCGGAGTAGCACCACCGATTTCGGATTGATTGGTACCCCAGTCGCGGAGTTAAGTACACCCCTGGGAAAAAATAGTGTCCTAGAAATAACATATTAAAAAATTGCCTCGGCCATTTTGGATTATTTGGTACCCCGGGGTGCCGCCATGAGGATCAACTGCTGCTTTTCAATGCCAAGAAAGCCTTCCACAGGGGTGAAGCCGAATTGACAGCATTGCAATGGACAATTGATTTCATAGTGGCTGGTTAATGTGATACTGACCTGTGCTTTTTGTCCATTCTTCCAGCCTAACGTTTGAAATCACTTTCCCTCTCATTCTAGTGATGGTATCTCTGAAGTCCACCTCGCCTAAAATAATCCCTCTTCTGTTGTGCTTGGAACAAAAAGGCATTAGCGCATTGCGTCAGCAGGATTAGGGTAAGACTCGAGTCTCTAAGAATCCTCGTGTGAAATTCCTCTCCACATAATGGGACCTTAAGCCATGTGTGGTGCTGGGATGTAAGTTCAGACGACCAGCACTTGTTCCCAAAGACCTTTGACCATGAAACCATATGGTATTTACTTTATTTGAAGGTGTATACAAATAGCTATGAGCAGTGATTTATGCAAATAATGTATGCAACCTAAAGTTGCTCACATTGTTACGAGTTGTATGACCTGCACCGTATCGCAAATGTTGTGCAGAAAATGACTGAACATTAAAACTCCATTAGGCAATGAGATTACAGATAAATATACTCAAGGTAACATTCTAAAGTTCGCCTCTGTTGCATTTGGATGCTATGTAAATTGAAATAGCTTTTTTTTAAATAAATGCTGCTAGAAAACATTCCACCAAAACATTGAAAGCGTAGATCGATAAAGTAAGAAACTTTTAGTTAAATATTTCCACTGACAAGCAAACTGTTGTTAATTCAGTAATGTGTTACCACAATCGTACAATATTTCTCATTTAAACCGTATTGCTTCCACACTTTAAGGCAATTCCTTTTGTTATTGTAAAAATTAAGAAACTTGCCAGCATTTGTATAATGAGATTGACTGATAATAAGCGTTTGAAAGGTAATAAAAATAAGAAGAAAATTCCCTGCTTAAAGAAATTGTGCAGGAAATCATGAATCTTGATGGCCCGTGAGTTAATGGACTTATACATTTGTTGAAGGTGAAGAAACAGCAAGTGGCATCACTTCCACGGCATTTCCCACTACCAAAATCCCTTGGTAACATATTCCTGGCCAGTAAATTGAAGCTTTAAAACAATGATCTATCCACTTGCTGGATAAAGGCCTCCCCACATCACCGGCATCCTTCATGGCCCTGCAATTCCACAATCCATCCAGCCCGATGTGCATGCGCTAATCTGATTGCTCCCATAATATACCTTGTCAGTGAGTGTCCTCTCAGGCACGTTTCCTCCTTTGACTGCCATTCTATCACCACCCTCGTCCATCAACCATCATCCCTTCTAGAGATGCATCCTGTTCAATCACCAGTCAATACAATGTCTCTCATTTGTACAGTTCAGGTCAGGTCCCCCCCCCCTCAGTTTAATTTCAAGCATGTATCTGTCCATACTGCTTTGCATACTACGCCACATTTCTCACGATTACCTTAACATACTGTCACTGATTACCTATACAGTAATCTGTAACATATTTACCTTTAACAGCCGAGATGTAGTGTTTAAGCTACGAAATACTGTATTCACAAACGTTGGCTTTAAATGAGCAATTGTTGGCAATGTGTTCCCTGGTGAAGCATGCTGTTTGTTTTATATGGAAAAAAAAGTTCCAAAATGTGTTTTAAACCACACCAACAATGCAGTGTATTCGCAAATGACAGTAGCTGACGTGTTTCAACTGTAAAGCGAAATGGCATTTAAGAAGGATAAAGATGATGTAAACAATGAACACCATGTAAAGAAATATAGCGTATACCCACTCACATCCCAAAGCTATTAATATACTGAATAACTTTTTCGGATGTGGCATCATACTCAATTATAATGATAATAAATACAGTCAAGAAAATAAACCATAACATCACGCTCACTGGAGTATTGATTTTGTATTTGGACTGTAATATACAAATATATTGCATGGTTTATTGTCACTTGTGTTCACCCAAGAGAAGCTAATATGAATGGCAGTTAAATATTCCATCTACTCTGTCTAACCAGGTAATGGGATAAAGGAGCCTCTCCAATGCATTAATTGCCTTCTATTTATTGAATGTCAACTTGAAGGTTGGTTGCTTCTGAATGCTCTTATTCCCAGTGTAGGACAGACAACCATCACTGTTTTACCATGTTTAGTGGTGGTCTTCTTGTTACAGGTTGAGTCACAAACCGCACCTCTCCATAACAAAGGCTCAGCCTTTGTTATGCAGTCTATTCTTAGTCTCAAGCCTCACCTTACCATATTAATAATAAGTATGCGGCCCTTGCCCCACCACCTTCTCCAACCATTATATAAACGGAGTGGTAGCTCCTGCAATCTCTCATTTACTTGATACAGCTGTCGTGGCTGTGACGGTACCACCTGAAGACGGAAGCTTGTGTTGCCTCCGAAACGTCGTGATTTTTATTTTTATTTTATTTTACTTTTTAATGTTTTTACCTACCTGGTGACTTTACCGAAAAAACCTAAGAATATGAGAAGAGAGGTGACAACATTAGCAACAGGGGTGGAACAATTCACCCTCCGAGCGATCTTCTTATTTCTCAAGACAGGGTTGCATTTCAAGGAGCAATTCTTTTACTGACGCTGCGATGAATCGTAGCACCTTTAGTTGCTCCAGAAGTGAACCCATTACATCCAACAAATACGAATTAAAAAAACATTGATCATTTCAATGCATGTTTTGTGAGCTTAAGAATAACATTTTACGAATATACAAATAGAACCTGTTTTTTAAAAAATCGCCAAGGAAGGCAGTATACTTCAGCAGCAAATGCGAGTTGTATGATTATACACAATGGGTGTTCTGTGCAGTTGTTGGGATGTGTGCGAAAGATGAGGTGGGAAGATTGTTAAGTTGCTCATGGGAAATTCACGTACGGAGATTTTGGTTTGATGGATGACGAGGGAGTCAGAGCAGATGTATTAGTCCACGAGACCAAACCAGATATTTCACTCGTTGCAACCACATTTTCACTCATTAAAGATTATACCTAAATTATATATATAACAAGCAGAGAGTTCAATAGCCTATTTATTACTTGTTTTAATTGGCCTAACCCAGACATTAAATCACTTTGATCAGTGAAACACCTTTACTGAAGTGATGTATTTATATCTTTAACCTACGGCTAGGGATAAAGATTTGATTTAATCGTATTCATCATTGCACATAAATGCACACAAAAAACGACTTTATTCTAAGCATTCAGAGCATAAAACAACTTTGGAAACACGTGCTTATCCTTTGAGCCACACAACAGCACATGAAATGCATTAGATGAGAAAATGGTTAATGGTGGAAAATCACCCAGAAACATGTGTCTTTCACTTTAAATGACATGGGGACTGTGGGAATTATCTTTAAACGCTGAGTGTTCCTGATTAGGCTGCATATGACAGCTTGTTGAGGAATGAAATCTATTTAACAAATTATTAGGTTACTGTAGCAGCAATTGCACCATTTAGGGAAACGGGATGAAGTTAGCAAGGTGAAGGTTGGGCATGATATATTTTTTTCCATAATGCCAAAAGGTAATTCTTGGCTTGACTATGATGAATGAATGTATGCTATTTTGCCTTTCACAGTTAAATTGAGTTGAGTTACCACATTGGCCCTGAAGCTTGTGAGTTGCCAGGACACTATTCTCAAAAGCAAAGCCACTGTTTTCCCATCCCATGGCCTGATGCACCATTCACCAAAACACAGCCTCTTTGTAAACTAGTTGCAAGCATGTGAAAAAACACCTACCTAGTATAAACTGTTAGTGTTTAAAATAAGTTCCAGTTTTCCACTTTTCATTTGTCAGTTGGGGCAACTTGAAAACACGTGAAAACACAACTTAATGCCGACATAAGCTCATGTGGAATAGGCCAGTATTATTGTCCTCGGAGTTACCCTATCACGAGGTAAAAGGTTATTACAAATGTAATATATTTAATAATAAAAAAAGAGAAAGCATCCCGAAATAAACTGACAAAAAGTGTACCTCTTAATCTGTTATAAACAACTATGAAATATAAATTTGCCTGTTTAAAAAAAAAAAGGAAATTATCTTCAAACCTTCTAGAATACTCCCGGTATTTTGCTCAAAAATGAATGGTTAGGATTTTACGAACATGTCATACCTATGTAATGTGACACTTGAGTTCAAGCTTGCCTATATCTGTACTAATCACTTTGAAAATCCAGAATTATATCGTAATATCTGCCTAGCCATTTTATTTACAATTATGTATCCATTGTGATACAGCAAGCCAATCTAAAGTGTTGACAATTGCGTACTTAATAATAATTTCAAAGTCAATTAGGTGACGTACAATTTTGAGTACCGCGTGAATGCCGAAAGGACCAATTAATTTCATCACTTAATGAAAATAGCAATTTCAGCGTTTACCAAAAAATATGACACTTCACCTTCTATGATATGGAATCACTTTTCTGTTCACTTTCACCATCCACGCTTGAAAACTGGCATCGTCTTTTAAAAGACGTCGTCAAGGCAAATGTCATTGATAGCACCATGGCGCAACATTGCTTTGCTTTCTTCTCTCTGCAGGATTTCATCGCTGTTGAGTGTAAAAATTCTAAAATATCACAATTGTAATTATTAATAAACTAATTAATAATCATCAATTCTGTAAAAAAAAAGGCCTCCCAATGCCATCTCTCATGGTCTTGCGATGCCTCTCAAAGTCTTGGTTTGAGAGCAACCCAATCAAAAATACACTTAAATGGATGTTCATATGTGTGTGTGCAAGATTTGCAGAGCAGCTATAATAAGAGTAGGACTCCTCTAAAGAGTGCAGAGCCAATCAACAGAGTGCAGAGGCCATAAGCAAAGTACAAAGTCCTGCACTATTTTCAGAACGAGTGTGCACGCTGGTAAACCCCATTTGTTAATTTGAAAGAGGTTTGAATGATGTAGTCACAATTGGGGAGCAAAGCTTCACTCATCTCAAATACTGTATACAAATGCAGAAAGATGTGTCCAGGTGATGGTCAAGAGGCCGATATAGCCATTATTTTATCCACAAAAGCTCTCCATCACTTGCATTTCCATTTGCCAGACCCCACAACTGTTCCACAACGAATGTTCCACCTCCAATTTCTGTCACAGATAGCAGCCATCCTCCAATGTATGCTATAATCTTCCCCTTAGATGCTAACCTCTGGGTTCCCACTCTAATGCATGTCTCCCAAAGGCTGCCCTTCACTACGCTGGGCCATGAATTACAGTCGTAATTCGTTTCTACGTCAACCCACGTCTGTAATTTGAACTTTGCAACCTTTTGATTGTGATTTGAGTTCTCTAGCCCGCCACCCAGCTGACTATTTTTTTCGAATTGCCAGAGCGATTTTAATAGTGAAATTGCCGCTCGTGTATTCCAAGATAGTTATGCTATTCTGTGGTCCTGCTTTAGCTCAGCTCTAGCCATTCCCAGTGTGGCCCATTTGCTCGAATACGATTCCTTCAGAGTAAATGCTCTTAGAGAAAATGTCCCTTCATGAATATCAATGAGTATAATCAGACCAAATGTCCACAAACATGCTAAATTTTGCGTGTAATTATGGCTGAAAATTGTTCAATGATTAGACCACAGATTCAAACTTGATTTGAAGCTTTCGTGACACAGAGAGTGTGTCTATGTGTGTGTCTCTCTCTGTGTGTCTCTGTGTTGTCTCTCTCTGCTTGCGTGTCTGTCTATGTGTCTCCGTGTTTGTGTTTGTCTCTCTCTCAAATTTAGCAATCTTTGGAGAACGTAATCAACCAGGTATGGTGTTGACTTGTGTTGGCCGACCTGTGTTGTATTGCATTGGATTTCTCAATTTAATAGGTTTGTTTTCTACCTGATCACGATTGCTTGTGTTGCAATCGCAATGTCGTATTCCATTATTTAATTTATTTTCTTTCTTTGTGACTTTACCGAAAGAACCAAAGAGTAAGACCACAAATTCATAAAACAAATTGCAATCACACTACCTTTATATTATTGACCCAGGGGAAACATGACTGGTGCTTGCCATCTCACTGTGCTTTACAGAATGTGTTATATTTTTGCTGTATCAATGGGGTTGATTTAGCTCACATGAGTGCACCTCTGTTTGCAGGCGGGGAAGAACTCTCTTGTTGTGTTTAACAGTCTCTGGGAGAGGACAGCAACTTCCATCAATGCCCATCGGAATTAATTACCAGAACGTCTGTGTCACGCTCATGTTGTGATCATGAAAATTAAGGGCTGCAGCATCATTGGCAGAGTAAGTAAATTAATTAATAAGATTTCACAACAATATTCGCTTTGTACAAAATGTAACAAAAAGTATAATTATTAAGACCCGTTTGCAAATTGTGCTTTTATGATGCTGTTTAGCACATCAACATAAGTGCTAAATCACCCACACACTAAAACGTAATCGGTTAATTGCTGCAAGTCTCTCTCCCATTAATATAATGAGCAGACTCACCCTGTTTGGTACTTTCTCATTTGTTAATAGAATGTGTAGTTAAGAAATACAAATATAAAATTCGTAAAATGTTTCAAGTAAATTAAATGTAAGCGTTTCACACAGCCATTACCATTATCTCCATTTATCTACTCATCTTCTGAAAGCATTTTCTTCAATGTTTGTTCCCACTTTAATATCGATTTCTTGCCCAGCTATTTCACAGCGAATATGTCAATGTTAACCCAGTGAATAAGTAAACATGAGCATATTTACATGCTTATAGCAACACCGTTTTAAATGAATCACCAAGTTTTATATTACAATTTCAGTATTCACAATTGACCTCATGCAATGACTGCAGATGGCTAAGTGGGTTGTGCTTTATGAAACAAGCCACGTTGCCTTCCTTGCCAGCTGTCTTGTGTGTCCCCTCTGCAAGGCCCAATTGATAAACTATTAAGCTGTCTTCTGGTGTGTTTCTTCAGATGCTCGGGCAGGGGTTCAGTGACAAGATGATGAAGCACTTTTCCCTGACATTTCCCCTCCATCCCAAGCCTAGCCTCCACTATTTTCCCAGTCACTCCCCAGCACATTCGATTCACCACACTAATCCCTCCCAGCACTCGGATTTTCGCCAAGAGTTTTATATTCTTCACTACTTGTGCACGATGCCCCCTTTCTCACAGGCAACTTGTAAGATATTTTCACTGTCAACAGCTGCACAACAACAACGCAATGACGAGCGGCGGCATTCGGTGGTGTTCCACCT
Source organism: Lethenteron reissneri (assembly GCF_015708825.2). NCBI lineage: Eukaryota > Metazoa > Chordata > Hyperoartia > Petromyzontiformes > Petromyzontidae > Lethenteron > Lethenteron reissneri. Next base: position 7,484,816 of record NC_083801.1, read on the forward strand.
CCAAAAGGCTCCCAGCCAAACGACACATCGAGGGGCTGGATGACCCCATGCTCTGCTTTATAATTTACAATAATTAGATACAATTTATATTTCAGGTACAAATCACAAAGGGAGTCTGGATACATTTCTAACCATCTTGTCATTTTACCAGCCCCACATTTCGGCGATGAATGGCTATAATTAAGTGCTGCCACGGGAGACTGTGCAATCTGCATGTCCTTTAGTCCACAAATGATAAAACAACGCAGACGATTTAAAAGAACATCGAAGGAAAATAGACATTTCATCAGACATATCCTCCTCGGCTCATCCTTGAAATACAGTAAATGGAAATTGTTCTACAATGTTGCCTGTTAAAATAAGGAAATGTATATCTTATAATGTGTATTACACCTGTGTATATAGACTTCATGGTTAAGATTATCTATGTATGCAACAACCAAACATTTCTACGAATATAACGATACTCAAAATGAAACAGTCAAATTACGTCCATGCTCAAACAACCTTAAGGTTGTGGTGAATATGAGCTCTTTATGGAAAATCCACATTCCTTTTGCAACATGTATCCATCAAGTGACTTCTCTTGAAATATGAGGACTCATATGCCATTAAGTTGGAAAAACAGAATAACCTTAAAAGCAGTATCATACACAAATTCGATTCACTGATTCACTGCTGGATGAAGACCTCTCCATGCTGTTGAGAGCACGAAGGTTCTGACACACTGGTGTAGAGGATGAAGATGAACACACATTTACTATTACTATGCTGGTTTACTCAGTGAGTAATAATGCTCACTGAGTCCCATGACTCTTTTCCAGGAAGGTCCTGCCAAGTATTCACAACAGGGGGGGGAGGGGGGGTGATAACTTCTGTGTATAAATTCAATTGAATAATTTGCAAGTAAAATTCTTCAAATTTGGCTAAAAATTGGACAATGACACCAGCATACAATGGTCCACTCTTGTGAATAACATCACGGGATCTCTAAAGTCCATCATGAAGCAGGAAACCTGTATTATAATGGTTAATATACCCACCGTATTAATCAGGGCGACCACTGGTTCGAACCGTGAATCTCAAAGACAAGCGAGGGATGTGCTACCATTAGACCATATCACCACCTCAGTACTGCGGATGAAATTGGTCTTGTTTTTACTTATTTAATCAAAGCACTTGTGTTTTATCATCCATAAATTTAATTAATGTTAGTTGAAGCATTGTTTTGGAAAATAATTTGAAAGTTTTTTTGTTGCTATCGTGTTTTAGTGAGCACAGATCACTATGGGTGACTTGGGTTTCCTGTGACATTTCCATTATCTGAGGAAATGCCGCAGAAAATTGGTGTGGGTGATAAATCTTTGTAATTATCCATGAATTCACGGATAATCCATGCTCATGCATTATTGACTTATCTACAAATTTTGCTCTCCATTACAGGCTCCCCCCGCACATATAAGTACAAGAAAACTGGTTCGAGCAGCGGTGGCAATGGTCATCACGTTGCACTATGACCTGAGTTAGATCCCTGCCCATTGCTCACATTGGAGGTGAGTAATCTCTGATCTGGTCTTGAGGCCCCTTCACCAAAATTGCATTGTCCAGAGTGGGGAAGTGTGACCAAAGAAAACCCTGCATGATCGACACAGTGTGGGGGACCCTGTAATAACAAAGGACTGTTTTTTTATTCTATCATAGCAGAAACATAGACACCCATGCTTTTTGTTAGGGAACATTTTGAAAGAGCCAACATTCACCAATCTGGCCAATAATGTTTAGGAAAGCATGTTGATTTTGTTTTTACAAGTTGAATTGTACTGTTTTTAAGGATTTTCTATTTTTTTCCCCTATGTAATGTCATGGACAAAAAAGTGGTTAGCATTAGGTACAATAGCCCTCGGCTCTGGAGTGCTTGACACCTTGTCACTATGATCCCAAACAATTTTTTTCTCAAATTGATAGTGGAAGCTCTCCCACTGACAGGGAATCGTGACATGACACGGTAAAATGCGATTGGCTGTCAAATAGTCAGTGTGGGAATGCGTCAGTAGCGTCACGCTACGTAAAAGCATAGGTATCCTTGTCAACATTGATTTTTGGATATTTCCTTCATGCGCTGCATGGTGAACGTCTTACTGTAAATAAAATAAACATTACATGCCTGGAAGACGCTAAACTCTTGCCGCATATGGCTGGCATTGTGTTCACAATTCTATAGATTGCATAAGGAACTGTCCATGTTAGTAATACAGCTGATTAAGAAAATCAAACCGAATACATCGAACTGGTGACAAGAAATTATCTATTGTCTTGCAGAACCACTCGATCAAACTAAAAAAATCATCAGGTGTATTGGTGTTCATTTTAACAGTAAAAAGGTTACGTTGTACGTCACCTGTCAGAATAATAATAATGAATATACAATTGGCAGAAATGTACCTCTGCAGACAGTGACATCCAATCTGTAAGATGGGGTTCCAAGGGCTTTCAGAAGTTGCTTTGCTTCACTGAATAAAGATGGAATTTGCTTGGTAACAATCAAGATCAGTTTGTTGGCAAAGGAAGGTAAAGTGGTATAGTCAGCACCAAACAGAAGCTGTGATCAAGAAACGGATGGATTGGTGCAGATTTTGGGGTTGCATTTCCCACAGCGGCCGAAGAAAAGTAGTGAAAATCAATAGTGTCCTGACCACTGTGAAAAATAGACGCATAAAGGTCTAGCATGGCATAGCTGCAGCAACATAGCTCCTAAGACGGGGTCTTATTTTCCAGCACAACAACAATCCGTTTCTCAGCGAGCTTGAAGTCCTCTTTGGTGAGCAAGATGCCAAACTGCCCTTACGTAGCACACAGCGATGACCCAGGCGCTGTTTCTCAGATGGGGGTGAGAGGCGAGGTGGCAGCAAATGTTGAGGAACTTTCAGCAATCGTTTGTATAGAAGCTGCCTGGAAGCATAGTGACAGGGTGTCAAGCGCTCTACAGAATCAATGGTTACACCGTTTACAAAGGTGTTGTGGACTTGTATTCCATACGTGGAATGTTTTCCGTACAGTCCGTCATCACATCTCTCCCTCGATTTGGGGAACCAAACGGGAGGATTTCTCCGCAAATCTGGCTGTTGCCTGATGAAGCTGGTTGTAATTACTGGCGAAACGACGTACTCAGATTGTAAATGTTGTGGCTTTGCTCTCCAACACACCGGTTAGTGCTGTACTAGTGATGCAGTGGCACGTTCTGTTTACGTAACAAACCTTACTAATTATCTGTGTAGGGTGGTGGTGGGTTTAACGACATATTTATATATTTACGTGATCTAACCCAAAAAAAATCTGTATTATGGATGATATTGGTCGTGAAAGCCTACGTGTTAAAATGACAGTACGCAGTGTTTCCATTGCACAACTGCTGTTGACTTATTTCACTGACCCCCAGGAGGATGATGGGCTGAGTGCAACTCGGCTGGGATTTGAACTCACGTTCTTAAAACCGATAGGGCTATCAATAAACACCGCTATATTCCGGCCATGTGGCCCAACGGTGATTATAGATAACAATGGACACTCATTGCAAAGTAATTAAGCCACATGACTCATATGACCCTTTTGATTTAACTGCTTTCATTACAATCAATCAGTATTTTCAATTAATCAAATTAAGCACTTAACCACTTCCATAGATTGTCGGCCTATAAAGGAATCATTTCCAACAATTTATTGCAGATAATGTAATTATATCCTGGCTTTTGGTCTGCAACAGTATGACTTGTGGACGAGGTCAGTGTGACAGTTTCATCTGTAAGTTAAATCGGTATACTATATATCTTAAGACATGTGTTACAAAATGCTCCATATTTTATTTTAGGAAGATGCTGGTATCATGCTACACCTCTCAGTGCCCCGGGAAGATGCCTAATTCATGAGCCGCATGGAAGCCAATGTTCCCAGCTATTCCTGCAAGACGCAGATTAGTAATATGCCTCTGAAAAAAAAGTGCACAGACAGCCAGCGTTTAATCCCAGTGTACACGTAGTTTCATCTTTCAATTAAATAATACCCTTCAGTAAACACGACCATATTTATGACAATAATTCATCCAAAGGGACTCTAGTCTTCAAAAAAAGATCATAATTAGCAGTCACCGAACAGGTCATATTCTCATTTGAGCCTTGACTATGGCATAAGGCAAATACATTTTTTTTCATATGTGGAAATGAAAAGGCATGATTTTGAAAATTTGATTGAGACATCTTTTACCATACTCTTAGGTTCTTTTCGGTAAAGTCACGTAGGTAAAAAATAAAATAAAATAAGAAATAATTTATTTTATTTTCTACCTACATGACTTTACCGAAAGAACCAAAGAGTATGGATTCCTGCAGTCACGAAAGCTTCAAATCAAGATCTTTTACCATATTTGTGATTTTCATCATCATCATCGGTGGCAGCAGCAGCCATGGTCAATTTACGGTTGGATTATGGCTTCTCCAAGCCGCTGCCATCTCTTTCATGATCCTGCAATGTAATAATCCCACCCTTGCCACCTGCACACGAGCTGATTTCCTCACTGTATCATCGATGGACATCTTTTTGGACACGTTTCATTCCTTGGCTGGTACTCCATTATTATTTTTGACCATCGTCCATCATCCTCTGCCCAAGCCCATTCGCTTTTCTCAACAATCAGAATGATGTCTTTAGCCTGCTTGCATTCTGTAATCCACGTGTCCCTCGTCATGTTTCTCAATGTAATTCCAAGCGTACAATATCTTCACGCCTATTTATGCACTTTTCAGTTTTTCTTCCAAAATGTTCATAAATGACCATGGTAATTCCTGAATCGTATCTCATATCAGGTAGCACTTACGAATGAAAAACTATCTCATTTTAGTTAAATTGCTGTGTTACTTTTAATGATCAGTCTCAGCTATCCAAAAGCACTCAAAGCTGCACTTGTCTGCCTCTTTATTTCATCTTTTAGATTTATTCCCAATGTTTCGCTTTTCATTGGATTCTGTGGGCCATGTGACTGATGGTGCATATTAAGGAAATATCACCGTAACGAGAATTAAATGTCCCGTTTGAAAAACAAGAGTGGAACCCATTGGTTGAGAGGTTCACAAATTTTAACCCCCCCCCACTACAACCTGTCTCATTGTGAATTTTACAAATAACAAAAGTACCCCGGGACGGGCCCAGGACACACTGTCGCTCGGCTGGCCTGGGAACGCCTTGGAATTCCCCAGGAAGAGCTAGAATCTGTCGCCAGGGAAAGGGAGGTCTGGACCGCCCTACTCAACGTGCTGTCACCGCGAACCTCAGCAGGAGAAGCTGATTGAGAAACGAACGAATGAACAAAATAACACATTGTCATGTTATTGGCTCTTTCAGGTAAAGTCATGTAGAAGGGAAATAATAAAATAATAAAAAATATTTCTTTCCCTTCTACGTGACTTTAGCGAAAGAACCAAGAATATGAATCCCTGCAGTCACGAAAGCTTTAAATCAAAACATTGTCACGTGTTCTATCATAGAAATTAAAGCGGCAACTTCATATCTGTTTTCGAGCGAGATGTTATGCAGCACTATACATACGAGTCGTTCCATTATATCAAATTTTCATTTGAGAAATGTACTTGCGCTTTACATGTCTGATTAGCACGGTTGGTAACATACGGTACGAAAGAAGTTCAACATTCATACATGCATGTCTACTCTCTTACATTGTACATTAAGACACCAATAATGAAAATCTTAACATATGAGTATTGGTAATAACTTAATCATTTGGCAATTGTTAATTAGTAAAGATGTAATTTTTTAACTGTTAATAACTTTACGAAACGCGTTCATTGTAATGTGTTTGCATATACACATTGCAGCCTCCCTTGTTCCCATTTACTGTACGCGAAGGGAAGTTCAACCCCTTTCATCGAAAGGCCCAAAACCTCTCATTTTAGTGTTTTCCAGTATCACCGATCTGAAAAACCATCTCGACTAATTCTATTTTGTATCGCTCACTTCCACCAGTGTTCACATAGGCAAAAGAGCACGCAACAGCGACTCACAAATGTCATTATTTTACTCAATATATACCTCTTGTAATAACCTCTAATTGATTTCTTAACCGTTTGAAAGACTTTTCATATTCTGGTAATGGGATATCAAATAAGAAGCAACACAAAGCTTATGATAAATGATTGTCCATGACCTTGGCTTCCAATATAAATCGGCAGAAAAATGAAGAATTCCATGAGTGAGGAAATGGAAGTCTGCACTCAGTATAACAAAAGCATGAGAGACTCCAAACGAGCAAATAATTACGCAAATATATGTTTATATTATGTAACATTGAAACGTCAATAACTCTTGATCACGTCGATGTATTATTTAATTCACTAAATCCATCACTTCACTAAAATCAATGTAGATTATTGACAGCTACTGCTTGACTCATACCTCAAATGTATTAAAGGAATTACTTGATATTAATCCGAAATTTAACGTAAATTTATTATGTTTTAGTCCTAGAATATTGGGCAACAGACAATTGTAAGATAGGGCATCACGAACATAGAAAATATAAAATTATCAGCAGGATATAGCAGACAGAGGGTGGCCCTACCCAAGGAGAAGTCGTCAATTCGGGTGATTATGTTTGAGATAATGATAAGAATTAAAATATAGATGTACAGTATAATTTTGACTCCTTAATTTGGCTACCAATAAATCACTATTAAGTCACAATGCATTTTTTAATACATCATGGCTAATGGTACCAATTGGGGAATGTGAAATTCCACCACGGACAACTTAATCATCTTCTGCCGGGGCAATGTTAACACGGCGCAGATGGATTAGGCTCACGGGACTGACAAAGTGTTCTGGCCAAATCTGTCGTATGACATTTGCAAACCTGGACATAGTAACATCAGCCATATCCCCTGGAGCACTGCCATCACACCTGCTCCTCCTGTTCAGCCGGTGACTGGTGAGAGAAATCATTGATTCCCCCATGGTAAGCCACAGCATTGCCTCTGAGTTCTATACAGTGCATATTTTGCTTGGCTTGTGTATATGTTGATATTCAATAGAATATTCGTATTCCCAAGCGAACTATATTTCGTGCAACGGGACAGTCTGCAGAGATATCGAGTGTTTAAAAAAAAAACCTCCACATTGTAGAGGAACTGAATGTAGCTCACTGTATTTAACATCTATCAGCACATCCAGTAAACTGGAGCTTGATTAAAAAAATAAGCTAGAAGCAACACAATTATTCTACAAGGATCATGTAAAAGGAAGCTTAACATTATTGCATGATTTTACAAAATTTTAAATTCGTCACTATGACATGTTTTGTAACTAGTTATGAGTAAAACATAACTACATTGCACCTTTATGATATAACTCAAAATAAACGAATGGTGACTCATATTGGTCGTCAAAGCGTACGTATGAAATTATATAGTTTCCACTCCATCTCGTGAAATGTCAGAAGCGACGCAGGATTTGAACTGGGATAGTGCTGAGATGGGTATCAACCAAGGCTGCTTGCAGAGCGTCGTTGTTCGTCAGAGTGTTCTGCAGCAAAATCCATTATTGTACTGTCCTTCTATGCACCCGGTATCTATGCCCACTTTGCCTTCACCAACCTTCACTGACCAGCATGATGAAGTATGGTGAAATAACTCCCGTGACTCACACAACATGAAGAGGACCTCAGCTAGTAGTGGATTAAAAAAGGGCAATCCATGTACATGTGTACACATTTTATCGTGTATCGGTTACTTTTAGTCAAACAGTTATTATTAATAGTTGCAGTTAAAAAAAAGTCTACGTTATTACTCTTGTAACATATATTCTCTAGTCACAATAGTATAGTAATATCTATCACATATATACAAGTGTAATATATATGGCTATAGAGAATGCATTGCTTAATTCGTTGCCAGTATGATATTGTATCATGGTGGAAATGTTGACACTCTAATTAAATGCATTGCACCAATTGTTGCCTATTTATATTATCATGCTTGACATCTATACAATTTTAAAGTCTCCTCCATCCTTGATCAATTAATGATACAGCCATTGCTTAGACCAGCTCACTGACGTAAGTGTATCGAATTTGGAATTTCTGTAGTAGTGCCAACATTATGAAACGAAATACTATTGTCTATTAGGAAAGCTGGCGAGACCCAATCTCTCAAACAGGTTTTAAGTAGGAAGATGTTTTTTTATATTCTTTGGTTCTTTCGGTAAAGTCACGTAAATAGAAACATAATAAAAAATCAAGTGAGTAAAAAATAATAAAATAAAAACACTAATGTAGACTGTAGCCTCGTTCTTAATCGGAGTGTACCTGCAAACTCTAAAGTGGACTGTAGCCTGGTTATTAAGTTTGGTGAGTGTACTGGCAGTCTATAATGTAGACTATAGCAATGGTTATTAAGCTGGGTGAGTGTACTGGCAGTCTATAATGTAGACTGTAGTCTGCTTCTGAACCTCGGTGAGTGTACTTGGCAGTCTATAATGTAGACTAGCCTGGTTCTTAACCTTGGTGAGTGTACTGGCAGTCTATAATGTAGACTGCAGCCTGGTTTTTAAGCTGGTGAGCGTATTGGCAATCTATAATGTAGACTGTAGCAATAGTTATTAAACTGAGTGAGCGTACTGGCAGTCTATAATGCAGACTGTAGCCTGCTTCTTAACCTGAGTGAGCGTACTGGTAGTCTATCATGTAGACTTATTCTGGTTCTTTCAGTAATAAAAATAAAATTTAAATAAGAATAAAAATAAAACGAAAAAACTAAAACCACGACGTTTCGATCGCAACACAAGCGGCCGTCATCAGGAAAGGGGGGTTAGCCTCTAAAGGCAAACTTTTTTTAAAGGTTTAGAGATGGGCGTAGCCTAAGTAAGTCACCAGAATGGGCGGGGCAGCTGATGTTAATGTAGGAGAAAGCAACGCAACGCAGTGGGTCTACACCAATCAAAGGGCTGCCAGGCAATCATTGCACCTCGCTCCACATACCCACACTGCTGACGGTGGAGGAGGACAATAAAACACAAATCAAGTCATGTCCCAAAGTGGTTGATGACATCTTTCCAATGATTGCTGAGCTTATAACCATCCTCTCGGTTAAAATTGTGTCTGTATATATGGATGGCTTCATGAACGAATATTTGTTGATAGCCAATAGGCTTGCAAAGTACCTTCGTTTTAGAGAAATAAATTTCGTGTGAGCCAGCCGCATTAAAATAATGATCAGCCACGGCAGAAGAATTGGTCCTGCCGTGTTTCAAATCTGCCTTATACTTACGAACACGGTCCGAGACATGTCGCTCAGGAATATTTTATTAAATAACTTATTTTGCAGAGGTTGTATGAGTCAAAGGTGCATTTTAATATGACATATATCGATCGACACAGGACTGATTTTATCGTTCAAATTAATGACAAGATTGTTCTTCATCACATTTCGTCAGTACAACTATCTGCGATTTTGGCTATCCGCGAATCGCATCTGGAACTCTACATGACTGCGTCGAGAGAGAAATAAATGGATGAGAGATAATGTGTTGAGATTTAAAAAAGATGTGATAGAAAGATAGAGAAGAACTTCTCAAAGTTTTAGGAGATAGGTTTTTGTAGGCCAATATCCGCGAAATTTGCAATTCACAAGCATCTCTAGAACGTATCCCTCGCGAATAACAAGGGAGTAGTGTATACAAATAAGTATGCACGTGCATGAATTAAACTGAATGGGAATAATAATTAAGTGTGAGGGAGATCATTAAAAGCAATAAACATGACTATGTCTGTCAGAGCGAAATCCAGTGATTGTATAGATATTTAAAAAATCTACACATTTGTCAATAACACTGTGGCCAATAAATAAAAAATATGCACCAGGTGACATTTCAGACAATGGATCCTTCTTCGTAGCACAAATATGTAAAAATATATATATTGCAGATAGCAATTCTAAATAACACTTGATTATTCGTTTGGTTTGGCACATAAAAACAATTAATACTCATGTGTCATTTTGATTTGAAGCTTTCGTGACTGCAGGAATCCATACTCTTTGGTTATTAATATTTTTTCCGCCTGTTGCGATCGAAACGTCGTGATATATTATTTCTTATTTTATTTTTTTACCAACGTGACTTTACCGAAAGAACCAAAGAGTACTCATGTGTAGGCATGTGTAGGCATTTCAGCTGGCTTGCATCATGAACCAACGTACTCATGGTACAATGTAATTGATGATGCACGGGACACGAAAATGTCCGTGCGATTACAGTTCTGAAGTCAGCTCTACTGGGATTGCACATACCCCAAATGAGAGAATAGACAGACCAACAACAACAGCTACCAGTTGTCACTCAGTGGCAGTCACATCAACACCGCTATTGTGCTGGGTTAGGTGCATATCAAAGATCAAAGATCCCCCGTATAGCCTGAACAGACTGTAGGGGCAAGTGCTGTTAGCGAGCACCTATGAAGGCCGTAACGGTACACGAGGGGGTGGGTGGCCAGCACCACGCCCGACCGCCTTTGTCTCCCTAGTGGCGATGTTTACACACCGCACCAGGTACTCATTTAAGGCTGAGTCGACCTAGGGGAGGCCCAGGACCGGTTCAGATAATCGTCACTGGTGTTAGCCGTGAGCGGGAATCGAACCCGGGTCGCCAGGTTCATAGCGCAGCGCGCTAACCGCTACACTACCGCTCCCCACTAGGTGCATATGCACACATGTACACACACACACATACAAATACACCAGCGTGCACATACAGTACAAAGACAAAGATCCCCCGTATATCCTCAACAGACTGTAGGGGCAAGTGCTGTTAGCGAGCACCTATGAAGGCTGGTACGGCACACGAGGGGGTGGGTGGTCAGCATCATGACCTTTGTCCCCCGGGTTTGTAGCGCAGCCCACTTCCCGCTACACTACTGCTCCCCATATACCATACATGCACACGCATACATCTCAATGCAGAAACGTTAAAGAAGGTTATGGTAACATGATTTGTTCAAATCAGATCTGGCATTAGTCACATTCAAGTAAAAACACATTTAGCTGTTTTGCCAAAATACTTCCTTACAACATGTTATAGAACTGTGGCTGCTCTCCAGGAAAACACAAGCACGGGTGTTAAAAGTTATAAGAGCAGAGGAATATGATTAAATGCAGCTTCGATGAAATCCACGGCACGGGAAAGTGTGACATTTTAATTGCAGCATGTCAGAGAGGCTTGCCATTAAATTCCGAGATACAAACACGATGTATTGATCGTCGTTTTCCAGACGATAATCACGTGTATAATTTCGATTGAAAGCTTGCAATTTTAAATACGTGAAAATGACGTGCTTTCGAAGTATGTTGAAAAACTTTCCATTTTCATGTTGCGTAATTTATCAAAACAGTTTACTTACTATGTTTGAAGCTCAATTGATGTAAAAATGCAGAAGTATTTTGATAAGTTTAATGCATGTTGTGTAAGTTGATGCTTTTCGACATTATTAATGTTAAACACGTTTAACTGAGCTACACAATGATAACCAATCACAGTAATATCTACTAAAGGAAATAAGATGTTCAGTTTTAAAATGTAGTTTGACGTCCATCTGCAAATGCTTTTCTTTAGCAACGCACGCATTTTTGCCCAGATGATTTACAAAGAGATTGGTCAAGTATGTCTTGCAGTATACATTTGGCTGGTGGATTTTTTTTGGATCATCCGAGTAATGTGTTCAAATTATTACAAGAAATAAGGTCAAGTAGGTATGAAAGTATTATCTACAATGCACTCTTAAAACAATTTCCTTACCCTTTGGCTATTGGCATGGCTTAAAATGTGTTTCATTAAATCTGTAAAATAATAAACTCAACTGGCATTGCCTTCAGTGCAGGGCATTTGACAGCAGTTCAAGCGCCCACAGTACTTGATCAAGATTGAGAGTGGGGAAAGGAAGTAAAAAAAATAAAAACCCTTTCAAAAAGACACGTTCTCCAAAAATGTTCTTTAGAAAATACCCCTATTCAGTTCTAAAAAATTAACCCGTAAAAACAAAGTTTTTCACTATAAATCCTTTATATGCGTGGCATCGGTTTTATTTTATTATTCATTTCTGTTTTTCTTGAGTAAGAGTTTCATTTTTATCACATTGGTATTTTAAATTAAATATAAGAAAAGTCGTATATAAGGATTATAAGGTTTTCAGTTTTTGTATGATTGTTTATATTGTACATTTTTGTTGTTTTCTTGAATAATTTTCTGTGTTTAGGAAAAATATATGATTGTGTTAGTGAAATTGTTTTTTTCCTAAAAAGTGGAAAATTTTGCAATTTTTTTTTGTCACGAAAATAAATTGTCACGCACAACGAGTCTGTGTGCAAAATATCAGCTCGATTGGATCACGGGAAGTGGGTTAAAAAACGACCGAAAGATTTGCACGGTCGTAAGCAAGCAAGCAAGCACGCAAGCACGCAAGCACGCAAGCAAGCAAGCGAACTTAATATAAAGGATTTTAAAAGGGACAAACACGCAATTTATTATTTCTTTATTTACAGTGCAGTATCCATCTGTGCACTGGTGGCTACGCTAATTCAAGTGTCTGTCCGAGAAAATGTATATAAACTACGACGATACACAGGTGAACAAATATCTGATAGTTGTTCAGTCGGCATATACACAACACTCGTCAACACACTGCAGGATGAAGGGCTCCTGACACCATTCCCGTTATGGGAGGTTTCTGACCTGACCAGTGCGGGTTTGTCAGTTCTGATCACTCGCCAACGATGTTAGCCATGCTCAGGAGTTGAACTCAGGTTGCTGGGATTCATAGTGCAGGATGCACTCACTGTGCCACTGCTCCACCCTGTATTTATTCTCATGAGTTTCATTTTAATGTTTTTTTAAAAGAATGTTGAACAGCGTAATTTTGTAAAAGAGCTTTGCGAATGCTCGGCATGAGTCCTTGCAGGTCATATCTATTCAGAGTGAATGGTTTTTATTTCTTAATTTAATAGACTATGGGCAATTCTAGAGAAACTGTAGAAATAAAAAAAGTATTTGAAGTAAACTAATACAGAATCGGAATCTTTATTTAGACTGGGAGAATCCGATGAGTTATGAAGCTCTTTTCATGATGTCCAGTAGGGGTGGGTCGGAAAGTGAAATACATTGGTATGTGATACTGTTCAACTGTACATGGTTAAATATAGGCTATATTATAATTTATTAAAACGGTGCTAGTTAAATATTTTTTTCATCATTATTCATGACACCAGCAGCTTTGATTTAAGATAAATATTGTCATCAAATATGCCATATCTTATCAAATGCTTCTGATTCAATGCATTTTACATGATCGATATTTGATTGATCGTGTACACGCATTTAATTATTATTTTTTATAACTGCACACTCGCTCACAACAGGAAAAAATCCTCCCACGCAAACCATTTTATGTTTAGAATATTCCAATTATGATTATGAGTGTCAGTATTTTGACATAAACCATCATATAGACATATATTTCCACGGTATTATGTGTTTTGGAATGAATACACTCGAATCTGTGTATTGAATTTACTAAGTAAATGGTAAATATTGATTATTTTACTCTCCTTTTTTCAAAGGACGAGACTGAAAATGTTCGAAGAAGCATCTTTTGTTTAACTTGTTAATATAGATTAAGTCATCTTCATAAAATGTGAGCACGCGATTGCCAGTCTTATCTCACACACATCACAAATCAAAGAGCTGCAAATGTGTTTTGCTCAATAAAGAAAGCGGTTGGAACTTCGCCTCGTAAATTAGTTTTTTGTTCAAAGCATATGGCATTGATGTTGCTTGCTCGAAAATAGCACATGCATCTTTAATGTGTCTGTTTATGCAACAGGGAAACATAGGCTTGAAATAACCACACCTCTGTTGAGAAAATGCCTGGCATGTGCTCTTAACTTACTCTGTGGTTATATGTAAAACGTCAGACGCATGGAAAATCTAGAATATGGTGCCAATTACCTATCACCCAGTTCTTCATTCTTTGTTAAACTCAACATTTATTTTTTTATTATCTTTACATGATGAATTGTCTTGTATATCGACTCAAGCGGTAAAGGTCAGATGGCCATTTTTAAGTTTTATTTTAATTCCCTTTAAGGCAGGAAAAAAAACATGCGGAAATGGCCAAAGCCGAACAATGATAGGAAGCTTGCTTTTATACAATGAGAAAATGTGCTCCGGTATTCTTGAGCAACCTGGGCTCGAGACATTATTAAATATATATTTTTTAAAAAGTAAGTGCAAATTGGACTGTGTGCAGCACTGAAATGCATGGATATTCAAATGCACACCTTATTCTCCTACCGAGCTTGTTGCATTCTATATACGGGAGACATAACAGGATCAATGATGTGATAGAAAAGTTCTCGCGTTGACCTTTGTGGTTTTAGTTACAATGGCATACATATGCATCTGGTTATATGCGTACGACAATGGAATTAATAAAAATAAAAAATACAGACTTTTGTCAGTCTACCGCTAGATGATAGCCTTATTATTTTCAGTTATGGAGGTTGTTTTACCAAATGTGATCATGCTGGGCAATGCGGGTTTTGAAAGTCTGGCCTCGGACCAGTGCAGATATCATTCGCTACTAATGTTAACCGTGGCCGGGAATTGAACTCAGGTCGCCAGATTTACATTGCAGCATCCTACAGTATATAGGTAATGTTGAACTTCTTTCACACCGTATATAGCCAACCATGCTAACCGGAGGTGCACGCCACGCTCCACAATATATACAGAACCAAAGTTTCTTTCGCAAGCAGGAATCGGAACCAGTTTTTTTTTTACATCAATTTTGCTGGATGCAAGCGATGTTTACACTGCAGGGGCAGTGCTGGCACCATAAATTGTCGAGCATCTACAATAAGTCGTAAATTGTACACCCACGTGTTATTTACGAGGATGTGTCTCTTGCATTAAATGCATTTATGATGCTCTCACCTGTATGACAAACGTGACCACATATCACCCACAGCGCTTCTGTATAAGCTGCATTACTCAGTTTGTTTTTGCTTGAAGTTACGAATAGATTATAAGGTCGCACTCATTTACACACAAAGTGCTTGCCACAAATGAACCACAATACCTTGCTGATCTCGTCAAGGAGCATAAACCGGCAGGTTAACTCCAGTTATTCTTGCAGCAGCTTTTGGTTGGCCATCGAACAAAGATGGTCACCGCATTGCGCTTTCAGATGCGCTTCTGCGGCCATCTGGAATGCTCTTCCTTCAGATATTATGAAGCCACTGGATCTATGCACTTTTAAATAGAGATTGAAAACTCATTTCTTGAGAACTGCTTTTTGTGTTTAGTTTGTTGTTCTTCCTCTGCACTTCCGATTAGCACGGTTGGTTACGCACAGTGCGGAAGAAGTTCAACATACGGTCGTACGGTGCATTTTGCTGAAATATTTAATGTACAGCAGACAATTGTTTAATAAAAAAAAAAGTCAAAGACTAAGCCAAACCACATTTCGGAACCATGAATTAATTCGTAAAAAGGGGTTGAATTTCAGATACATATGAAAGCGCTTACAAGTAAAATGTCTGTCAGTATCCAGAATAATTCACGTCGTTTGGATGTATTGACAGCATTAACAAATAATGCACTCATTTGTAAGCAATGCAATTACTGTGATCTTTGACCATGGAAAAATTAATGTGGCTTATTTTTAACTATCATCATTTTAACACCAATATCAAACATACCAATTAAAGCTTGGAAACAAATCCATATATAAAAAATAATGATACATTTTTTGGAAAGGCTATAATATAATTTGTATATTAGCTACGGTTAAGTCTTTCATTGGCTATTATAGTTATGACACCTACTTGAAAGTTGTGTAACATTCAGTGACAATATTTCACTACATGTTTGGGATTTCTAACCTCCAAATGAAAAATACTTGTGTGTCCATATGCTGTCTGTATGCCTTGCATGACGAGAATTTAAAATTGCAAGTAATTCTAGATTTGAAGCTTTCGTGACTGCAAGGATTCATACTCTTAGTTATTTCGGTAAAGTCACGTAGGTAAAAAATTAAATTAAAATTAATAAAAATAAAATAAAAATCACGACCTTTCGGAGGCAACACAAATCTCCGTCATCAGGTGGGACCGTCACAGCCAGATTTGGCTGTGACGGTCCCACCTGATGTTGCCTCCGAAACGTCGTGATTTTTATTTTATTTTTATTTTCATTAATTTTAATTTCATTTTTTATCTACGTGACTTTACCGAAAAAACTAAGAGTATTGCAAGTAATACCAAATAAATAATAGCTTTTACGATTGCGATTTCATAATTATATTGTTGCAATCATCAGCATCACCAATGATTATCATTGTTAATAAAAGTTCTACTTGAACACAGGAGGCATGTAAACATGTTTACGGTTCGGCAGCATTGTGTGTTCAGGATGAGAAAGTCAGTTACAAAGTTGCTGAGTGAGATCTTAGTGACAAAAAAAACTGACCACATAATCCTTTGAGCATAAATACAATATGATACATTTGATTAAATCGACAAGTCTCGGGAAGCAGGAACTAGCCTGTACATAGGAATGTGACGTTTATCAAACTATCTCAGAGCACCCAACGGAGATGAATAACGCCCAGTGGTGTTCGTCTGACTATGAAGTTACTCCACACTTCGGATATCGGTGGTCAAACGAGACATGGATAATGTCCAGCAAGCATTACTGTACACCTGCACTGAGGTTGCATCTCGATAAAATTCCAACTTTCTTCTGTGCATCATGTATCACGTGCTGTACGCGTTTCAGGTTATTACAGTGAAAAATATCCCTTAAGGACATCTAATCAGCACATTTTAACTTCACATTCCCAAAATAGTATTCACAATCATTCTGATTCACACGCAAAGTTAAAACTTTTCGAAATAGAAAAAATATATTCACATTTTATGGAAACCTATTACAGGAGCCACTATCCTTTTCGTAATCCCATTAAACTAGTGAAATATCATTTAAACTGTCTCCAGTAAGTATTTAAACAGTTTAACACGTAGGCTTTCGCGACCTAATATCATCAATAGTAGAGTTTTTTGGGGTTAGATCGCGTAATATGTGTCGTTAAAACTCGCCACCACCCGACACAGCCAACTAGTAAGGATTGTCACGTAAACAGAACGTGGCCAATTCGTCACTAGAACAGCACTAACCGGTATGCTGGAGAGCCAAGCCACATTTACAATCTGAGTACGACGTTTCGCCAGTATCTAGTTTTAATTACAGGCGAAACGTCGTACTCAGTTTGTAAATGTTGTGGCTTGACTCTCCAACACACCGGTGTGCTGTACTAGTGACGAAATGGCACGTTCTGTTTACATGACAACCCTTACTAGTTGTCTGTGTCGGGTGGTGGCGAGTTTTAACAACACATTTATATATTTACGCGATCTAACCCAAAAAAACTCTATTATTTAAGTATTTAAACGTTGCCTTACATAAGGCACATAAAAACAACATTTTCCCGTATTTAAAGGGAAAATAAAGAAATAACTGCACTCATGAACAACATGTTACTTAGATCCAAAAGCATGTTTTTGCATCAATGTGTACCTGGCGATGGGCTGCTGCAGCAGAGATTTCTTGATGGTCACGTGCTGTTCCATTGAGGCAATGCTGGCAGCTATGTACATCACAAGATGTGCATGTCCCTCCAGACATGCAGCTGAACTACCAAGTGTAAGTTACACTACATTTCCCATGACCCCCCCCCCAGGGTGGATGCAAAGTTGAGCAAGTTTCCTGAGCTGTCCGCTCAAATAGCTCACGTATACTTTACTTGTTTTTGTTTTTATAATTACGTAGTTTTACTGCAATGCTAAATAAGATTAACACAACGAAGAGTTTAAGTATTATGTGTTTGTATGACTCGCCAAAGATTCGCATTGGTTTAGGTGTTCTAGTCAGCTTCGAAGATCATGCAAAGAAACTTGGCTTTGAGCTGACTTGCTGTCAGCGGAACGTGCACTTAAAAGTCTTTATGTGCACAGAAAGCTGGGAACAAACTCAGTAGGATCATGACGTCAAAGCTGGGCAGGATGCGGCCAAACCTTCAACAGCCAAAAAAGGAGTGCAGGTTATGGGGCAATAAATAAACACTCCTTGGCAATTGCTGCACATCTTGCATGATTTTCACCCACTATGCTCGCATTTCCTTATTTTTTTCTACACATAATCTGTGTATAACAAAATAATTTATGCATGATACAATGCTGATGGTTTCGGTATTTTTTTTGCATTATTACACTTGCCCTAGAAGCCCTCACAGAGTCTTGAGACTCCTTTTCAGGAGGGTCCTGCCAAGTTCTTCACAGTAGGGGAGGGGGGGGCGATGCTATAATGTGCGATTCCAATTGAGCAACGTTGCAGTACATTTATTGGCATTGGGATGTTTGGCCAATAATAAGATACATTGTACGTGTTTTTTGAGCTGTGGGAGGAAATCTGGAGGACCCAGAGGAAACCAATGCAGAACAGAGGGAGAACATGCAAACTCTACTCGAATGCAGGACCTTCTCGCTACGAGGTACAAGTTTAACCACTGTGCTATCCTGCCACCCAACATAAGCTTGATTGTTTACTTTAAAATAACTTGAAAATGTATTCCATGTGGAAGCCGCATGCACGAGCGAGGATTTATGTTGTGCATGAGTTATGAGGCTGGTGCAATCAAACGAGCATCTAAACAGCGGAATGTAAGCGTTTGAGCCAGATGAAAGTTGTACAGTTTCCTCGCGATTTTTTGAGCAACGAATACATTTTCATTTTCAAACGCATACGAGTAAAACGTGTTTTTGTTTCAAGCTTTATTACTTGAATTAAGGCCAAAAAATATTCGATCTCGACGACTAAATATAGTATGTTCATTCACGGTGCATGTAACTATCCCCTGTTATATTCATCATGAGCAGCAGACAGATGGTTCCGTGCTTGCCAGATGTTTTAAGGGCATGCACGAATGTCTAACTGGCAGTGGAAACTAAACGAGAAATAACAATTGAAGTCTGTTTTTTTACTGTGAAATTATCCTTGAGGGCCCGTATTAAATAAATCCATGAGTTTGTTGGAAATGTTTAAGTAATTGCATTACAAGGTCGTATTAAAACATCTGCATCGTGATGTTTTTCATGCAAGTGAATTAACTGATCATAAATCCTCAAATCTCTTCTTGGCTTTTGTGAATCCTACTTTGGCCTTGAATAGCCGCCATTCAAACTTCAAGCCACGTTTATGCCATGTAAATAAGCAATGGCTCCTGATAAGCTACTTACGTATTTGTTGTGACAATTGACATTACATAATAGCACATTTACCTTGGCTTCCACCCAATTAGCCACGGTCACGTATGGTTCAACACAGAGGTTTTTTTTCAACTTGTAGCAGTCCCTAAGCGTGTGCAGTGGACTATCTCTCAGGCATGCTCACTGTACCCCCATTGCTCCTGATATTGATTGCTGTTTAAAAACAAACATTGTTGAGATGAGTTTCTGTCATCATCCCCTTCATTTGAAGAAACAGTCCCACAGAGGCTATAGTTTGCACCGTGTGTTTTATCTCACATTGTATAAAGTATGAAATGTATATATTTCCTCATTGTAGTCAAAATGTAATTCTAAAATGACTATGCTGACTTTTTTTTTTACATTTTATATCTTCAAGGGTTGTGCTATCAGTTGCATGTAAGCAAGAGCCACACCAGGGGAGAACAGCAGACGATCAAACGTCATTCAAAGAACGTGATCTGTTTTTTGAGCCATTCTACATCTTACAGTGTGAAACAAGGAGCTCTCCATATTCATATTTGTAATAGGATGTGGAGTATTTGGGGTTTCTGTAGATTTCATGAGCACAAGCCGCAGCTTGGTTAATTTCAACTCAATTATTTTTACCCCATCATATTATTTTTCAGCCATTTGTTGCAGGCCAAAGGTCTGCCAATGCTCTAATGGAAAAATGCCACCAGACTGGATACTAATGGGTTGTGTGCCCCTTTCCAAATAAATGAATAAAATAATTTAAAATAATAAAGTCATACGTGTAAAAAGAATGCCAATAATATAATCATCCCTGAGAGAAAAAAAAACATACATTATGTTTAGATTTTCTAAAGTTTAAAGAATAAAAGATTTATGAGTTTCAAAACAGGGTCTTAAATTCTAGCACAATTTTAATTACTACATTGTTATACAGATATAACAATAACATGTTTATTTATATTTCAGACAATAAAATGCATAGTTACAGATTGAAATAAAACTATATATTGTTTACAATGTTTCAATGTTCATAATGTTGATAGCCTTGACATATTAAAGAAAATTTGCAAAGGGAATTGTAAAATAGTCTCTTGTGAGAATGGATAAACAACTGGTCTTATCTGTCATCTGGTACGATAAAGAGAGGGTGAGTCAAGATTAGGTTTGACACTCTTTACAATTGCGTATATAACGTAGCTGTTTATGGAGCATTTTAAACATTCAAACAGCAGATTGTCTGATGTTATAAGTGTCAATACGAATTAATGCATGCGTGGAATGCAAAGGCTAACACAACAAACATTAACTGAATTAAATATAACTCTTGAGAATGGTGCATAAACTCATATTTCTTTAATGATCATTGTATTTAGTAAAACTAGACCACAATACAATGAATACACACCTTAAACATTTCATTTGCAAATTAATTGCTCTTATTCGTAGATTTTTTTTTATACTGAACAAATCATCCTCTGAGTATATTTGTAACCGTTTACTGATGCATCATTGCTAAAACTGACACAGAGCAGGCTGCATTGTATGGAAGCGCATGCTGAAATTGACAGAGGCGTTCATGACAATCACTGTAGTCTCATGTTTGTAATTACTATAGTAATGTTTTGTTCACTCAGAAAAAAAATAACCATCATTTTAACATTTACCAGATGTGTATTCTGGAAAGTATGATACACAAATACATTGGGGTGGTGTGAAAGGTGACGGTGCCACCCCAAAGTCGATTGCTCACGCCAACTGCTAGAAGGGCCTCCACTAGAGGCAGCTCTACAGAGCCTCCCCACCCCCTCCCTTGAGGACATTTTCCTACTCTTCCCCATCGGCTAAATGTCCTGGAAGAGTTGAGAGTAGCCAGACTTTACCCCACAGCACCATGTATACTGCTGGGTGAACCCGAGGCAAGGAGAAATGTAAAAACGTGCCCATTATTTAAACTGCTATACCAGGAGATGGAATAGAACCAGCAACCTTTGCATTGCCAAGTGCAGCGTGCGAACCAATTAGAACTGTGGCCGTGGCTTCCCCTCCCCCCACCGATGACGTCAGGCGGGGACGCATCTGCATTGGCTCACCGGGTCCTTAATGCCCATGGTATTTGCGCACCAATCTGTGCGTGGAAAATGGATGTGCAAATGGCGCGCGTGGGCGTATGTTTATTTATGCGGCACGCATGTGCAGGTGTAAGTGTGCATCTTCATATGCGATGTGTGCGGACTTGCATGCAGCCAAAGAAACATTCAATTGTACACGCATTGTAGTCTACAAAGTACAAATTGCTTTGTTTAGAAATTCCATTCGGTCAATACTAATAAACTCAGCCATTGGCTCACATTTTGTGTGTTTCTTTAGCAACCGAGATTGATACCCGTAGTCAAACTTAATGGCTGCATCTACTGTCTGCTAATATCTCTTCCTGGCTATGCCACATTGCTGGACTCTTTGCCCGTGTTTCATTGTATTCCTATCAGTTCTCCACCACGTAAACTTTACCTCTAGCCTATTTACATTGCACGTCAGCGTATTTTCTCTGCCATTCCACATAAAGCTTATTTCCACATACAATAACGTTGCCATTGTATATAGAACAGTAAATTGGTCGTACTATACACAATCCATACACTTTACACTGAACCACGATAACCCTGCTTGTGTTTCCCCTTCCTGATAATGCCTTCCAACGCAAAACCCTACAACTCAGTGCTCCATATTCCCTTTCATATTGTACACTGTCAAATCTTCACTTAAAGCTTTCGTGACTGCAGGATTTCATATTCTTGGGTCTTTCAGTAAAGTCACGTAGATAGGTTCAAAGAAAATAACAAAAATAACAAAAACTACGACGTTTCGATCGCATCACAAGCAATCGTCATCAGGTGAAAAAAAGAGCGGAGAAGCTGTTGAGGCTGTTTTAAAGGTTTTAAATGGGTGTAGCCCAAGGGTGATAAACGAAGTGGGTGGGGCTATTGATGTTAAAGTGAGAAATTTGCATGTCAATGTAAGATCGGAGAGCTACCTCCACGACGGGAGAAGGCGCGGAGGTGGCCATTGTATTGTGGGAGATTAGCATGTCAATGTAAGATCGCAGAGCCACCACCACATTGAAGACATGAGCGATGGTGGCTGTGGTAGTGTAAAACCAGAGAGTCGAAAATAACTACTAACATCGGAAGGTAGGGTGGAAACATCACAGCCAGTTATGCTCAGTTTGTACCCATCTTCTCGGTTGAAATTGTGTCTGTGTCTATATATATGGATGGCTTCATGAACGAATCTTTGTTGATAGCCAGTGGGTTTGCTAAGTACCTTCGTCTTGGAGAAATGAATTTCGTGTGAGCCCACCGCATTAAAACAATGATCAGCCATGGCCGAGGTATTGGTCCTACCATGTTTCAGAAATGCCTTTTGCTCATGAACACGGTCCGAGACATGTCGCTTAGTTTCCCCAATGTAACTACTGCCGCAGACACAGCTTAGTTTGTCAACGCCGGAGTTTTGCATGTCAGGGATCACATCCTTCACAGATGGGATCAGATCACAAGATCCAGGTTCGATTTAACACAGGACATGAAGTTTAACACGTAGGCTTTTGTGACCAATATCATCCATAATAGAGGTTTTTGGGTTAGGTCGCGTAAATATATAAATGTGTCATTAAAACCCACCATCACCCAACACAGCCAACTAGTGAGGGTTGTCACATAAAGAGTACATGCCAATCCGTCACTAGTACAGCACACCGGTGTGTTGGAGAGCCAAGCCACAACATGTACAAACTGAGTACGACGTTTCGCCAGTAATTACAACTAGCTTCATCAGGCGACAGCCATATTTGTGGAGAAGTCTTACTGTTTCATTCCTTATATAGAAACGTAGATTGGTTGACCACCCTTCTGCGCTCTTGCACAATTTGGGGTGGGGGGGGGGGTTACTGAGGCAACGTACATTATGCATGTGCATTATGCGAGCCCTATTAAAATAGCCCTACCAACAGTAATCCCTATTGAAGTACGCTGCTCTTTGTAGGCGTGCATTTAAACATTGCATCATTTGATGATTTGCTTCCACGCAGCACTAAGACGGTAGCTATCCAAACGGTTAAAGTTATTTTGATTTAGTTCAATTTAGATAGACTCTCTAATTAGTCTTGGCCAGTAGTACTGTAGCTAGTTTTGCACAAAACTTCAACAATATCAAAATCAATTGAGTGTCCTTATTGGCACGCGTGTTCTGCTACTGCTGACAGTTGCATTTTGGAGAATTTAATATTTCCCTGATGTTCTTTTAGTCTCGTGCTGATCATTCGTCCTGTTTTCCCAACATAACATTTACCACACGTGCAGTTAATCCTGTACACACCTTCTGTTGATAGCTTCGGTAATACATCTTTTGTACCAGATATTAAATTCTGCATTTTGTGTACCATGCCAAATCTGACTCGGATGTTTTGTTTTTCCAAACATCTGGCTAGTTTATCAGTTACTCCCGCAATGTACGGTATTTTGATCGTTTTAATTACTTGGGCAGTTTCAATGCTCTTGTTATTTTATTTGGTTTTGCAATTCAATGCCCTGTTGATTTGTGCACCATTGTAACCGTTCATTTGTAGCGCTTCTTTAACTTGTTCAATTTCACTTCTCAGATTGTCACCATCTGACACTTTCTTAGCTCGATGAATGAGCGTCTTTATAAGAGTGGATTTCTGTGTGGGGTGATGGTGTTACTCTGCATTCAGATAGGAGTCAGTATGCGTTTTCTTTCGGTAAACACTATGTGTTATTTTACCATTTCTACCCCGTCCGAGCAGAATATCCAGAAATGGTAGAGTTCTGTCAAATTCCACTTCCATGGTGAACTGGATGGATGGGTTTTGCGAGTTGAGATGATTTAGAAATGCGTTCAGTGTATATTTGCCGTGTGGCCAGACCACCAATTTGTCATCCACATATCTAAACCAAGCAGATGGTTCTAGTGTGCTTGAAGCTATTGCTTTTGTTTCAAAATCTTCCATGTACAAATTCGCTATCACAGGAGACAAAGGAGAACCCATTGCTGCTCCTTCCTTTTGTTTATAGAAGTCACCTTGCCACAAGAAGTAGGTGTTCTTTAGACAGTGTTCAGCTAGTCTTGGGATATCTTTGGCTAAACCGTTACCAGAGTGTCGAGTAATTTTATTGACTCGTTGACCGGAACCCTCGTGAACAGAGAGGTCACATCAAAATTACGAGAATATCATTAGGATTAAGCTTAATATCTTTAATTATATTTACGAGATGTTCAGAGTGTCCTTGATGTGGCGGTGGCTCTGCGATCCTACATTGACATGCTAATCTCTCACAATACAGTGGCCACCTCGGCAGCTTCTTTGTCGTGGAGTTAGCTCTCCGATCTTACATTGACATGCTAATTTCTCACTTTAACATCACTAGCCCCGCCCACTTTGTTTATGACCCTTGGGCTACACCCATTTCAAACCTTTAAAACAGCCTGCCTCAGCAGCTTTCCCCCTTTTTTCTCTCCTCCTGACGATTGCTTGTGTTGCGATCGAAACATCGTAGTTTTTTGTTATTTGTGTTATTTTCTTTGAAACTATCTCCGTGACTTTACCGAAAGACCCAAGAATGTGTACACTATCGTGAATACAGAATTACATTGAGAATAGAATTGTGTTCAGCCAATGTATATCGCAAAATTATATATATTGTACTACAATTCAAACTACAGTGAAACCTTGGATTGCGAGTAACTTGGTCTGCGAGTGTTTTGCAAGACGAGCAAATGTTTTAAATAAATAATAATTAGATAAACGAGCGATGTCTTGCAATACGAGCAGTACGTACAGTATTACGCTTTGTCTGCCGAGCATCACGTGATTACAACTGAGCCAATGGTTCTTCTCTCTCTCTCGCTGCGGGATTGTGGGTAATCATCTCCCATGCTCGGTCTCAGTCGGCGTGCCTCACTCGTATGGTCAACATCCGTGCGAGCGTATACTGTTTACTATAGTGTTGTGACCACGTGTGTGTGCGTAAAGCATTTTTTTTATTGTGTCCAAGTGTAGTGACTGTTCTTTAGTAACTGTACTGCAACAATGCCCCCCATGAAGAAAAGGTTGAAAAGGAGGCAAAAGCAAGTGTCATTGGATAGGTTCCTTGTTAAAGTCGCACAAAAAGAAAAAGATTCCAGTGAGCCAACAGATGGCAGTGATTCCGTTACTGACAGTGAAAGTTGTCCTACACAATAACCCTCCTCCTCCTCTTCTCCTCTCTCTTGTCTCCCTCACACCAGCCACGATTAAATGTATTTAATACATTTGATTACTGTATATTAAATTAAAATTTAATATAAAAAGGTTTGTATTAATTTTTATATGAATATTTGGGTTGTGGAACGAATCATCTGATTTTCCATTATTTCTTATGGGGAAATTCGCTTTGATATACGAGTGCTTTGGATTACGAGCACATTTCCGGAACGAATTATGCTCGAAATCCAAGGTTTCACTGTACTGACAATATTACGGCACTCATTCACCTTTGAGCTCTAAAATGCGTTGGGTAAAAGTGCAAGTTTTTGCTTTTAGAATATTTATAAGGCGCAATGATTTTATATATAAATACTGCACGAAATTATTAGTACTGTCATGGCGAAAGTAACCTACGTGTAATATATGTGTTACTTCCAACATGTATTTAATTACTGAATATTAGCATTTTCAAGTAAAATGTTTAATATTTTGATATACCAACTGGAGGACATTCGACAGTAGGCAAAACGTACAAAGATAATTTCGATGTCAACCAAATCATCCATATTCAGATTATTTTCCTCTTGTAGGCTGTTAAATCAGTTCCGTTCAATGTCCTTTGTTTAACCAGGTGAGAATACATTAAATGCCACAGTGATGGAAATGAAACTGATTAAATGTCTATTATTTTCTACAGACACCAAAGGGAAATCGGCCCCATTTCTCATCACAATTATGATGTATTGAAAATGTATCTGTACCCCTTTTAGTGCTTCCCAAGTGAATAGAAAATTGCATGACACAGACAGAGGCCAATTAACTCACTCAGAAACAATCATAATTTTGATTTATACACTGTCGAAATATGCAGATGCATATAAATACTCAAATTCACACCCCCTGAATACTAGCATAGAGATAAAACCAGTTACACGGAAGAGGACTTAATCATTTATAATAATGCTTCATAAATTACTGTGTAAACACATCCAAAAGAAATAAGTTTAACTTGAACAGCAGGAACTCGCTCTTAATTAGAAGTGGCGGTAATTGTAAGTCAAGTGTATGTCCAAGTAAAGTGCTTGGTATCGTCATTTTCTCAGAGCTATATACGAATAAACATTTTTTTTCTTTCTTCATTTTGCAATAGCACTCATCGGTGAATGAATACAGACCATTTATCATGGCTGCTTATAAGTTTTATTTTCACTTCACTCAGGAAAACTACGGTCCTATTTCGTTGGTCTGCCTTGGGGTTTGTGCCGTGGAGCATAACAGCGATGGTCCAATACCCTAATGTGTACATTAGCCGTCTGAGCCCACCAACCACTTTGTACGTAAAAATCACAATTCATGATGTGGAACGGATCGAGAACAAAGTGAAATGTAAAATATTAACTAAATGTTACGGAGATAAAAAAAAAACCTTTTTCTAAATCTATTAAGCATTTAATTTAACAAAATATCAATGGAGGGTGAAGAAAAAAGTAAAATTACATGCTTATGGTATTTCTCTCTATATATTTTTAAAATAGATCGAGTATTTTGTTTAATATAACAATTACAACTTGACCGTAGGTTTACATTTGTATTATTCGAACAATCTCTTTTTGTTTGTATACACCGTGTATAATATAGAAACACTTTTTAAATGAATGATATTCAATTTAGAGCACAGAACATTGAAATAATAAATCTGAATGATTTTTTCTCCTCCCATTGACCTTGGCAAATGCTTACAGCAAACATTCCTCTCCTTGTGGGGTCACCCTGCAGGCAGCCTTATCGGAGCCCAGTGCATACTTTTACACGTGCCTATCTGAAGGGCACAGCTTACGTTATGAACCCTTGAGACTCTTACTGAATCTCGTCTCGGAAAGTGACACCCATAGTTAACTAGTACGCTATGTATTGGGCACCTGGATAACCAGGTGGTTTCCATGCTTGTAAATTATGCAGATTACGAACGTTTCAAAGGTTGAATCTCACTTCCATTCAATAATTCTGCAGACGTATGGACCATTTACTAATATACACACTCGACTGTAATATGGATGATGTATGTTGAACTTCTTTCGCACCGTACGTAGCCAACTTGCGCTAATCGGATGTTCTAGATCCAAAGTAAAACTATACATGCACAATGCCTCCGCGATCAAATGAGACGTGGTGCTCATTTTGTTTGGCAGCCCTGCATCGGGAGTGGCCAATTCACATTCATATGACAGGCGCCCTGATGATTTTCCACAAAGTGGTACTCCAGACTCATTTGACCCCTGACAAGAATAGGATTAAAACACATTCCTGCGGAGGGAGCTGGTAGGAACGTCGGGTTGCTCGATCAATGGCCAGGGTCAACGGCGGCGTGGTGTATTCCACAAATATGGCCGACTGTGAGGGCGGGCACAAGCCGGCGTGAGTAGGTTAAACGTTGAGTTTTATAAGGGCACCACGGGGTGACCAGCACATCCCCACCCACCTAGCCCCACTTCTCCCACCCAGACCCACCCTCCCCACCCAGCCCCTCCCCACCCAGCCCCTCCCCACCCTCCCCTTTCCACCCAGCCCCACCCCTCCCATTTTTGGATGCATGACGGACGGACACAATAATTCCATGTGGGCTGGTGGAACCAGGTGGTTCCTACCAGTAATATGTGTTTCTTCATTGCATTGCTTGTCACCGTAATTAAAATGATCGGTGCCGAATTACGATATCTGTTTGGGTATAATTTCGTGCTATAATAGAAGGGCCATACTATTGTTACAGATTCGCCAAAATTAAATGAGTCAAGCCAAAGCTTAGTGCTCTTGACACTGAACTTAGATGCACGAAGATACTGAATATTTATGCATATACATTTTTTTTACATTTTATATATATATATCTTTTTGAGAAAAAAAATGTCGGGGATGTAAATAAATAACGTCTCATTTTAAATGTGTTCTGAGTGTGATGCATCACCTTATCACTTTATTCCTTTAAGTGCTGGGTGGTCAATGGTAATCCTGACACGTGCGTAATGCAATACCCCACTGACCTTGCCTCCTTTTAACACCAGTGTAGATATAATTTCTGATTCTATCAACCCAAAGGGCATGTTAGTTGCAGATCAAATGTAGTAAATAACAATGCAAAGGGCAAAGACAAAGACGTGACATTCATATCTCATATAAAAACACCGCTCGGGTCATCGTGTCTACCTCACGGAGATTGTTTATTTGAGCTGAGCTGTTGCCGAGAAAGACGGTGAATGAGACATTTAAATATCGAGCACGCAGGCACGTCACAAAGTTTCCACATGAACGATTTAAGAAACGGCATCAAGAAAGCATAAGTTCCGGGGTGCCATGGAATGCGTCGGATATTGTTAGCGAACTCCTACGTCATTGATTCTTAGATGTCCTGACAAATGACAAGAGAAATTCCATTGTTGCGTAAGCCATTCATCATTGTTCGCACAACACCGCAGTGCACCACGCTCATCATGCCAAGAAGGTGCCACGGTGGCTTTCAATACAAATCGTGTACCTTGACGACAATGAAAGAATGCATACATGCACAGATGTGTGAAATCTTTATTTTAATTCGCCGTACAATTTAACCCAATGCCCTTAACCTCACCTCTGTGAAGTCTTCTTATATTTTCGCCTGCAAGAAAAAAAAGGTCAAAATGTACGCTGTTAAAAAATGAGCGAAATACAAAACTCACATTAAAGTATATGTAATTTAACCTTTTGTGTCTCATTTAGGCTTATTACACATGGGAAATTGGTAGCAACTGAGACATTGAAAAAGGCTTTATGAGTAAATAGCTACTGGTTTGACTTCTATGACTGGATACAGCTTCGAGACTTGTGACCTTATGTGAGCATGATGGTACAAGTAAGATTTGATAGTTATTTGAAGGTCATATAGATATGCATATAGTTTGTTCAACATATTTGTTTACATTATCCATTTATCCATCTGCATGTGATAAATTACATTACTGATGAATGTAAACTAATGATAGTAATTTTCCAAAACTACACTTGTCAGCCTTTGATGTCGGTCAAAGAAAAACAGCATGAATGTTGTCACCTTGCTAATGTGGAAATTCTGTGATGTTTAGAGACAAGTGATTTTGAAAGTGTACCGGATAAAAAGTGTTACTAATGCACGAGTGAGCAGGTCATTCTGTACTCATACATCGTTTCAAAATGAGTCATGAGGCTTGCAAATTAATTGCATGCGAAACACAGCCCGAAACAAAAAGATAATTGAAATTGCCAATCAAGTTCGTGGCTGTTGAGCTCATAAAAGGGGCGAGGAATACTTTCACGAAGGACATTCTCAAAAGCCACTGTGCCATGCTGCATGTTTTGCATCTTTTCGGTCAGTGGAGGGCTGATATTTATTAAACAGTGGTGAGGGGGTGCAAGGCGGAATGGCACGGGAGCAGGTGGCTCAATCCTAAATCCTATTCTTGGCCACAAGCACACAGACAAGATAAACAGGGACAATTCATCTGGGGCCTGATTGCAACTGGGGATGAAAAGGAGGTTTCACCAATTTCTGGGCTCTCAAGGGGAATAAACAAGCCAAAGGGTGGTCACTGTGCATCCCATCTCTCTCTCTCTGAAGGGGCAGGGTGACAGTAGCCCCTGACTGCCACCCATTTAGATGTGAGAGCAAACACCCGTTTATCGTGCCCATCACCTACTTCTGGACTCTGTGTTCTCGGCCCTCTAATGCTGTTCATTCTCTTGTTTGATTCGGCTATGTTCCAAAGTTTACACATGCTTTTGTATTCCCACAAATGGCAGATATATTAAGCTGTGGGCAAATGTTACGTGTTTTTCAAGCAATTTTCCTCTTGCAAAAGGGCCTGATTGAAAACAAACAATGAATATCGTTCATGGAAGTCGTAATGTATAAAAAATGGTACAAATACAAAGAACAGGTGACGAAAATAAGTTTGTAGTCCTCATCGATATACATAACCACAAATATCAGGAAAAGCATAGAAAATATTATAAACATAGAAAAATCATGTGACCACTGATGTAGGCAGTGAGGAATTTTTATAACAAAACAAATGTCATGTTTTTATTCACCTGATATAAGTAGACGAATATAATAGTGCAGGAATTGAACATGAGAGTTGGCTTATTTCCCATATTTTCATGCAGCAATGAGATAGTTATTTAAATATATTTACATGCAAATATGTATACTTACAAAACTTCACCTCGGATATTTATATTTAAATATCATTAGTAAAAAAAAACTGAGCGAAGGCTTTTTGAAATTGGCATCAGTCAGCATAGTCTATGGTAACTTAGAATTAATTCTGTAAAATGGTCCTTGTTGATTGTTTATAAAGAGTTAAGAAGAGGGCTGCTGAGGCAGCGCGGACACAATGAAAAGCAAATAACTGAATGAAACCTCGGCATGCAAAGAAATACATCGCAAGGGTATATATGTTTGGAATGTTAAAAGTGTGTGAAATTCAAAATGTGAAAATTGTGTCCTGGGATTTTTACCAAATCACTCAACTGTGAAATGAGAGCGCAAACAGGGATTTCAGTGTGCAGAATTGCATTTCTTATAGCGGCATTAGCCAAGCACATTAACCCTAGCCTATAAAACATCTCCCTATTCATGGCAACAGTTATATGATCTGAATATATATTTATGTTTTCAGTGTACATGGTACAGTGCATCGACGAAGAATTGTTTAATATAATAATTTTTTGCACGTTCAGTTTCCGATACTGAAAGTTATTTTGTAGTAATATGTGAGCAAATAAAAATGCAAAACAATGATGAAAAAATATGTTGAAAGAACATTGGGTGCTCTAATTTAATGTTAAGGCACTTCAGTAGCTATGTACACAATGTTATGGAACAATGATTTCCATAACATTATACCAATTATAAATTTGTACATTATCGTATATGTACGTTCTTATCACTCAAAGTAATGCAAGCCACTTCCTGTTTATAAAAAAATACGTGAATACACAAACTTTATGTTATACACCCGCATATAATTACTAAAGTGCACAAATTTAAATACTATTCTAGGAACTATAAATATATTTGCAATATATTTGCAATGGTAATACAAACAACACGGCTTTTTATGCTTATGGATTTCAATATTCAATGGTTAATATTTTCACGTGGGCATGTTGCATATATTTGAATTATAAGAGCAAACAAACGTAAACAAAATACTTCATGAAAATAAAGTGTGCAATATACCATATATATTGTTCTATTTTTGTTAGCAAACAATTGTTACAAGTTTACATATATTTGCATCACGATCTAATTGGCAAAGCTGCACTGGAATAATACATTACAATTTACATTATCTGTTCATGATTCATAATCCAGCCAAATTTGCCATTGTGAGTTAGACATGGCAACCGTGGATAAAGCACACCAATTACAGCAGCGGTCCGGGTGGAAAGAGTGCGATCAACTTACAGCCCACGGAGTCGCAGCCAGATCTTCTCAATTTGCTCCGGCTGCAAATACTTGAGAGAGCTGCTCTCAAACTCCTCGATCTCCTTGGTGGGAGACTCCATGGTGAGCGTTGACCTTTTCATAAAATCGATGGTGTCCACGCTCAGATGTCAAGACGTGGAGCTGCACCGTTGACCGTCCTTGGCAGGCTTCTCCCTCCACCCCTCCTCTGTGGCAGGATGGTGCGTGTGTGCCTGTGCGTGTGTGCCTGTCCCCTGCCTGCCTGCCTTGCCTGCTCGCTCTGCCCTGCCCGTCCGCAAAGAGGATTAGCATCCGGGCTGTTTCACGCGGAGGACGAAGGGCGACATCGTTGATGGAAGCAGCTGATAAAAGTCGTAATCGTCCAAACCTGCCACTTCGGGGGCAGAAGAACGGGGGGGGGGGGGTGGCTTCCTTCGGCTCTCAGAGTCGAATGCGGGACGACGCAGCGCACTCCATCAGTGGCGCTGGCGAGCGTCGAGTGAGAGCCGACCGCTGTTCGGCCAGCGAGCGCTGTCAGAGGGCCACATCCATTGAGTGCGCATGGAGGGGGGTTTAACCCAAATGCGTACGCGTGCGTATGGGGGATGGGGGGGGGGAGGTCTACTGACAATGTCTGTACGCATAGGAAATTAGGGGGGGGGGTGGTGAAGCCTCGATAATAATTTGTCTATCATTGCCATTCAAATTAGTTAGATAGTCCGGCGGTGGACTCTGTTTGCTTAATCACGTTAATGTTGTAATTCGTTGATCGTTTCTGCGTGTGGATTAAATATCGGCCGTTCTATAGGATTTGGGGGGGGGGGAGGGGTAAAGAGTCCGCGTGCGTACGGGGAGGTGGGAGGAGTGCTCAAGTTTTGGCAATATTTTTTGCGTACATACTCAATGGATGGCTCTTTAAGTGTCTCCCACCTTGACTTTAAAGCTTTCGTGACTGCGGGAATTCATATTCTTTGGGTCTTTCTGTAAAGTCAAGTATATGGGTTCAAATAAGATAAAATAAATTACTAAAAAAAACTACGACGTTTCAATCGCAATGACTGATTACGACAGCTTGCGTTGCGATCGTAACGTCGTCGGTTTTATTTGTTATTTCTATTATTTTCATTGAACCAATCTCCGTGACTTTACCGAAAAACCCAAAGAATTGATTTTGGAGCTTTCGTGACTGCAGGAATTATTCTTTGGTTCTTTCGGTTAAGTCACGTCTAAAGATAAAATAATAAATTAAATAATAGAATATTACGACGTTTCGATTGCAACACAAGCAATCATCATCAGGCATAAAATAAATAGCAACACAAATCTAACTAGAAACTATAGACAGACATACAAGCAGACAGTATGTTTGTCTATTGTTTTCTAGTTAGATGTTTGTTGCTATTTCTTTTATGCCTGATGATGATTGCTTGTGTTGCAATCGAAACGTCGTAATATGCTATTATTTAATTTATTATTTTATCTTTATACGTGACTTAATCGAAAGAACCAAAGAATTGGTCTCGCTCCTCGCGAGCGGCTGCGGGAAGGGGGGTGTGGGAGGGCTTTCCAGCCGTGAACAGCGGTGGCAGCCTCGGTTGACTGTAACCTTGGGGTTGGCGGTGCCCCGGAGGAAGGGGTGGGTGCTCTCGGTTAACAGTCAAGGTTCACGACTCAGTGAACGCGCACAATGATAGACAAATGGAATATCTGAGCGATGGCTGCCCCGTTCTGATTAATGCAAAGGACTCATTGGCGTGATGGATAGTAATAGCCGGAGACGGAATGATTGTGTAGCTACTCTATCACTCTATTCTTTTCCATTACCATTCACCCCCCCCCCCCCCCCCCCCACACACACACACTACCCCAACCTCATGGCTCCAACCTTATCAGCGATCCTTTTTATATATATAAAAAAAATACTCTACAAAAAGGGACATTTAAAAATTGGTTCCATTAACTAAACCCTTGGCGGGGTGTTTACCACCGCAGCCAGGTGTGACCTTTAAAGTTCATTCATTCATTCGCATTGAGCCAGCAGATCGGCATGTGTGGTGCTCACCCTGCTCCTGCAAGTCAATGTGTTCGGCGTTGCATGCACACAGTCAGCGGCAACCACTCTCCCCACCAGTGCATCTACAGCCCATACTGTAAACAATAATTACATCAAGTGGGACGCAGCAGGAGCACAACTTAAATATCCGAAAGCCACTGCCGTGTGACTGCTATCAGACGGCATATCAGAAATACAGCTTCACACGCTACCATTATCATTTGTACTTTTCATGGAAATCCAGGGGAGGAAATTGCATGTCTTACAACACACTGTAACGAAAGGCATGAAAAGGGATTTGTGTACCGTTTTTTTTACACCAAGGAAAAAAAACCAACAGTACACTAAGCAATGGGCACATTTATACAGTTGTATATTACAATAAAATAATACTATAGTATAATATATTGCATCTCAATAAATGACCACTAATATAAACACTGCATTAAAACTTTCCTGGGTATATGAGGGTGGGAAATGCACACTGATGGGCAATTTGCACTGTGCAACTAAGTGTCTGGGAATGCATAAACACATTTTTGCACACAACTCTATTGTTCTGCATGTTTTTCTGTCGAACAAGTGGAGACCAAGCCGCTAAACATCAGCTATAAAACTGCTGTTTGCTCCCATAATCAGGCCAGAATCTAATCTCCCGAATGAGCCATTTTTTTGCATCAATCCCCACATTCAATTTCATCAGCCTCCACATCTGGCACACTGGATGCATCAGGACAAGAAATGCGGTATGTGAGCAAACATGAGCCCACTGTGGGTTGACAATTCTGAAGTACGTTGGCTTGGAATCGCTCAGATTCCACAGCAATCCGTGGATGTCACCCACGTACAACGGGCCCTCGTGGGGAGGACACCACCAAACAAAACAACATCGACCATTGAACTGATGACGTTTACTGTTGCACTGCACGTGCATACCATTACATGGAAATATACAAACTATAAAGACATATATATTCTGAAATACGTGTCTTACTTTATTTTTATTTTATGACACGTACTTTTTTGTAAATTGCATCACAAGACTTGATATAGATGCTTACATGGTAAATTCGGCCTGATCATCTAGCAATATGGAGAAATATTGTCAGGGCCCTTAAAATGTATTTTGTCTTTACAATGAACAAAGTAAAGAAGCATTCTGCCTGCAAGCGTGGTACGCATCAATCCCCTTGACGAATTAACCTGTTAACGGCACGCCTTTTGAATCAACGGATCGATTGCATCATACAAAACAAAGGCAAGAAAAGTCAAATTTCAGACAGGGATTGCCTGCCGTGGTGTCAATACCTGTAAAGGCATTTTAAAAAAGTGCATGGCCTAGTAAAAGGGAATAGCTATTATTTTTTACCTGGTTCAATTCAGTAATTTATTTGAAATTTACAGATTTCAAGGTCAAATGTAGCATTTAGGATGACCTTCATTTCACAATATTTTTTGACCGCGTTCCCATTACCAAGCGTTGCACTGCTCTGCAATGCAGGCTAGTCGTATTACAATTATGCAACCTTACAAATGACTGTAGTATTTGTACTGACAGTCTAAATGTATAATGTATAAATGGATAATGACATGAGCTACACCCTGCTTGAAAACACTGTAATATACGAGGTGAAATGAAATATTCGGGTGCCTGAATAATAATTAGCACACAATAAGAAAAAAAAGCTTCATTTACCACAATGAGCTATTTGCTTATCTCCATAAGAACTGTATTCTATAATGTGCATTTGGAGTTTTCAAAAAATATGAGAACAAAATTAAAACGAATGATAACGCACTTATTTTTTTCACGTACATTTAAATAAAATATGCTAATTGGGAAAAAAATGCCCTTCTTATTTTTACCTTTAAGAATCAGAGCAACAAATGGGAATACTGTCGGAGCAGTGATCCAGCTGGGTGCTGTGGTGATGCATGATTCATTATGCAGGGCATGAGTTGAAATCCCGGTTGAGGTTCAACTCAGTACACCGTTCTCCGAGGATTGATAACATGAGAACAACCGCTTTTGTGAGAAGTGAGTAGGGTTTTCCTTATGTAATCATTGGGCAAGCAAGGCGTGTGGCATGTCCAACACTGGCCCGGGACGACTGAGAGATGAACACTACCCCATTACTCGTCTTACTGTTGGGTCAAAGCACGGGCACTGCATGTGCAGGTGTATTTGGAATGAAGAAAACAGCACATTTCAAGCAAATCAGGTTTTTACTCACAAAAATAATTAATTTGATGAATTGCAACAATTCTGGGTTGTGATTCAATTCAATGCACTTGAATGCTTTACACAACGAATGTCGAAAGCATTATGGCATTAGCTCTGCCCATAGATTTGACTACATATTCATTTGTCTGTATAGTCGGGTCACCATAACTCTTGTAAAGATGATCCAATATGGACCGCATATGACATTGTTGCGTTATTATTGGGAACTTACCCGATAGACGAGCGTGCAAATTTATCAAAGGCTTGGCTAAAACTTGGCAAAACATTTAAACGAATTGAAAAATATCAGACGCCTTGAGCATGTATCCCCATGATGTCACCTAGTCATGTCATGTCGTCTGACATCATCTCGCGACACGCAGCCCAACTTGGGGACACCGCATTTGGATTCAGGTGGATTGTTACGTTGCTTTTCATATTAAGTTCATCTCTTCAAAAACAATTTTACGAAAAAAAAATGTATCCCAGTCCAGCTTAAATGTTTTCCCAAATATAAAAATAATCTGTTTTCCAGTTGTACACAGTACTTATATATATATCTCACCATGAGGATAAAATAATGCACAAATAGTAGTACACATGCATTCCAAAATATACTTGGACCGAAAACAAGGAAGAATAAGCATGCAAATGCATGTTGGAGAATGATGTAGAAAGCATGCATTTGCATGCTTATTCTTCCTTGTTTGCCTTGTTTGCATCCTCCTGTCCGCAATGTCACATGTTTCGTATTTGTACTATAGATAGTTTTTCCCCATTCAAATAAAGCTAATTTAACATTTGAAATATGCTTTGCATGAAGTTTAAAATAAATTATTACATGTGAATTGATCCAATTGTCATGACAAATATAATTATTTTTATTACCTGCCTACAATGTACACATTTTATACCGGCACAAATTTAGTGGCATATTACACTTTTCATAAAAAACGTTAAAACGTCTAAACTTTCCTGATCAATATATAGAAACAATTTCGAGGTTTTAGATGCTACAAATATTTCATTCAATTTTCAACATGCGTACTATATTTAAAAGTCATAAGGCAATAAACATAGAGAATGGTTCAAAATAGCATGCATTTTAAATAGCGTGCACACATTGTTCAAAACTATTCCAGTGAACACAGATGACATTCCTGCCTAGAGGGGTTAGAGGACTGGGTATCTGGTTTGGCCACAGACCAAGATCCCCCATATAGCCTTAACATACTATTGGGGGCAAGTGCTGTTAGCGAGCACCTATGAAGGCCGGCACGGCACACGAGGGGGTAGATGGCCAGCACCACGGCCGACCGCCTTTGTCTCCCCAGTGGCGATGTTTTTACACTCCCACACCAGGTACTCTTTTGAAGCTGAGTCGACCTAGGGGAGGCTCAGGACCAGTTCAGATAATCGTCACTGGTGTTGGCCGTGAGCGAAAATCGAACTCGGGTCACCCGATTCATAGCGTGGCACGCTAACTGCAACGCCAACACAGAGAACACAATTGGTGAGGATGGATGTTGCTCACAGATACCTGTAAACACCTGATTTTTGTGAGCAGAAATTTGTTGGTTAACTTTTAGTAACTCAAATACTGTAGAGGGTGCAATTTGACACTATACATATTGCTATGTACGGTGCTAAAGAAGTTCAACATCCAAACATTATGGGAAGAATCGTCATCCTGAAGGTTATATGGTGTGTTGCCAGTGTCATTCGCACATGCCAACGCTCATCTCATCTCTACGGGGAGAATTAAAACTCTAACCATAATTGACACAGAAGCAATATATATGTAGTGAGTCTATTTGAGTCACAGACGTTATTCTTTAGAGGCAACACATTTATTATATCAACACGTAATACACAAAGGTGTAACTGCCCCTTTACCAGATACAGCCTAGGGTGGTGGCCACCCAGCTAACTACTCTATACGGAGGAGTTACAGCTACGAAGGGTCGGACCCTCACTCGGGTCCCGGCCACGTGTTGATGCCTTGTAGAGCTTCCAGCTTGTAGGACGTGGAGTTTCCAACTCGTAGAACGAAGCGACCCGGTCGCTCTCAGGGACCCACCTTATATGCTCCCGGGTCGGGGCTGGCTCCGCCCAGGCCCCGCCCGCCTTCTCGAGCGTTCCAGCTCCCTCTTGATCCCTCTCGAGAGCTCTCCCCGGACACGTGATCACCCCCTAGCCCCCCCACCTGGGGGCCTCTCTGTGGACACTCCGGATCACGTGTCTACGGGGTCAACCAGAGTGCCATGGCCTGGGGCAACCCGGTCCCTGGGCTGACACTCTCCCGCTCCCCCTTGTGGGAGCCCGCACTGCATGCTATGCGTGGTGGCCACGCTATCCCAGCGCTCACCAAGCCCTGCTAGGGCTGGTACTACACCCATCTACGGGGTGTACGCGATGACGGTTCATCGCACGCCGTGCTGTGCTAAAGCCGACATCACACAGCAACCCACCCGGTGCTGTCCACGATGTAGGAACATCGCACGCCACGGCCCTCCTGGGCCAGCACCATACAGTGACATCCCCGATGTCACTTCATAGAAAGGCGCGTGACTTGAAGGTGGGAGGATAATGCAATGTACTTAAAGAAACACCATTAAGCCTCTTTGTGCTTCAGAAAACAATAATGTCAGGTCTTTTTACTTGAGGCTCTTATACAAATGGTACAATAAATAAATGTATTAAAAGTCATTCTCCATCCACCAATGAATGAAAGTCCCCCAATGCCATGTCGGTCATGGAGTTTTTTGTTGCTATATTTCACCTCTCCGATCAGTGCGGGTTGATGAAGGGGGTGTGGAAGTACTGCTTGCGTTGTCACTCACCACTGGTGTTAGCTATGGCTGGGAATCCAATTCGGGTCATCTGGTTAAAAGTGCAGCCCTCGAACCCATGTACCACAGCTCCACCTCATTGTATATTAAATGATAAAGCATCATTGTCCCAGGAAGCGACTGGACCACACCATAGAAATGTCAAATATTCACCACTAGCTCAGGGCCATCAACAAACATGAGCAGCACCCTCTAGTTGTTTGAGTAGGGAAACAATTATATTTTATTTTAAGCTGCAATACAACCCACTCCGACTTATCCCATTATCACTAGAGCTGGGCGACATTGGCTGAGGTCGTTTTAAATGACATCAATGTCACCTCATGTGTGACCTCGACATTAAAACAATCCCAACCTCAACCGCCCACCCAGCCGACGCCAGGACTGCTCTTCATCATAGAGCAGTAGTCAAGTCAGCTGTGATTATTAGCGTGACATGCCATTACTATAAAAGCTAAAGTATTTTTTTTATCTTACCAGTTAAGGCTCATTGAGTTATATATATTTTTCAGAAGCGACCTGGCCACAAATGATAGCTCAACAAAGTGGCTTATCATGTGGAAATGTATAACAGCCAACGACTCTAAAACGCATGTTTCTACACCTGGAGGAAAAAACCTGAGGGCGCGGAGAAACATCCACACGACCACAGGGAGAACATGCAGACTCCAAATATACAGGCGTCAGGGTCAGGATCGAACCCACGACCTCCTGTAGGCCAGGCGAGGTAGTTAACATCTTGCTACCGCAGTGCATGCCTCTTTAAGACGGACCCTGGTCTTCACTGAACCTGCCAACTGGGTGGACCGTACCTGATCTGGCTGAAGATACTTGGGACACACAAGTGTTGGATGACATATATAGTGCGACACCAACGTCATTCTACATACACCAGAACTCCAATAATCCACATTCATATGGGAGAAGCATATTGTGGATCCTGTAATCCACCCAGAAATTAGTGCCAATGTAGTGTGCCACGGATTTATGGGAGGACAGAGCCAAGTGATTCCATGAACGTGCACATGTTTTTTTACAGATTACAGTGGAACAGTGGGCACATTACTGGTGGTTAAACTAAAATGAATCCACAATAAATTAGCATGTTATAAGGTTATTATTTTGTCTAAGACTCAAGTGGTCCACATTTGCCATATGGGCTCTATTGAAGGATTTCTTTTTGCAAATTTTAGACTTGATGTGCAAGTTTAAAACATTTAAAAAACATGTTTACTAAACAAATCACATCATCACAGCTAGTTTGTGCCGATGCAAAAGAATAAAATTGCTCACTAACAAAACAAGCTCTCCTTCGTTTTTCTCTGCATCTCCGTTCCTGCAGCTCCCCACTTCTATGGATCGTTGGTTTGCGTTCCGTAGAAACATTTCCAATCTGCCGCAGTGTGCCGAGGATTAAAGGAGGAGTCGTGAACCTCCAAAAAAAATGTAAATTACACGAATTTGCTGTAAATGACCTTGACACCAGAATCTACATGGTCGCATGTGGCGCCCCGTGATCATTTTCGCCGTACCCATTGTAATCGGACCATACACTGCATATAAAACTCACTCACAGATCAGTAGCTCCCTGAGAAATAATTGGATAGTCTGTTGTTTAAAAGTTTGAGTATGACTCAAGCAATCTGCAATGAATATTGGAACATTTATAACAGCAATTGGATATTAGTACACCATTATAGGGGAGTGGTGGCACAGTGGTTGGTATACAGTACTCTGAACCTGAGATTGACTACTGGCCACAGCTAACATCAGTGGCAAGTCACATCTGAACCGGGTTTGGTCTGCACATTCGCAAACCTGCGCAAACTAGTGTTGAGAAGCATGGTCAAACAACCTCCATGACCGATGTGGAATGTGGAGGCCTTCATAAGAA
Organism: Lethenteron reissneri; assembly: GCF_015708825.2. Classification (NCBI taxonomy): domain Eukaryota; kingdom Metazoa; phylum Chordata; class Hyperoartia; order Petromyzontiformes; family Petromyzontidae; genus Lethenteron; species Lethenteron reissneri. The sequence continues at coordinate 7,525,964 of NC_083801.1, forward strand.
AAAGTGTTGCCAAAGGGCTGTAAGTTATTATGAATATTATAAATAATCACAGCACTAGCTGGGGTACTAATATGGCCACTATGTTATCATTGTGCGATACTTACACACACATCTATATGTAAGGTCACCCTCATTACACACAAAGCGCTTGCCACAAATGAGCCATAACACCTTGCTGACCTCGTCAAGGAGCATAAACCATCACGCAAACTCCGGTCATCCTCGCAGGGGATTTTGTCTAACCATTAAACAAAGATAGTCACTGCATCGCACGCTTCAGATGCGCTTCTGCGGCCGTCTGGAATGCTCTTTCGATATTATAAAACCACTGGAGCTAAGCATTTTTAAACATAGCTTGAAAACTCTTTTTTTTTTAGAACTCCTTTTGGTGTTCAGTTTGTTGTCCTTCCCCCGCACCTCCGATTAGCACGTTTGGCTACGTACGGTGTGAAAGAAGTTCAACATACACACATACACACGTGTCAACAAGGAACACACGGGATCACGGGCAAAATATGCTCAAGCCCGTTTCTCAAACCCGGCACGACATCACAATTGCTACGAGGCGTGCAGCTTGACCCGTCACTCTGATTGATGCCACCCCATGACTGTCAAGTGTTCGGGCAAGCTCCCGGCCCGTCGGTGCACAGTCGTGAACCGCTCCCACGTCAGTGCCATCTCGTCCAGACGGTGAACACCACCTACAGCGCTGTACATGCCCCACGGTGCAACACTTGAAGGCACGGGTGCCCAACCATGCCCTGGTACGTGCAGAAACTCCTAAAACGATAATAATACCTTTGTAAAGCTTGACCACTTTGTCATTTTCTTGGTTGTACATGTTGCGCTGCATTGAAAGATTGTCCTAATCAGGTGTACAGGGAATCAACGTTTGTGTGCGTGTTTTTTTTTACAGAGATGTTTTTTTTTCATGGAGTTGGGGATCATTCTGAAATGGAGTCATGATACATGTGAGCCATACACCTGCATGGCAACAAAGGGAACATAACAGATAGTGAGGCAAGTATGTGTGACAGGTTATCTTTATAGCAGAGGGTTTTTTGTCCCCCACTGTACATTGAGGTTTTCTTTGACTATTCTGGTGTTCTCCCACATGAAAGAACCTCCCCAAAACAGGGAAAATGGACGAACATCATAAACAACGAGGACCATCCTGAAGATTGGTCTTGTTGAGATGCCCGGGTGGTGGCTCATGGGATGAATGCCGTGTCTGAGAAAATGAGTCGGCACGACTGAGGCTCTGGGTTGATATCTGGATCGCCGTTCGCGGATATACTAGGAGCTCAAATGTAGCAAGTTAATAATTGCAGCCCAGTCACCAATAACTGCACCAAAAAAGCAATTATGTTAACATGTGTTGGGCTTCTGTGGACGAAAAAAACCCCCAAACTATTGATGTGCATTTTTCTGTCGACTTAACGGCATATTCAGTTCATTTCAGTTGAGAAAGATTCAGCATTGTTTTATATTTGGTGGCTGTATTCATATGACGAATGGATAAATCATTGCTCTAATTACAGGACTGCACTAATGCAGGCATAATATTTGAGTTGGAATTATTTCACTTCACAAACAGTGTAAATAGCCAAATGCAGCCTTGCTGGTCCCCGTGCCAGAGAGGCACTGTCGTGGTGTGTGTGCATTGTTGACTGCACATTAGGATGCTATGTGCTTAACATGGACATCGTCAGAGATTTATTTTCTCTACTGTCCGAGGTCCACTTACTGACTCAGTGTTACCTGTCAGGATATACACATACTATGAAGGTGACCAGCTGCCTTAGTGGATTAATGTGCATGTCAGAACATTGAGACAGCACTGCTCAGATCCTGCGTTTTAATATTCCCCAACCACAAGTATGTGTTTATGTATGATAAGGTTGTGTGTCGCAGCCAAGACATAAAATGTACGTTTTCATTATTAAGCCACTGCTGGATGAAGGCCTACCCTGCCATGTTGTGCATGGGGTTGTTTGACCATACTTCATCGTGCTTGTCAATGTGGTTTGTTGAGGGGGTTGGGGTGCAGGATCTGTTCAGATATCACGTGCCACTGGTTTTATCTATGGCTGGGAATTGACCACGGGTCGCTGGGTTCATCACGAGGTGCGTAAACCACTGTGCCACCGCTCAACCCCATATTTATTTCTATTATTACTGTACTATAATTCTAACCAACCCAGTTCTGCTGGTTCATTTTTTGTGTGTGCGAATGTCCATTTGATGTGTGTGTGTGTTCGTATGACCCAGAATAAGCCCAGTTTCATCAGATCCTGGATAGTGCTTGGATAGGTGACCACCATGCATTAAAAAACAGGTGCTATAGGCATTGTGGGTAATAGAGAACATGCAGCAAAATGTATTGATTTCCCACCTGGCCAGCGTTTTAAAGTATAATCAAATAACCCCCTAAAACCTGCATGGCATGCAAGGCCCTCATCCTAATCCAACTGTGCATTAACAAAATTGCTATCCATGTGCACATGCACATATGTGCTGTTTTGATATAAGCACAAATGTCTAGGCCAAGAGGTTATCACGGGCAATACTTCACCATCATTTGCTTCTGTCAGATACTGTAACTTTTGCAGTCAACAACGTCTGCTATTACTGGAACCCACCAACAGCGTTTACGTATTTATTTTACTCATCAGCCTCTGGGTTCCTGTCAAAGTAATGTTTAATTCTCCACCATGCAAATGTGTACCTCGCCGCTCACAACCTCCTCCAGCTCGTCACATCTACAATATTTTCCCACCATATTCTATTCCAAACGTCCAAGTTGCTTGTCATATCCTCCCATGAAATTCCTAACATGCTCAGCACACACCTGCTTTCGTAACGTGAAAATCTTCTTACATACAACATGATAATAGGCACGTAATTGGGCTTGCTCTGGAATTACTTGCCTCGTGCCTTACCCCAGACAGCACATGTGGAGCGTGAAAACTGACTAAATTTATGTAAAAGACATCCAGTGCTAAGAAGAAGCCTTTACTACAGCTAGCATCACTATTCTGGGTCAATTGGGGACATGACCTTAGTATTCTTAAAGCTGAGCTGAGAACATACAAGAAACTGTATGATTAAACATCTGGCACTGTGCAAAATACAGCTAGCACAGTTGGCTCCTATTCAAAGGACCAAAATATGCCTCTTGATAATATAAATTAAAATTGAGCATCCCACACTTTGCATTTTTATTGGGTTGAGTGTCTTGGATTTAAAACCACATGGCAAGGATTTGTTGAAACACTTATCCAGGAACAAATAAATATATATAACTCATTGCGTTACATTACCTAACGAAGAAGAAAAAACGCAGCCATGACATTGGAAATTATAGTCCAGTAAGCTTTAAAGGAAAATCTCCAGTCCAGTTTTCATGGAATATATAGAAAAATTCAGTTACGGTTTTTGTTTTTCTACAACAAGTAAATCAATAGTTTCCAATTTCTGAAATCCAGATCAAGACCATTATTCAATAGAAAATGAAAATGTTAGTAATAAAGTAATTTGCATGCATGATATTTGGTCAGTTGGTAATTCCTTTTTTGAAACAAATGTCTAATTTAATACGTTTACTGTAATAATGCACAATGATATGTGAGTATACGATAATTACTCTTAACGCCATGTTAACAGCATACACCACATATATGGTTGTGTTCCATGTGTTTAACTTTAAAAACATGTAACATTTTACACTTTCAGTATATGAATGGCTAAATTCATATGATAAGGGGTGGTTGGTAAGTTTGAGAACTAGACACAAATATAGCTGTCTTGAAATAACATTAAGCGTCATTTTATTAAAGCCTCACGTCTATAAAACTACACTCACATGATAGAATGACAGTACAGGGAGGATGCCACAGTATAAAGGTTAGCACACGGGGCTTGCAATCCAGAGATCCCCGGTTTCATCTAGAAAGAGCAAGTTTCTTAAATCTCCACACCTCTATACACGTAGCGGTGTAAAGGGTTACACCGCAGTCAGTGGAGTGGCAGATTGCGTGTGTGGGGCAAAGTGTGGGTACTCGAATCTCTTCTGAGATGTGTGGCCAGTGTGAAAGAGTAGCTTTAGTCTTTGTGGGGCTGTGTCTTCATCTTTTACTTATCGAAGGGCATTAGTCGATTGATGATCATCATGATACAATTGAAAAATAAAAGGGCATAACTGAGATAGACCTAACAATATTTTTTCAAGTTTTAAAGACTGATAACCCAGATTTTATTGGACCAGATTTTAGGTGACACTTTTAACCGATGGTTAAAAAACAGTCAAAAGTGTTGTAATGCTATCATAAAAATTGTAATTTTAAATAAACTTCCAAAATACTTTTCTCTGGAATTTTAGAAATTGCCCTGAGTGGTAACAAACTGTTGTAAGACGAAAATAATTTTGATAATCCCAGATAAATAAATATAAAATGAGGGGGGAAAGGATGTATTTTACATTATTTATTCATGAGTGCCAACCTTGTACAACATTTGTCGTTGTACGCTTGTGTATCAAAGCTTATATTAAGCAATTATGCAAAAATCCACAGAGCAAATCTGTATGTGGTAGGCATCACCCATATGTAATCTCCTGTCCATCTTGTAAGCTTACGTGGAGGAAAAAAATAAAATTATCCACCTGCTCTCACAGCACAAGATATTGTCCATCAAAATCCAGCAGGATTGCTCAAGCTAAGGCCTGCCACATTCCACGTTCATATTATGCAAGTACAGATCAAATACACAAGGTTTTACTGCCCTACAGGAGCAAGCTCCATATATAAAGATACAGTGTGTGAAAGACTACTTTAAACATTTTATTTTAATATTCCAAATGTATTGTGATAGCAAAACATGGTGCCCCCCCCCCCCACCATGTTTTGGGATTACAAATGTTCAGATACACAGTGAAAGCCCAAATCATCTTTCCAAAGTACAACAATGGTATACTTCGCTGAGCTCCTACCCCGTGTAAACACAGTCTTGTAAATGATTGAATACGTGCAGGTATATTTGCAGTATATGAATTCAGTATACAGTACACAATTGCAGTAGAAATGTTTTGGACAAAAAAAAGCAATCATACTTAGTAGTTTATTGTTATGAAGATAGTGGCTCAAAATATCAGTGAGCTCATTTTAATTTCAAGGTCAGACATGTCTCCATGAGTTACAAAATAATAATAATACATGTATATGTGTAATACAGGTGACTCAATTATAATCTCCAGGTCAGGGTTATGAGGTGATTAAATTACATCTCTTGCTGAACAATGTTTGACGACCCTCATATATTTGGAATTGAAATGAAATTATACCAAACACCAGACATAATAAATAAATAAATACTTGCATTTATATTGTGCTCATGACATAACATGTCTGACGGATGCTCATCCTGGTGAGGTACAAAGTGACCCTTCATGCTGGTCTGCAAGTGGGCATTAGTCTGCCAGTAGGGGGTAATGTTTGCTATGTGTACATTCATCCAAATTGAGTAATTTTCAGTGACCACACATCGTTAATATTTACCAACAAAGAATATATGTAACAAAAAACACATTAAAACGTGCCATTGCCAGTCAGAACAAGTCCTGTGTTCAATGTGCCGAGAGAGGCCTTTTTTCTCTTCCCACTAAATCTCGACTGATAACTCCCATCAATCATACACTGCATACTACAAATCTCTTGTTACGACAATGGGACAATTTAATACAGTGGTCTTATAGTGTTTACAAAAAGAAATGGGGAAATTGGAAACATTTGCAAAAGCTTGGTCGTCTCACCAACAAATACTAAATGCAGTCAATTGCAGCCACCATCTATCACGGCTGTGTGTGTGTATATAAGCAGGTGATTGCGGGAGCAGTTGCTGTTGGCATATGTGTTTAAATCTGTGCGAGCATGCGCAGCTACAACTCACGGGCCGCCACACACACACATTATGGGCCACCAAACACACGATTTGCATATGGTCTTCAGGCAAGGGTGCCTATTTGCTTCATTCAGCCTATTCAATGGGCGATAAGTAGAGCAGAGAGCGATAATTTGACGCGAATGCGGTATGTAAATGTGCCTCAACGCCAGCTCATGTTGCTATATTTTGTATAGAGCTATGAAACGTTTAATATCTGCAACAGAAATCATATTTATGATCCCCCAATTACCATGCACTGTAGATCATTATTATAATGTGTAGTAATTCTGAAAATTGTATTTATATAGTTTACAGAAATATGTATGTTAACGGTGCTTGTGGTAAATCTGCAAGACTCAAATGTATACAACAGAGTAGAGTGCACTGGCGTTCAAGGTCAAGAGGTCAAAATGGTAAAAACCTGACACTATCCCCTCGCCAATACGTCCTTTTCCAAAGTTGCTGCTATAAGTACATCCATCCTCCTTCTGCACATGTCCTCCACTCATCAGAACCTCCTCTCCCTGATTCCATAGAACCTTCTATGCCACATTTCCATTTTCCAAATGCTTATCCTGTCCTGCCATCAAATATTTGGCATGATCAACACACTCAAAGGTCATAAATGTTGCTGTATAGTAGCTTTGCAAAAGACCAGCTTTCTAACTCATGCAGTATACTCTTGCCCCAAACTCCCATTATGTAACATCTAGATTTGAAGTTTGAATCCCAGAGAATGGATCCCATTATGTAACAGTGATTTATAACACAGTGGATTTTATAGTCCATCAAAATCCAACCATGCTCATGCAATGCATCGCTTTGCCGCTATCTCACAACCAAATTGTCTTTTCTGTATTGATATTTAAATAAAGCCCTTTATTCTCTCCACACTTTGGACAATTGATACTATTGCCCAAGGTGCTATCAACTTAGTTGCTGGAAAGCTCACACTAAGGTCTCATTGCCCAGCCTCAGAACCGAAAGCAGCCAGGACCATTGAACAAGCGAAAGCTCTGGAAAAAGCACCCACTGAATGTTAAGAAAAGTTTAACACTTTATTTAAGTTTAATTTTTCCACGTAACGAACTTGGATGATACTGGCAAGGGAGGTCCCATGATGTAGCTGCTCACCCCGAGCTCTCAATGCTCTGATAGTGGCATTGTCTTTTGGTGTCCTCTGGTCTAACACCGTTTGAGACGAGGCTCTAAAGAAAGCTGTCTCTGGTGTGGACCAATCAGTTTTAAAGACAATGCATATACTACCAGAACATGATTTTTTTTGCATGTTCACCACTAGTATATGTGGTTAATGCAGACATGATTCCTTGCACAAGGTTTCTGTTTGGTGTTTTAACATCTTAACATCCCCTTAATGACCAGAAAGGGTCAAACCTATTCTTCTATTTGGATACTGGCAAGGGAGGTCCCATGATGAACTTGGATCTGGTCTAGATCCATTTCAATCAGAGAAAATAAGCACCACTCTATGTTACGAGGGCTCCTTTGTTATATAAAACCTCCTTGGTAGAGCTCACTCATGAATCACAAAAGGAAGCAGAGTTTCTGCCACTATCTCAGGACCATAAATGAGTACGAGGCAATGCTGATTTGGACATGGAGACACTTTGGCATTTTGGTTTAAGACTAAAGAAACAAGTTTAGTGAAAAAAAGGTGGCACATCACATTCCCCAAAGGTCACTGGTAACATCATTGGCTCAGATATGAATTTATAAGAGGTGAAGGGCTGAATAACCAGCCCCATCTATACCAGTGAAGGATTGCTTTTGGCAGCCTATGATTTTATAACAGCTCCATGGAGACACGAGAGCCTATTTACAATTTGATGCAACCAGGACTGAAACAGCAAACTCTGGCCATGAGATGATTAGTGAGGGAATTTGAACAATTATTTGCATTAAAAATGGAAGATTCAGGTTTTAAAACGTATGAATAATCGAATGCTTCACCATCAGCAAGGTTCTTGAATGTTACAATCAGTAGCGCAATGGGAGTGATCCATTATTGACAGCAAGGGTTCCTTATCACACACCACCTCCTTGATGAGACACACTCGCAACTTCTAAAATCGAGCTCATGACTTTCCCCGACGTCCATCTCTCTGAATTATCTATTTTGTGAGCACCCATGCATGCACGGGCCGTCTTGAAACTCTGCATTGGGAAGTGTGACAGTTAAAAAACAATGCCTGTAATAGGCCGGCAATGTTGCCCTGATTATCTTCATCTGAGATGTCCGGCAGTGTTTTACATCCACTTACCGATAGACATATTTGCAACACATCTTTCAAATTGCGATGAGTATGGACTTGAGCCTTAAACAACGACCACCCCAACTACCGAAATAACTCACAACATCCCCCACCCTCCTTCTCTTCTAAACTCTCATCAGCCCTCTTATCCTTCCCTTCCTCAAGGTCCACACTCAAACACCCCGTTCCGACCAGCCCGTGATTTTCTACATCCCCTCAGGCCTCAGACAACCTTAATCCGCTCTGGTCTTGGGTGTGCTTTTGTCTGTGAGTCAACCCATTACTGGTAATCAAAGTCGCAGAAAGCCAAATAAAAACTGGCCACTAAGGCACAAAGCATACAAAGGCTTTTGAAAACATGGGTGAAAAGCTGGGAATTGTTGATATCAATAAAAATGCAGTTTTATCCTGATGCGCATGCATAAGCGTGTGGCTTTCACGTGATCCATGTCATTAAGGCCATTTTTGTATGCACATCATTTGCATTTTGAGCAACCACCTACACACAAATCATTTATATTTGCAACCTGAAAATTCTCTCTCCTGGCACTCTGCCAGCATTCAGCTCAGTTAAAAAAAACTAAATCCATATACGCACAATCCTATATATTTAATACACTGTATTGAGAATATTTAATATTTTATATCTACATTACCATCAAAGTTGACATACAGTGTGTGTGTGTATGTAAATATTTATAGTTTCTACCATCAGAATATTTCAATTCTAGAGTCTCAAAAGGTTAGGAAAAACATGAGATCCAAGATATATTTTTAGAAAATGTAATAACATTTTATATGCACTTAGTTATAGATGCGGTGTTGCCATGAACATGGGGCCATTCTTTTTTTATTTTAACTTTACAATATATGCACTGTCAAGCCAATAAAACATTGCTTTCTACCTTACGGTTTCTTGATAACCTACAACATGAATTAAATGCTGACAGAACACATTGCACAGATGAAATTTTCAACCTTTAGTGCTTATACACCTCGCATGCGCACTTTACATTCTGCTGTGTAATCTATAGTAGTTTTCAGTATACCTTGGTTCACTTTGGAAAAGACAGCATTTATCTGTGTTCTGAATTCCAAGAGAATGATTCAGTCTTTGTGCAAGGTAAGTGGTCTGTCCCCCCCCCCCCCCCCCCATTCAGAATATAAAAAAATAAATCATACTACAATCCTGCTTATACTGTACCCCTTTATAGCAATGTGTGGCTCATTCAGATTTCCATTTCATATTCCTACTTTTCTTATCAAACCAAATTGCCATGAGCCAGTCAATGCCTGATGCTAACAAATCCATGATGCATGTGAATAACGGAATATATTATTCACGTAACAGAATAGTTTAGAAACTTAATTCCTCACACCTTCTTATGGGAGAGGTTTACATTTTCATGGAATATGATTGTACATATTCTTAGGTTTTTTCGGTTAAGTCACGTAAGTAAAACATCAAAATAAAAATAAAATAAAAATAAAAAATCACGACGTTTCGGAGGCAACACAAGTCTCCGTCATCAGGTGGGACCGTCACAGCCGGATTAGCTGCATCAAGTGAGGCAATGATTCAAGATGTAATCCCTTAAAAATGCAAGTTGAGGGGGAGGAGATGGGGGGGGCTCATCAGAATGTGGTAGCCAATGAATGGAACGCATCGGGAGGGGGAGGGGGGGGGCCAAAAGACTGCACGTCGGCGTGGACGCCGTTGGTGTTGCACAACGCAACGGGAGGGGGAGGAGGGGCGGGGCCAAAGAATGCACGATGGCATGGGTGCTGTTGGTGTTGCACAACGTCAACGCATTAGACAGAGAGGGGGAGGCCTGATACACATGATAGAACAAAAGAACGAAAATGCCCATGTTTATACCAATTCTGGCTGAACAATGAAGAGAGTACTGTTAAACACTGGGGATGTTAACACTCGGTAAAGTAAAGTAAGATAGTGCCTGTCAGATAAGATGGTCCAAAAAAGTGTAATTAAGTCTTTTTTGCGTGGTTGATAACATCTTCCCAATGATTACTAAGTTTGTACCCCTCATCACGGTTGAAATTATGTCTGTGTTTGTATATTTGTATGGCTTCGTGTACAAACCTTTGATGGTAGCCGGGAGGTTTGCAGAGAACCTTGGTCTCGGAAAAGACAACTTCATGAGAGCCCGCCGAGTTGTAGCAATGATCGGCAACGGCCGAAGAATCAGTTCTGCCGTGTTTCAGATCTGACTTGTGCTCGCGGACACGATCAGCAACATGACGTTTTGTTTCTCCAATGTAGCAATCACCACAAATGCAACTCAATTTGTAGACTCCAGGATACTGTAAGTCAGGAACGACATCCTTCACAGATGGAATCAGATCACGGATTTTATGCACTGTACTGAATCGGACTTGGATCTTATGTTTGTTTAGAATTTTGGAGATCTTTTTGGTTACGCCTGCTATGTATGGCAACGTGATAGTTTTGGTCAGAGTTTCATGTGGCTGTTTCTTCTGTGTGGTGGGAGAAACTGATGAGCCCCCCCCCCCTCTCCTCCCCCTCAACTTGCATTTTTAAGGGATTACATCTTGAATCATTGCCTCACTTGATGCAGCTAATCCGGCTGTGACGGTCCCACCTGATGACGGAGACTTGTGTTGCCTCCGAAACGTCGTGATTTTTTATTTTTATTTTATTTTTATTTTGATGTTTTACTTACGTGACTTAACCGAAAAAACCTAAGAATATGAATCTTTGCAGTCACGAAAGCTTCAAATCTAGAATGATTGTACATACTGGGGACTTGGTTTAAAGAAATGTGCCTTGAAAGAAATAAAGTTTAATTGATTGTTGTCATGTTCTGTAATGCTGGACTTTAACAAATAGTGTATACGTGCCTATTTGTAGTGAAGTGTCTTAAATAGTTAAATTGATCTGTCTGTGCAGTGTTATGGCTTATTCATTGTACTGTACAGGGTGTTTTAAAGTTATGGACCCAATTTCAAAGCAGTATATTTCACGATGGCAACATGTTACAATTACACAAAAAGTTACAAACGGTTTAATGAGTTATCAAGTTTTACTAACCATTTTATAAATGTTCTATGTGCCCTCCACTTGCTGTATGGACAACATCGAGACGATAGTTGAATTCGTCCCAAACGCCTCTCAAAGTGTCTTTTTCCACTGAAGTCACCGCTGCCGTGATTCTATGTTTGAGGTCATCCAGATTAGTCGCTAATGGTGGCACAAAAACACGGTCTTTGACGTATCCCCACAAGAAAGAGTCGCAGGGTGTGATGATGTCTGGGGATCTTGGGGGCCAAGAGTGTAGCGCCAAGTCTTGGGGTCTCGTGCGACCTGTCCAACGTGGAGGCAGTGTGTCTTGCGAATGACTGAGGCTAGGGGCTGTTTGTGCGCTGGGAGAGGCATCTAGCGTAATCATTTGAAACTCTATGCCCCGCCCTCTCTATGCCCCGCCCTCTCTATACCCCGCCCTTTCAAGTGGTAAGAGTTTCATTCATGGGCGGTTCGTGGTTGCAGAGATATAGCGATTTCAAATCGGGTCCATCTTTGTAAACACCCTGTATGTTAACCCAACGCAAATATGCTCGTATCTGATTCTGTGAGACCTGGCCCTGTGTACCTTGCATTGCAAGACCATGAGGTTGTCTTAGTTTATCTTCTGAATCTGATAGTCTCATATAATGTATGTACGTCGCTAAGTAACCATGTTTATATTGTGTCCAAAATTAATCATTATATATGTAAAATTCTAAAGATATAAAACTTGTTTTTCTTGCTTGTATTATGGATGGCACTGAAATGACAGAATTGTAATACCATTACTTCTAGCATAAACTATCCTGTGATTTTTTTTATCTCCTATGATGTAACACTGGGGTCGTAATACAGTATAACCAAGAGGGTGCACTCCATATCCCACCTTCACTCGTTGTGCTCTCATCAGTGTGACTACGCATTCCACTATGAATTCTGGGTAAAGCAATGGCACAGCATTTAATGCACTGCGTAAAAAACTCGCCACATGAGTTGAATTCCCGGATGTGGCTAATGTCAGCAGTGGGTGGCGATGTCTGAACTGGTCCTGGGCCCCCCTCCACCTTCAGTAACCCATACGGTCACCGTGGTGAAGTATGACGCAACAACTTCCACAATAAACATGCCATGGGGTGGTCTTTAGCAGTGGGTTAAGAAAGGCTGAAAATTATTTGGAATGTAACACAGTACTGACTATAAGTTCACAAACACTGTGTATCACAATTTACCATTGAAATACACAATTGCCTTATTTTTTTGTATAATTCTGTTCTGTTTTGACTTATAATTTAAAATCATCCTGAACAGAATTTGCTGCTTACGTTTCAAAACGATATTGTCGGAGATTCACGGTATACAACATGCGCTTGATAAGCAATTCTTGCAGACAACACAGTCCTGTTATTATATCAAATGTTTCAGTGAAGGTCAATTAGCATCTTATTTCTTATCTTGGTTGACACTAAGGTTACAGGGGTTCTGCATGAATGGAAGGGGGGGGGGGGGGTCACTGTTTGTTATCTTCCCAGACCCCAGCTGATAATGTGAGGTCAACACACACACACTGCCTGTGACACCTTTGTGTGATGTATGTCGTCTAACACCACAATGGTGGAGCCTCTCACTCTGTCACCTTTTGAATGTTGTGCGCCTACACTTGAGGAAGGACCAAAATAACTGAAATATCCAAAGTGTACATGTTGGCAATCCATCGTATACCATCGGTTACACAAGAGTATTTTAAATTAGACTGTGAAGGTTTCTTGTCTTATATGTTTAAATCTCTACATCAATTTCATCAAATGCAATCCATAGGCTTCATACTATAAAAACCAATATTGATGTTTAGCCTGCTGATACATGACATCCATTAGTTTAAACATAACCCTGCAGTTCATGTGTATCTGTATTGATGTCATGTTAAATATAAAATCCCATAAAACATGGATGTAAGAACACAGCGTACCATATTACAATCATACACAGTACCACATACCGCTCCTATATAATGATGGAAGAGCAACCCTTTTATTTGTTGAAAAGTACTACCATCACGATTTTAACATAAATACTTTGAGCTTCAGTTAGCCCTTGATGATAACTCAGGGATTTGCATTGAATTTGTAAAGTACTTTTTTTTAAATAACTGATTTCTTTGGTGTATACAGACTTCTTTGCCGCTTTTCATGAAGAAGCAGTATGGGTATCAGTTAACGAATTAACTCATCGCTAATGGCTACAAAGTTACGTAACTCAGCAACTATAAAACTCATTGGCCATAGACATGCAGCATTGAGGTCACAAAATACAAACCAACAGGCTCCTGAGTTTGGTCTAGAAACACTGTTTAAAATTTCTGGCCAGAAAAAAAAGACTGTTTCAAATAGATTTTGAATAAAATTAATTACAATAAAAAATGCATGTTTATTCCATGGCTGTTTAAAACATTTGCTATTTATCATGTTCTCAGCATAACACCTTTCATGGAGTACATCTTCAATTCGCCACCGCAATGTTTCCAAACATTTTTCATTGATGAGTGCAGCACAATGTTGCTAAGCGAATCATCGGTGAGGTTCGTGCAACGTTTGCCATCCATGATGCTGTCGTGGTGTAGCTGGACTCGTAATGCATAGATCGCAGATTCGATTCACCCCCCACCACCACCACCACCACCCCCTTCAAACTCCCAGCACCTGACGTGACAGTTGAAACAATGGGCAAGTTTCTTAAACCTCCGTCCAAACGGGGTACACCACGGACGTGTGCTGGGTCAAAGTGAGGCTTACACCCCTCCTCTTCCAAGACATCTGCTCAGCAGGGAAGAGCACACTGATGTCCTCTAGAGAAGCTCTCGACGACTCCCTCTAGTGGAGGCGCTACCGCTTAGCAGTGGTGTGAGCGCCTTTAACTTGCTTTGAAAAATAAAAATACTTTTACCCCTTTTTCGCAATAAAACAGGGTGTTAAGATGTTCACATGCCACATAGATACCCTTTTGCAAGGAAAGGGTAAAACCTATTCTTATTCAATCTTGACTTAAAGCTTTCGTGACTGCAGGAATTCATATTCTTAGGTCTTTCGGTAAAGTCACGTAGATAGGCGACCTTACCGGAAGACATAAGAACACCTATTCTTATTATAATTGGTTTTTTTACCCTTCTATCTGGCAACAAAACTGACACCTTTTTTACAAGGAGTCATGTTTACATAGACCACAATACCTGCAGTCATAATGCAAACAAAAAAAGGTGTCAGTTTTGTTGCCAGATGGAAGGGTAAAAAAACAATTATCATATTTTTTACTGGCAAATTAGGTTCCATTGGTGTAAATACCTATTCTTATTGTTCATAAGTTGATACTGGCAAAAAGGTCCCATGATATACCTTTACCTTGCTGTTTAAGTTTTGTCAATGTCTGTGGGAACTTGACTACAATGCACTGTAACGTATTGCAATAATGCTAAAGTTGTTATGCTACGGCCTATACTGAGAGCACACATATCTTTGGTGCTATTTATACAAACTTCTAAAGAGTATCTTCGTGGTTCTTTCGGTAAAGTCACGTAGAATGGAAATAATAAAATAATAAAAATAAAACATAATAAAATAATTCTCACGACGTTTCGGCCACAACGCAAGCAGCCGTCCTCAGGGGGAGAACAGGTCCGTCGAGAAGACAGTCTGAATTCATTCAGACTCATTCAGACGCTGTCTTCTCGACAGACCTGTTCTCCACCTGAGGACGGCTGCTTGCGTTGTGGCCGAAACGTCGTGATAATTATTTAATAATGTTTTATTTTAATTATTTTATGATTTCCATTCTACGTGACTTTACCGAAAGAACCAAGAAAATGAATCCCTGCAGTCACGAAAGCTTTAAGTCGAAATTCTAAAGAGTATGTTCATCATTTGTCATCATGAAAATGTATCTACTGTACATGTCACTCTTTATATATCATTATGTTATTCAGTGTAAGATGTATTTGTAAATGAGTCTATATTTAGTTGAGAAATACATGGTAAACAGACACAGCAGCAAGTTGATTGACAGACCAATTGAGATGCAGTAAATTATAGCCACAGAGATGAATGGGCAATCTTTACCTTTTGCATTACTATTAATATCAATCATAAAGGCTCTTAGCAAGTCAACCAATTACAATTACCGTACAAGTAATCGTCATAGAAGCTTTTAGTATTATTTAACCAATAATCTCTTTCATTGAAGGCTTGCAAGAGCCCAATGAGACAACACGTCTCATTGAGCTTAATTGAAAAATCTTTCCGATATAATTTATTACTCGAATTATATTGCACAGTCCATGTAAGTCGGTACCACATTCTCGTCTAATTCATCCTACTTTACGCGTATAAAATCTCTGCCTTGCTATGATACATTTTTATGAGTGGCGTGTGTTTCTGAGCTGTGCCTCTGGGTCAAAGAATATAAATGCTGCGCTCGGGCGGTGTTCGTAAAGAAGAATGTCTGCTCTATGACGGTTGAATAAGTGTGTGCAGAGGACCTATTCTAGACCCTGTGAGACTCCATTCATTTCCATCCACAGACGTGGATTCCTCCGGCTCAATGCCCTTCAGGAATGGGCCCCTGCTTTAAATTGCCAAATAAAATGTAGCTGTACAGTAGTATTAGTAGTGGTGGTACCATGACTCCCTTGAAACACATTTCTTATGCTTTTTTATTCGAATAAAAATACCGAGAATTTGCATGAACGTGTCGGTGAACATTCATGTCAAAAGCAAGCAAATGCTATCGTGGTAAGGTTGTAAATAAGCTGAAGTGCAAAGCAATTATGTGTGATAGGTCATCTCTTGCATTTATTGCAATCCCAGGTGGCAGCAGTCTTTGCTGTTGTCACGTGCATATTTATATATCTGGAGATAATATCGAAACAGTTGTGTTGAATGCAAATAAATAAATATATGTGGCTGTTGTTGCGGAAATATACCACCTAACTCCTAGCTCATGAATTCAATGAATGCACAGCTCCAGTAACAAATATCATTGAGTTAAACAATACAAAAATATTATTTACATGTGCACAAATATTGCCTGAAAATGTGCCCAGTGAAAACAAACCACATTTAAAAATGATCACAGGGACACTATGTCACGTCTAATTCCGCTAGCATGGCCAATGCTACTAACATTGCATATTTAAACATACATTTGCTTCTAGCCTATCGGAAGTCAAGCTAATCCCTTTGCCATTCAGTGTCACACACAGTACCCATAAGTTCCTTTAAGGGCTTTTTGATCTGATTGTCTTCATTTCTATGCAAAAATATTACTACTCTATACACCTTAGCTTTAATGTATTCAGAATAACAGTTTCAAAATAACTCAACTCGATAGAATGTGTGACGTGTTTCATTACAGTTTTCGATTTCGGATAATTTCATCGTGCTATGCCACTGATGAAAACATCTTAAAACACAGAAAGGATATTGTTGTAACATGAATTGCATTGGTCGAATTTGAGTATTCACCTTGGGTCAACCAAACCTAAAACATTATCTCGCTGCAGTATGATGGAGCCCACACTGACATCATCCTATCGGGATGTATTTTCTGCATTCGAGTGGTACAGAGACGTGACCTTAAGCGAGTTTGAAAGAAAAGAAAAACGACCGTATTTGACATTTCTTGCGACAAAGAATCACCAGCTTGGTTCCTATAGGGGTCTGACTGATCAACAAGGCTCTGCAGGAGGATGCTATATTCAACCACATAGAGTAATATTTAACAAAAGGATGGGAGCCCATTGAGATGCAGTCTCTTTTTGGAAGATGTTATGTGCCTTCAAACCTATGGAGAGTATGATACATACAGTTCATGCTGGTCAGAACTTAATTTTCAGTATTTTTATGTAAAAGAGAGTAGCTCACTGCGACTGTCATACAGCAGAATGTGACATTCAAATTAAGGTTGGTTCAACGATCTTATGTCGATTGAAAAATCAATTCTGCAAAACTGTGTCAACATCAGGAAATTGAAAACTCATTTCTTTCAGAACTGCTTTTTGTGTTTAGTTTGTTGTCCTTCCCCCGCACCTCTGATTAGCACATTTATTTTACCTCCAGGCGTGAAAGAAGTTCAACATACAGTACATATATGGGGTCATGAGTCGATTCACTGATCGATTTTGCTTTTTTACCACTGTAGAGCATTTGGAATCTATAACGGCTCCAGGGGTTTCAATTTGATGAATGATTTGACGTATATGTGTGTATATGTTTACAGTCGTGGAGCACAAAGAAGCTGTAGTCGTTGAAGATAATTGATTCTCAAACGCATGTTTCATGAATGGATTGTGAGTGTAAACATTGATTTTAATTGATTAATTGATTACTAATGTAGTATGTCACATTGGGGGGTTTCAGCCAGGAAACACACGGATGAGAGTGTAAACTATGGACAAAAAAATAGAGTGTGTTTGGTTACAGCTGATTTTCTGGGATGTGCTTTTCATTGGTTTGTATTGAGTGGGTTCACGGGATTTTTGTTTGCGTGTAGTTTTGTAAGGCATTACAGAGGGGCCTAGTGTTATGAGAAATAAGGATCAATAGGTGACAGTAAGGTATCAGTTGAGAGTTGTGTACAACTGCCAATCTTGTTTACCAATAGACTTTCAATAGACGGGTCTATTTTTCAATTTGCAAGAGGGGTAGATGAAGGATATAGAAGGACTCTGGAGGTCAGCGAGAGTTAATTATGTTTTGTGGGGTTTTGAGGAGCAGCTGTAAGTAGAGTGCCTATACGAAAGTGACTCCTGTAATTTTGCAGGAGTGAGATTGTGGGAGTTGCAATGCTGAGATTGTTTTTTTTGTGGAATAGGAAATACTGGAGTGTAAGAACCAGGTTGATAAATATATATCTCATATTGTAAACAAAGTCTATTTCATAGATACGGGTTTTTTTTCAATATTTATTTAACTTTTATTATTTTATGTAGTGATCCCAGGTCATTGGGCATATATTGGTTTATTTCCATATACATACTCTGAGTGTATATAATTATCATTATATATTGAGAAAAAAATAACGAGAGTAATCGAACTACAACTAAAAAAGTATTCAGCATACTTTTCTCTTGATATGTATTTCATACCTTATTATACAATATAGTAATAAACATCTGATCTGTATCAGAGTAATGGATCGGTCCAAATCAAGGAATCAGATCTACGAAATCATGAATCGGATTGGATGATTGACCTGGTGTCATCAGGCCCCATTGGACCCAACCTGTGCAAATGTACAAATCACACGATGAAATAGAAACAGTGATGGAGTTTAATGGTGGAAATTACAAAATATGCTTTCAGTAAAATTCATGGGACCCTTTTTGGTGAAAAAATGAACAATCCGTCAAGAATACTGGTGTTAAGATGTTCAAACACTAAATAGGCAACCGTCGCAAGGCAATACGTCTGCATTAACCACACATGCTTGCGGTAAACCATGCAAACAAACATGCTTTGATAATGTATACGTTGTCCTTGAAACTGATTGGCCGACACTTCTTTCATGACCTTCACACCACTGTTCGACCAAAGAACGCCGAAAGGCAAAGAGCACACCAGACAATGTAAATATTAGGGCATTCATGGCTCGGGTTAAGCAATTTAATCTGTAAGACCCTTTCTAGATTTGAAGTTTTCGTGACTGCAAGGATCCATACTCTTTGGTTCTTTCGGTAAAGTCACGAGTATCATCATATTCATTTTTCTATCAATAAATAATGCAGTGTGCATGCAAATATCGTGTACAGTAACTTATATGAAGTTATATTCTTGGCTCTTTCGGTAAAGTCATGTAGAAGGGAAATAATAAATTGAGGCATGTTTGCCCCCAATTCCAGGCCACAGGTCATTCCAAGCTCGAGAAACCTGCTGCTCTGCCCGCCTGCAGGATAGGTAATGTCAAAATACATGGCCAAGATCCAAGCGAACTTTTTCAAATAATTCATACATATGGAGAGAGTAAGGCTCAGTGATGCAAATTGAGTAACCTAGAATCTGCACCTGAGGCCCTCGTGATGTCAACCAAGAAGAATGTATTAAACGCTGAAGAGCGCCAAGACTAAAAGAGAGAAAATATACAAATATTGGTAAACCAGTCGAAATAAAATAAAATCCGCAGTGATATTGGAGGAGACACACTCGCGGATCCTATAATTTTCTGCACAATGTGGACGTGAGTCTTATGATCCATGATTACAAATGTAATGCCGGCACAGTGTCCCGTGGATGATGGGAGGGATTAGCACTTCCCCTGAAATCCTGAAATCCTCAATGACCTGCAACTTCATTGATCTGTGAACAACTGTGAAAGGAGTTTCGCCGATGTTTTTCTTAAGACCCAATTGGGGCGGAAACATTGGCCATATTCGTCACAATGTATTATTGCATTTCTTAGACTTCTTAACCCTGTCTAAAAAAAATGCACCTCTCTGTGATTTGTTTTCAACGTTTGTCCAGTTATTGTCCATGTTTACAACACATGCATATGCCACAGCAGGTAATATTCCCTGTTGGAAAATGTCCCCCATTAGGCACATTAATATGTTCGTTTGAGAGATGAATGGCAATGTATAACCATGGAATTGTCTGCGCAACATAGCTGAATAAAACTCTAACCCATGTTTCATTTGAGAGATATATATAAATAAATGGGAAGTTCGCCATGAAGAAGCAACAATTGCTATCAAAGCATTACATGTCCTTTTAATGATAGAAAGTGTAATTTCCAATTAACAAATAAAATGTGTGCAATCATTGAGAAAAGCAGAAGGCTGACAAAACGGGAATGGCTTAACAAGGGATGATATATATATAAAACCCTGCCGTCTCTTATTTCAAGGCATGACTAACTCCATCGCTTCAGCTCACTGCCAGAACATATCTGCCCAGAACAGCAGTGCATGACATTGGACAGAACCTCGTATGAACCTCTTTCACTCGAATGTGTGGCTTGCACTGCATTTTGAATTTGGAATTGCATGAAATAAAAGTAATAAATAGTAGCTCTTTTCGAGTGAATGTGCACATTTAAATCTGACATTGCGCTATGATGTACTGCCTTGGCTGTTGTCAAAGGTAAGTCTGGCATTGCGTATAGAGAGCTGTACGTTGTTACCTTCAGACTGCCTCATGCTCCTCCTCTGAGCATGGCTCAGTTTTCTTATTTGTCTTTCATTGATCCTAGATAATCCATTGATATTATTGCTCATGCTTTCCTTCTGGAAAGTCTTCACATTGTGTTGGTGCCTCTAATAATCTACTAGCCTTCTCATTTTTTTTAATTTGTCTTACGTAATGTTTTGTCCAGACAACAAAACTTAAAATCAGCCCTTTCCTATACCATAGTCTCTCAAACTAACAATGTTCTTTCTTTTTCACTTTATTTGTCAACGATCAGTTTACATGCAGCAATAAGCTCAAATCAACTACAGCATGACTTGCAAATGAGTGTCTTGTAGTGTGTGTGTGGGTGTCCGTGGGACCTTGCATCTGTGTGAGTGCCTTTGTCCCTGACCTTCCACGGGGTGGTTTAAGGTTGAGAGAGGAGGGTGGACAGGGTGGGGGAGAATCGTCAGTATTCCTCGGCGCTATCTGCATGGTATTTACGTGCCTTGTCAGTGTTCATGGAGAATGGCCATTGCCTCGAGCATCACCTATTATATATATTGTGACTTAAAACTTTCGTGACTGCAGGAATTCATATTCGTTGGTTCTTTCGGTAAAGTCACGTAGATAGAAAATTAAAATATAATTTAAAAAATGTTGAAATAAAAAAAATGTTAAACATTTATTTTTATTTTCTATCTACGTGACTTTACCAAAAGAACCAAAGTATACTATTATATATATACTTTTCCTTTTGAGGCAGTGTTATTGACAAATATTTTTTTTATTACATGATATAGGAAGGGGCTGATTTTACATGATATGTAATAAGTCTGGGGGATTACATAAGAAGTGGGAAGCGGTATTATGGTTATCTGTGATCTTATTTATTATTTGGAAGCTCAGGTGTTCTTGATAGGTTGTAGAGCGTGTTGCTTCAACTTGTGATTGATGGGTGGGGGGGGATTGTGTATCTCGCTGTGAGGTGGTATCACTTTCAGAGCTGCGATGTTGATTATTTAAAAACATAGTATGTTGGTGGTGTATTAGCCGTTGTCGTTCAAGAAGTGGAAGTGAGTGCAGTGGAGTTGGATTTCTCTTCGTACTGCAGATTTGGGTATCGGATTCTTGAATTGCGTGACTGGACCAGAGTGTGTTCTCGTCGTACGTAGGTATTGTGTCGGGGGGCATATGGGGAAATCTAGGGACTTTTTTTTGGTAATTGTTGTCTCTCTGCTGATTCGTAAGGGATCTCCCATGTTGGAATTTTTATTCGATAAGTCTGAGTGGTGCTGATCTGACCCCTTTGTATGGCTCTCTTCAGACATCGTGTCGTTTTGTGCCATCTTTAGGGAGATGGTGGGGATTGTTTCCATAAGGTCCCTGTGCTAGCTCTCGTGGGTTTATTTCCTCTTATTGGAATGTTATATGCTCCTTTTATGTATATATTTAAGGGGAAATGGGTTATGTAGCCATTGCAGCAGTTGGTGTGTTTGGGTTGAGGTCCTTGTCACTGTTTTGAAGTGCAATTATAATTTGGGGGTATTTATTGAAATGGTGTCCCGGGATGTCATCGATGTCTCTGATGTCCTGAAACGTCTTTATAGTGCTATCGATATTGATTATGTCTTTTATTCTTTAGATGCTCTTATTCCTCCAGGAGGGCCAGTTTATTAGTTTGCATATCAATTATGAGGGAGGGGTTTTTCCTATATTATTGAGTGTGATTGTATTAGAGGTCGAAGCCTCACTAGTTTTGTTTTTAACGTTTCTCTCTCTATATATAACGTACAGCTCACACACCACAAGCGTTTCAGTCTCTTTGGTTTATCCTTCAGGTAGGAGCAGGCCTTCCTGCCAGGCTCCACGGATTGACCGACCCCTCCATGCAGAGTCTCCATACTTGTAGGGTTCTGCCCCAGCCAATTCCTCATGCAATACACCCCTGCAGCGGCTAGGTGATGTTTATAAAAGCCATCGAGAGCTCATCTGCCTTTTTTCATTTGGGTGAGGTTATGGTTTGTAGGTACATCCTTGGGGTTCACAAACACATTCCTGTGGAGGGAGCTGGTAGGAACGTTGGGTTGCTCGGTCAATGGCCAGGATCAACGGCGGCGTGGTATATACCACAAATATGCCCGACTGTGAGGGCGGGCACAAGCCGGCGTGAGTAGGTTAAACGTTGAGTTTTATAAGGGCACCACGGGGTGACCAGCCCCTCCCCACCCAGCCCCTCCCTCCCCACTCAGCCCCTCCCTGCACGATGGACACAATAATCCCCTGTGGGCTGATGTAACCAGGAGGTTCCTACCAGTATTACTGTATTATATTATTGACTACCCTTTTTGAAAAGTATTTTTTTCACGAGCTAAACTTTGGGAATATTTAAGATTTAAAGATAGTTTTACTCTGGCAAAACTCATATGTAATCAACCAAGCATTATATCATCCAATCTCTCTTTTTATATATTTTGCTGCCTCAACACTAGAGGAACTAAAACTTTTATATAAGCACTACATATCTACAATAAACAGATATCTACTTATTACAAAATATATATTATTTACTAAGACTTAAACCAGATTATGACATACTAGATCAAGTGTGTGAAATAAATGTATACTAAAGAGACATTGAACGATGACATGTTTTTTTTCTTTTTTGGCTGTATTCTGCACAGAGATGACAATGATCTATAGCGTATTATTTTGGATAGACGTGTAGAAGAGGAAAGTACAAAGTGAGAGAGGTTAACACTTTCAGCCACTCTGCCACTACAAGGACGCAAGCAGCCAGGGCAGCACAAGTTTGGAATTCCATGAGAAAAGTCACACAAAGTCACAAAAGATGACTATGAATTCCATGAGAAAAGTCACACAAAGTCACAAAAGATGACTATGAATTCCATGACAAGTAATCTCAAATGTGTTAAAATGGTTAATACGCTGCTTATGAGCTGTTCAAACCTGAGCCCACCTTCTCATATTATATTTATTGTCTTTGTAAGACCTCATGTTGCCAAATTGGCACGTTGGCAACATTTCCCATCTCCATCAACACACTGGCCCATTATCTGCTGAAACCTTCATCCATACCCTCAATAATTAATGTTTTATTCTAAGGACCATCTCAAACTTAAGTATATACAGTATTGCATTTTTGATGGCCTTGAATGCTGTCCTTCGCTAAAAGGGACTGCATTACACCGGATACATGATGTCTCATTTTTCTTCTTTCTCACTATTTGGTTCTCTGCTAACGGTGTGCATGTTTAGGATCCCATGAGATTAATATTATTTGACCTGTTTTTATTCTGGTCTTACATTTTTACACGAATTATAAAATACCGCAAGGTCGTATAAGTAGGATTGCCGAATACTATACACCAATTGTACATTTTTGCTTTAGACAAGGAAACACTATTATTCGTATATACATATAATGAAATGAAATATGTCCAAATTGATAACCATTTCAATACAGGTAGTATATGCTCGATACATTGTTATAATAATTCAATGTTTAAGACGGACGCTTGTGTTGCGACGGACACGTTGTTGTCTTTTATTATTATTTTATACCTACGTGACTTTACCGAACGAACCAGAGAGTATGGATTCCTGCAGTCACGAAAGCTTCAAATCAAGATTCAATGTTTAAGCTTTTATCATTGTGAATGGTATTGCCCAGTACAGTCATATTCACTAATTACACCACTGTTAAAATGTCAATTGCCAATAAACTGTATATATGAATGCATGATAGAATCCGACAGTAGAATTTGTCGAGTTGGTGGGAAATTTGTTTTCACAATGACATCTTGCGCTGAGCCACAGTTGTATAGAGTCAGTATAATTTAAACTAAAACAAAGCCATTTATAAAATGCCACATATGTTGACAAACGTGCGTGTTCTGCATACATCTCATGTTGAATACAGGGACTTGGAATCGTATGCATAATCCCATGAATTCCACATCTGATTTATCCAGCAGGCTCGCACATATTGATGTTTTTGGCCTCACATAAACCGCCCTAATTGAAAGTGCAAGTGGCTTTGGGATTCTGCTAAGCAGTGAACCGGAGACAACACATTCTAGAAATAAAAGTGACGCTTAGCATAGCAAACGTTAGCATTCACATATCCTGCACTCCGAAATATGCTTAAGAACACGTGATATAATGCAGTACTGTAAACATCAATTTCCAATCATTACCAAAGCACTACCGTTGAATTTGAGTTATTGATATATTTAAAAACAGTTTATGAAATGCTTTACTATGTCATTGTTTTAATCTACCAGTTATAACATACTCCTAATGCAGCATGTTTAAGCTCAATATCTATGAGGTTTTCAAGATAGTAAGACTTTGCCAGACTTAACTTGTTATTCTGAGGACAACATTAAGAGTGATGTATTTTTCTCCTTCACAGCTTTGAGATTGGAATTACAGTAGTTCCCTTAGCACATCAAATACCCTTGCCGTATTCAAGACCAATTTATAAACCCATTACTTTAGATTGGCCTTGTTGAGTGGTAATAAAGTAGATGCCTGATCATCTTCATTGTATTATGGATATAGTTATTTTTTTCTAGTTTATATTTTTTTCTTGTTATCATTTTGTATACAGTATTTATCATATAATATTACGTGTCATCAAATATCTTACATCATATTGACTTTTAAGAAAAATAAGTTGGCTTCAGCAGGACACATCGCTAGAAGGAATGATAGCTGATGGTCGAGATTGACGATGGGGTGGTAGTCAAAGGAGGGAGAATGCCAAGAAAGATCCACCACCGAGGAGATGTAACAAAGAGATCGAGCCATCAAACAAAGACGGTCACTGCGTCGCGCGCTTTCAGATGCGCTTCTGCTGCTGTCCAGAACGCTCTTCCTTCCGATATTAGGAATCCACTGGAGCTATGCACTTTTAAGTGTAGATTGAAAAGGTATTCTTGAGAACTGCTTTTTTAGTGTTTAGTGTGTTGTCCTTCACCCGTACGATTGGCTACGTACGGTGCAAAAGATGTTCAACATGCACACATACAGATCAGCTCAGAAGAAATACAAATTGTTGCGTCACAAGACCGTGAGCGTATGTATGTATGTTGAACTTCTTTCACACCGTAAGTAGCCAACCGTGATAATGGGAAGTGTGATGATGGGGACGCCTTCACCCAATGAATATATGTCTGATGATGGGGGTTGGTCTATACAGCTTTAAGTGCACAGTGCTTGATTTTTAAGTGAATTCGCTTAAGTTTTTTTGAGCAGGTGACTAACTCAACCAATATGTTTAATTGTAGCGTTGTATGATTACGAGTTATTGGTTTTTATTCTGAAATAATTTACGAAGAAATATGCTCCTAGATTACGATGCGTATAAAATGTGCTGCAATAATGATGAATGCACCATTCTTTGAGCGACCTATTTTGGCGAGGCGTCGAGGTACTCTCGTGTAATCCATAACCTTTAAAAGGTAGATCATCACGTGTTTGAATCACTCAACTGCAGAACTACGAAATGGACTGTAGATAAAAGTACAGAGAGCAGGTTGCTGACCTTCAATGTTATCCTCTGTTATGTGTGGCTTTGAGTTTCCTCTCAGAATATGCATTTTAAACTGGAGGAATCCGATTAGCTATAAAGCTCTTTTTTCACAGATGTCCAGTCGGGGCGGGTAAGAACGTTGCAACGACAAACAATACAAAAACACGGCAGGAGTGCAAAGCACAAGAAAGGTAAACATACTAACAAAACACAAAAATGTTAAACTAAACCATCCCCATCCAACCAGACAAAGCCCGCTGAGGTATTCACTTCTTTTCAAAAAGCGACCTGGCCACAAATGATAGCTTAACAAAGTGGCTTATCATTTGAACATTTATCGCAGCAAACTAATCTAAATAGTCTATTAAGCGAAATAATAGCTTAAAGAGAATTAGGAAAACCTCCCAAGCTCGCTAATATTTAAATGCAATACAAGTCAATTCTATATTTTCAGAGCTGCATACAACACACCCGTCTAAAGTATTTTACAGCGGCGTATTTGTTGTGTTATGAATGCCCACTGACAAAACAATGACAGGACGTGGAACTTTTGCTGATAATGTCCAAGATTTAAAGTCAAACATCCGAGGGCGTTTGAGGTGATATAAATTATGAATGAGTCTACAATCTCAGACACATTGTCCATGCTACTTTTATTTGCTTGCACGGCGGCACAATGACAAACATTGAAATAATCTATCATCTTTTGATGATGAATTATAGTGACCACTCTATGGTTCGTTGTGTGTCTCCGTGTCTGCGTTTTGTCTCTCTCTCTCTCTCGAGGTTGGTTCTGCCTGACGACGGCTGCTTGTGTTGGGGTCTAGGCGTCGTGTTCTGTTTGGTTTGTTTTATTTCTGTGTGACTTTACTGAAAGAACCAAAGGGTAATTCCTGCAGTCACGAAAGCTTCAAATCAAGTTTTTTTTAATATAGTAACCACTCAAATATTGTACTCATGTTATTCATTACCGTAAAGAAACGTATACAGATTCACAATGTAATTTGATTATACTTGCTTTCGCTCATTAAAAATGGCTTAGATTTGATTAACTTGGATAAATGGAGCCCTATCAGCACTTATATTGTGCAACATGTTTGCACTAAACCAAGCTAATAATACGTTATTTAGTTAAAACGCACTATACTCTTTGGTTATTTTGGTAAAGTTACGTAGGTATAAAATAAAATAAATCACGACGTTTTGGGCGCAACACAAGCGTCCGTCATCAGGTGGGAAAGCATGGTCTGCTGCTGAGGCAGACTGTTTTAAGAGTATCGATTCCTGCAGTCACGAAAGCTTCAAATCAAGATGAAAACACACTCTTTCGGTCTTTCGGTCAAGGCACGTGAGAGAGAGACAAAGCTGCTGAGACAAGGTCTTATATAGGCCTGAGATGGGTACATTGAAATATTAATCATTACACGTTTTTCTCGAGGTCATATCAAAGGTGTTTCACGTATTATTTAAAATAACACGAATGTGAATTGTGAGAGATCCAGTGCAATCTCATATATCCAAACACAGAATCTCCTATTTATTGTCGCCTACTTCCCACCACCCTATCAAAAATCCCCATTCTTCACACAGCTGGTTTTCTTACCTAGAGCAGCACCGTCCAACACGTCCACTCTTGCTTTGGATCAGTGTCAAGACCGGCTAAAGGCAATAACGTATAAGCAGACGGCTTGCAGTTTGACTTGCCCCTTTTTGTTCTCAATGTACAAAAGATGTACACCTCTACGGAACGCTTCTGAGAGCTGACCCCACTCGAAACACAAACCATCACAAAATTCTCTTTCAACGTTAAAAAGGTTGATCAGTGGTCATCTAATCCTTGGGCCTTATCACAAACCAAGTGAGCTACTATTCCATACCCGATCCTGACAAGGATCTAAGATAGAGGGCATTTTTTTCAAACCATTGTGCTGATTGGACATTGCAGCACCAAACAAAAATCTCTCGGGTCATTGACCTTTATTGATTTTGTGTGCAAATTCATTACATGAAAGGAGAATGCTCTTTTAAAAAGCAAGGGCCGCCCAGGAGATGCACATCTTCCTGCCTAGAAGCACACAAAGATGCATGAATCACTGGACACTAAGTACTCATCTGAATGTGTCACAAGCCATGTCTTGCTTTTGCCCATGCTGTCCTGCCATCTGATATAACTCAGCAGTAAATGTTATGTGTTACAAGATTACCTTTTTGGGGGGGGGGACTAAACATTCTGGCTATGTAAATAATTGTCCACATAACCGGTGAAAGCAAACAATGATGTGACAGCACCACAGATTTTCTTAAACTGTACACTATATTTCCGAGCATTCTAATCCCTGAGGACTATATTCGTGGACATTATAATTTTCTGTATACTATATTAATGAACATTTTTATTCCTTCCAGCACAGTTAAGCTTTTTTGTTTTTAATAAAAATGTGTTTTAAGATATGAATAAAACAAGGTTATATATTTGCCATGCTGGGTCCTATTTTCTGATATACTGTATCTCTAAATGCAAACATTAATAATAGATGGAGAGATGTGGTGGTATCAATAACAATGGCCATGACGACCTCTTGACTTTGACTAATATATTCCATTCGTCAGGGTTGTATTTTTGAACAGAAAGCGTCACTATGAATGGTAGAATTGTTATTTATGGTCAGTGAGTAGATGTGAAATAACTTTTTTCCAAAGAAGAGCATTGACAGGTAGGTGTAATTATTTTTTATTATGTCATTTAGAAACACTTTACACTAATTCCAATTCTGAATTATGGTACTTCTAAAGTAACTGCAATCGTTCTCTTTATTCACACAAGGAGCATAATGATTTGTAGCGACTGAGACTTAACCGTTTTGGTTGGATAGACAGAGCTATAATAAGCCAAATGATGGAAAGAAAAAATAACATGAAAAAAAATTGCAGTCAGTGGTGACTGTGCTAAGACCATCAAGTTTACACAAGAGAACACAGTTTAATCACAGGTGACTTCCCGACTCCAAACCCAGGATTTCAGTGACTCAGATTTCTGAGATCAGATCCCTAAACTACTTGGCCACCTCCTGACCAACTCCTGCTATTGGCAGATCCTATTATCAATATTTATCCGAGAAAAATATTGCTATTAACCACGTGGTTATGCAGGAATAAACGTGGACACTTTCAGTTGACTCTACTTGTTTGTGGAATGGTTTGGTGGCATGATGTTATCTCCCTTGCCTGGTATACAGGAGGTTGTGGGTTCGATCCCGACCCCTTGACGCCTGATGTATATTTGGAGTTTGCATGTTCTCCCCGTGGTCACGTGGATTTCTCCAGGTCCTCCGGTTTTTCCCTCCACATTAAGAAACATGCGTTTACAGTATTTGGCGCCTATGCATTTCCACATGATAAGCCACTTCGTTGAATTATCATTTGTGGCCAGGTCACTTCTGAAAACGAGCTATTGCTCAATGGGCTTTACCTGGTTAAATACAACGTTTCACGTTTCAGATTGATTCATCTGCAAATAACAGGATGAATGTTCGACTGCTTCCAGGCGACATATGAATTTAACGCTTACGGGTGACCACTTTTAAGTGACTCCTTTGATCCATGGATGAGTGCAAACAATGGAAAGATGTGAAAACGTAGTTACCATCACCCTCAACACTATCACTGTTATATCAATCACAAACACCTTGATCACGTCACCACTATGCATCATTACTATTGTCACTTTCACCACCATCATTGCCATGACCATCACTATAATTGTCACTTTCATCCCCACTAACCATCACTACCATCATCAATTTACCACCGATGGTGACAATTCCAGGTGACTCCAATTATCCACAGATAGCTGCAGGAAATGGGATCATTTGGCACCATGTCCACGCCATGAATCTTATCCGCAGATAAACATGGATGGAAAGAAGGGGCCATTAATGGACAAAAACAACTTCGTAATGGAAGAAACGGTGAGAGGATTTTGCCCAACAATGGGAGGTTATAAGCTGACAACAGCAAGAATCAATGTGCAGGTAACACCAGTTCCTATATATGAATGTGGAGGGCATTGATAATTATAATCGGAGTTGTGCATACAAATAGGGACGCGGCTAATAGTTGTATTGTACTTTCTAGTTGCTGATGGGTTATGCTTGTGTTGCATTCTGTACTCGTCCTATGATGATCGAGGAAGAAACCATTGGAACCTCAGTTAGCACAGGCACCAGCTACCAATCGTACCATTTGCCAAGTTAGTTACGGAAGAACAACACAGTGCAGAACCTCCCAACTGATAACAAATCTCACTGAGTCTCGGTGAAACGTGGAAATCCGTGGCAGGCTGGGCAAGTTACATTCACAAATTCGCAAAAATCACTTGTGCAATTAGATCAATTTGTTGTTCTATATTTATTTATTATTCATCATTGAGAATAAACCGTGATGTTTGTTTATGTTGTGAAAAATGGATCTGTGTGTTGGCATGTTGTGGCAGGTATGTTGCTAAGCATTCATCAACTACCGAAAGGTGATTGCCCATACTGTACAAGAACATGGTTGCAATCTTTCTTCAATATTGTAATTTTATTTGTCATTTGGAGACTTCACTTCCTGACCCTTGTATTAAATATGCGGAGCTATTTTCTTTGCCGTTATGTAAATATTTTTTTAGGATGCAAGTGTTGCTTGACAATTACTTAAATAAAAAATACCACAAACTATTTTTGAAATTAAACAAATTACCATATTTGCTTTAATATATTTGCTTAAATATGGTTAAAGCATGTATTTGATTTGTTTAAAAATACATTCATTGTCTGTTAAAAATTATATTTGTGATAATTGTGTTCATACGTGTGATACAAATTGACAGATCAATGTATTTTTAAAACAACTGCACAATACTACCGCATTTCTGATTGAGAGACAAATAAGCGCAGCTTAGGATGCATTATATACCATTATTCTGTTTGCACAGATGTACAGCCATGATGCCTATATGAAAGGGATTACTTCAGTGAGCTTGTGTAGCATGTACCTGAGGGCTGGGGATTCAGTCCACACAAGGCAGGTCATAATGTCTTTGGAAAAGCCTCGTTGCTGTTACGAAATACTCTTGAGCGTGACCTGAGCACTATGGCACGGCCATTGACGTAACATTTAAATGGTAATTGTTCACATGAGACCTTCACCTTATTTTGTTGGCTACGATTGCAATGCTAGATGAACACAAACAAGTGCTATATAACAAGGCTTCTCAATCAGGGGTCGATGGACGCATACCGAGTATTATGTGTGTATGTTGAACTTCTGTCGTGCTGTACGTAGCCAACCGTGTTGATCGGAGGTGCGGGGGAAAGACAACATACTAAGCACAAACATCATCTCTGAATAAATGAGTTTTCAATCTAAATTTTAAAGGGCAGAGCTCCAGCGGCTTTCTTAATATCGGAAAGAAGAGCATTCCAGACGGCCCCAGAAGCGAATCTGAAAGTGTGTAATGCAGTGACCGTCTTTGTTCGATGGTTAGTCAAAAGCCACTGCGAGGGTGACCGAAGTTTGCATGATGGTTCATGCTCCTTGATGAGATCACCAAGCTATTGTAGTTCATTTGTGGCAAGCACTTTGTGTGTAATCAGTGCAACCTTATAAAATGAGTATACAGAGTCCACGAAAGCTTAGGGGTTTGCAAGGGCTCCACAGAGTGCCGAGGAGTATGTGAATGCAGAGAACGGTCTGTAACTGCATCAACACACCAGCAACCTCCCTTTACGCTACCCCCATAGGCAAAGTTAACGCGTATTACTTTTATTTTTTAATGCAATACTGCTCACTAAAAGGAGGGCTCTTAAGATTTTGAGAGTAGCTACAATCGACCCATCGTTATAAAAAGCATGAACCAATTTTTTCCTACTTAATTCCCCCCCCCGCATCCCCAACGTTTGGCATTGTTGCTGCATTGGCACTCGTGCACCGCCCGTGCTCCTGGTTTTGTGGATACACTTGGGCTGCGCCCATCCCCAAACCTTTATAAACAGTTTGCCTTTAGAGGCTGACCCCTTTGCCTGATGACGACCGCTTGGGTTGCGATCGAAACGTCGTGATATTTGTTATATTTTATTTTATTTCTAACCACGTGACTTTACCGAAAGAACCAAAGAGCATGAACCAGTTCTTTACAAATGTCACAAAAGATGAAGGTCACAGTGTGTCCGTGCTCCAATGGGTGTTTCGGTGATGATCATATCCATTGGTGACCCCGAGTTAACACTGGAAATGTTGCATCCATATGGTGAGGGCAACCACTGTTAACTTCCCCCAAAGTGGTACTTATTTATCATCACCCCAGTGGGATGATCGGCTAAGTAAATCACAGACCAAGATTTAAACTCGTAACATTTAGATTGTGATTGGATAGTGATACCAACCATTCTGCATCTCTGCTTCATACAAAGCTACAGTGATGTAAACATTGTACGCATATCTAAATATAAAGAGTAGCAAAAACCACACGTTGTGTGCTGCATTTTCATAGGTCATGAATTATATGTCAAAACATTTCAATTATATGTTAGAATTGGGTCGTATGACCTCTACTCGCATCCCAAAGGGTAAGGTTGAGCTGACAAAGTGAATCAGGGAGGTTCATCCTTCCACTAATAGAGAAAAATGAAGGGCTGAGAAGTGAGTAAAAAGCTGCATAAACACAGCATCCTCATGGAATACCAACACAAGGGCTGACTTTTCCTCCACGAATCTTTGCAACTGTTCAACACCATGATGCCTCTAATAATAGACACTTTTGCTGAGTGCATATGCTGTATGTACAAAACACACACATTTAATGATGACATATTTAAGATTAGTAATTGACATTTTTAATTTATGGGAGAAAAAAAACGTTGCTATCTATAATCTCACGTGGCAGTGAGTGAGGTTGATGGAGACAGGCCGTGGCATGTTGTCAATGTGCTTCAACTTCATTATGCCCAAGCGGGCACAGCCAGTCATTGATACGGCCAGCTCCAAATCATTCTTCTTGGCACTCACAACTCTGCCATCCCACCAACAATGGAATATCTGCAGATGAGCCCTTCATCAGGATAGAAGATTTGTCAAAATCTGCAGCATCATATTGCACTATCTAATTCACTTAAGAAAACCATTCCTCTTTTTACATTCTTTGGGTCTTTCGGTAAAGTCACGTAGATAGAAAAAATAATACAAATATCACGACGTTTCGATCGCAACACAAGCGGTCGTCATCAAGAAAAGTGGGGTTAGTGTCTAAAGACAACTGCTTATAAAGGTTTGAAATGGGCATAGCCCAAATGTCAGCAGCCAATGCCAATGCAAGTGGTGGGCAGCGACCACGGCGTTGGTGGGCTTTCCACCAATCACAGGGCTGCAAGGCAGAAATTAGCATGTCAATGCAAGATCGCCGAGACTCCTTCACAGGTAGCTATGTTAATTTAAGAGATTAGCATGTTAATGTAAGAGATTAGCATGTTAATGTAAGAGATTAGCATGTCAATGAAGATTGTGAAGCAGCAGCCTCGAGGATGGCGTGTGAGGTAGCTGTGTTAGTGGGAAATTTTATCTGTTAATGTAAAAAATCAGAGAGCCCAAAATAACAACTAACATCGGAAGGTGGTAGGCTGGGAACAATGGGTTTGCCCTTATCTCAAGTTGTAGCAAATGTTTTCAATGAAAACTTTTGAGACAGATGCCATCCAGGCATCCACCCTACGTCCTTCCTTGTGGAAGAGGTAAGTAGATGACACACTCGTCATCTGGCCACATGGCCTACCAGCTCAGGGCTTCAACCACATCAATTCCATACACCCAGCCATCAAATTCACCATGGAGGTGGCAAAGGATGGCAAGTTACCATTCTTGGATGTTTTAATGGAAAATAGACCAAATGGCTCAATTGGACACTGTCTACAGGAAAGCCACCCATACGGATACCTACCTAAAACCTGACTCGCACCACCATCCATCCCAGAAGAATTCCCTCATCAAAACTCTACACCATAGAGCTCGATGTATTTCCGACCATCACCATCTAGCCAGTGAACTGGAACACGTACACCAATCCCTCAAGATGAATGGATATTCAGACTATACAATCCGTAAAGCTGTCACCCCAACCGTTGGGAAAGAACCATCTGAGGACCCAATCAAAACCATCACCTTGCCATACATAGCAGGGGTCACCCAAAAGATTTCCAAAATCATGAGCAAACACAAGATCCAGGTTCGATTCAACACAGTACATACAATTCCTGATCTGATCCCATCTAAGCTGTGTCTGTGGCAGTAGTTACATTGGGGAAACTAAGCGACATGTCTCGGACCGTGTTCGTGAACACAAGGCAGATCTGAAACACGGTAGGACCAATACCTCAGCCGTGGCTGATCGTTGTTTTAATGCTGTGGGCACACAAGAAATAGATTTTTCAACGACGAAGGTACTCTGCAAACCCACTGGCTATCAGGAAAGATTCTTTCATGGAGCCATCCAGAAAAATGAACACGGACACAATTTCAACCGAGAAGATTGGTACAAACTGAGCAATCATTGGAAGGACGTTATTAACCAGATTAAGTCATAACTGGCTGTGATGTTTCCCTCCTACCTGCTGATGTTAGCAGTTGTTTCCGACTCTCTGACTTACATACACGCTAAATGTCTCACTAGCACAGCCAATGTTGCGGTGATTCGCTTACATTGACATACTAATCTCTCGCAATACAATGGCCACCTCCACAGCTGCGTCGTCGTGGAGGTAAATCAGCCTTCTGATCTTACATTTACATGCAAATTCCATCTCTGCCCCACCCACTTACCCTTGGGCTCAACCCATCTCAAACCTATATAACATCCTGCTTCAGCAGCTCCCCTGCTATATTTTTTTCACCTGATGACGATTGCTTGTGTTGTGATCGAAACATCGTGATATTTTTAATTTTTTAAAAAAATTCTATCTACGTGGCTTTACCAAAAGACCCAAATAATATGTCATTTACAGATTCGATCTATCGTGCTGTTTGTTGCTGACCACTTGCAGTTTTAGACATTTTAACCTAAACCGTGATAACAATTTTTTTTTACAAAAAAAACCCACATTCTGAAAATAGTGTAGCATACGTTCAGTGTATATAGTACAAATATAAATGTATTTACAGCGCTGTATATACAAATGGAGTAACGCAGTTGGATGGCCTTAACTTGACACTCCAATCGATTTCAGCAAAACCTCATATCTTGATATGATATGCAGTCACGCAAAGTCTGTATGGTGAGAAATAAGTGCAACATGCACATGCACATACATAGAGCCACCAGCGAGGAGATTATTGGCCAAACACTTGAATGCTTTGGCACGTATTACTAATATCTAGCTAAAAGGTGACAATATTGTCGTGGGTAGTCACTGAATAATGACGCGATTCTTTTGGCACAAAAGTACCACGTGGCCCTAACCCCAAAAAACAAAACAAATATGGATCACGAGGACCTTGTTTGTGAAGAAATGAGCACCGGCTGCTCCATGATTCGTGGTTTTTTAGCCCCAACTCTTGCCTCAACCCGACGGGAATGGGCGCTGCCAAGGTCTCTGTACAAGGCGTTGTGTATGTGGGGCAGTATACTCAGGTGTACGCTGTGTAACGAGTAACCACTTTTCATCTAGCCACAGCATGCACATATCCACTCATACATGGCCTATGCCTACGTTAAATAATATACAATAACTATCTTGTAACAGTCATGCTTGGCATGCTTGGTTTCAACATATTATGCTTGCTGTTTACATTATAAATTGATTTCTTTTTCCATACCTTCTGAGAATTGTTGTCATATGAAGGTGTCACTACAAGAGTTGGAATCAGCAAAATTGCACAATAGCTGCAAATCATGAGGCCTAGGTAAACCACACTTTTTTCTTTTTATTGCTATTATGAATGCAATTAATATTTTAAATGTTTTAAATGTTATCCTGTACACATGCTAAGGCTGAACATACATACACAAAACTACATTCTGTTTGTGTTTATATTTTTTAAAATACCTGTACTGTATATGTGTCTGTAAAAGTTGGGCATACATATATCAACAAAAAATACAAATATTGCCTTTGTAAGGTTTATTAAAAAACAGAATAATGTCAAAATAAAATGCAATTTTTTTTTGATACTGACAACTTGCGCATATTTTTTTCCAATAATAGGTATTTACAAAAGGCATTTCACAGTCCGTAGCAAGGCAGACATGGGTAAACATCACCTTCCAGCGGCTCATCAGCATTCTAAATACTCAGGTATAGGCTGAAATGAATGCCCGGCATAGACACCACATTTAAGCCATGGGACTCACAAAAGCAAATCTGAAATATATTTCTCAATTGTTAATGTTCTTAATTAATGTATTTACTGTGTCAAATACGCATAACAATTGTACCCCCCCCCCCGCCCCCCACCCACGCAATGCATGAGCTAACATATACACTTCTCCTACTGCACCATATAACCACTTTTTTTTTCAAACCTCCATCACTGGGTCACTCCAATGACATTTGTGCCTGCCCCCTGTGCCTCGGAGACTATGACCTCAGCGCTGCCCATTAAATATCCATCCTTTAACATTAGGGAACCATTTGCTACTAATGAGATCAACAGTCCAGCTGCAGTTTTACGGCCTGTACTGAGGCAAGAACAAGATTGCTTTTAATCACAATTAAGGACAATCAAGTTCCTGGGTGTATTTTTCAATATTAAGAATAAGGTCCTCGCAGTAATCCAATGTCCACGAATGTCAGGAATTTTCCCCGAGTGTAAACAGTGTGTTAACCTGCATATTGCTGTTGCGAGCATCAGCATGGCGATGTGTGTAATAGGTGATAACATCTTGCTGCTAAAATGATCTCTAAAGCTCTCCGCGGAAGTTCATTCTGTAACGTTGCAGATTAAAGGAGCTACCGGATTCATGACAGGCCTATCGATTCGCTGGCTCTTGCCTGCGGACTTCCCTGTGATTGCATGTGCCACCGATTGAGGTCAATCCTGTGTTCCTAGGAATCTCTGGCCATTGGTCACATTGGGGGGGAGGGGGAGGGGCACAGGAAAGATAAAGGTGCTCGAGGGTGGGGAGGAACGATGGGGAAAGTGTTGGCAAATGATTTGCAAAGAAATCGACTGAGGTCTCTAAATTACGGTGTACTCCCAAATAGCCGGGAAGATGCGTGCGGCCCACCTTATCTGAGAGGACAGCACACACGGCTTCTTTTTTCTATTCGAAAGACACTCACAGCCCATGACGAGCTTAAACAACTTTGGAATTCTGCATCACATTGTAACAAATCTATTGGATTTTAGTGTGCGTTTCTTATTTATGGTCACAAATAATACGCTGTAATTATGTGGCAATGAAGGTAACCCCTTTTTTCACATTAAGATTCAGCCGTTGCCTTACAAAAAAAATCGGAGGACATTATAGTACTAACCTTTATCAGTCGTTATTTACTGCAGCTGCTCTGTCCTTTACAGATAAATCAACATTGTGGAAAACTGTATTTAATTTTAGAAAATGACATCCACGTAATCATTTGTAAATATATTTCATTTACTCATGTCAAAGATGCACGGGTAATTTTTTTAAATTAAGATTATACATATACACACAATGTTGGTGATGGGTTGGAGGTCAAACAAGTTTTAACAGAATCAAAACTATTAAAAGATAGTGGAGGCTTATTACATGTTTGCTACGAGAGGCCAACGCGTTCTATAGACGG
Source organism: Lethenteron reissneri (assembly GCF_015708825.2). Taxonomy (NCBI): domain Eukaryota; kingdom Metazoa; phylum Chordata; class Hyperoartia; order Petromyzontiformes; family Petromyzontidae; genus Lethenteron; species Lethenteron reissneri. Next base: position 7,563,727 of record NC_083801.1, read on the forward strand.
GGTGTTATTTCTTCTTCCTAAATGTCAATAATTTAACCACTCAGCACTCACTATACACTCACCAGACTCTCATCACTTCCATGATAAGCACCTGGAAAATCTAACTCACCACACACTCACGACTAACTTAACACTCAGCAATGACCCGACACTGAGCAATCGCGACTCACACTCACTATATACGCAGCAAGCTCACCTCTCATCTGACACTTAGTATTCATTTGACACTCACCACTGTCACTCACCGGACATTCACCACTCACCATTGACCTGACACACGCGTCACTTAGTACATGGCTGACACTCACACCAGGCACTCAGTGGACAATTCCCACTCACCTATGACCGACAAACGGTCTTACATAGAGCAGACTATCTGCGATGACTCCAAGAAGTTCAATAGCATGCATTAATCAGCATTAATCAGCAGGTAGCACAGCAATCATTGCCATTAACAATATGTGGCACGCAACAAGTGATGATTGTTTACCTGCTCTCTTTTTTTTGACTGATATGTTTGACCATTTTTCTGAACAAAATGAGACCTCATTGGACCCTGTACAATGGAATTTACTCAAGCAAATGCTGGGACAGACTGACAGACAGATTGAATGTGTACTTCATAAACTCTGACATTACATTGGCGATGAATGTGTGTAAGCCTCGGGTTGCCATTAATCCCAAGCTCTCGTTCTCTTCACACGTATCTCAACGCCGCAGTGGCTCAAATCTTAATTGGCGCACCATGTCCCGCATCCGCCATTTCGTTTACCCTTGCTGCTGCTGAGACCCTTATCCATCGCTTCATCATCATCGTCCGACTTGACGACTACTTTCCGGAGCTCAGACATGAGCATCTCCGACTGAATGAAGCGTTATTGATTACATTTGTTTCCGTAGGAACACATCTCCAATTATATAATGGCTTCGATAAACGGAATTTCTCTTTACAGACAACTTTTCATGAACGTATCTGTTCCTTATATCGAGGAATGCCTGTATTTTAAGAGACCGATTTATTTGTAATAGATCTATACTTGCCACTATTGCTTCGTATATATCTTAAAAATGCAAGAGTGATCTTGATTTCCTCGTTACAATGTATTGCTTTCTGGAAATACCATAAACCATGTTAAATGTACGTTCCTGGTAAAATATGCTGACTGTTTGCAAAATGAAACTGCAATTGGCTCAAGGAGGTATGAAACACTCTCAAGCATGCAGTATGCCAAGGACACATTTCAAACACTTTTTGTGAAGTGCTCCTCCAACTTCTAGCGCATCAGGAATCCCAGCATTATTCACTGCAATTGGAAACTCACCACTCACTGTTTATTAATCAATTTTATCAATGTTGGTGTGATAACAACATAGTCCCTGCCCCTCTATAGAAATGCCCATTTTGAAGTACCTAACGAATGTATCTAAACTAACCTATTGGTCTCAGTTATGTGAAATAAGTAATCTACCATGTCGCTAATTACCGTACATTCATCACGGGCAAGGGCATAGGATACTTGGCAGTGGAGTTTGTCTGGTGCCAGGATGTAGAGTGGAGTTTGTCTGGTGCCAGGATGTAGAGTGGAGTTTGTCTGGTGCCAGGATGTAGAGTGGAGTTTGTCTGGTGCCAGGATGTAGAGTGGAGTTTGTCTGGTGCCAGGATGTAGAGTGGAGTTTGTCTGGTGCCAGGATGTAGAGTGGAGTTTGTCTGGTGCCAGGATGTAGAGTGGAGTTTGTCTGGTGCCAGGATGTAGAGTGGAGTTTGTCTGGTGCCAGGATGTAGAGTGGAGTTTGTCTGGTGCCAGGATGTAGAGTGGAGTTTGTCTGGTGCCAGGATGTAGAGTGGAGTTTGTCTGGTGCCAGGATGTAGAGTGGAGTTTGTCTGGTGCCAGGATGTAGAGTGGAGTTTGTCTGGTGCCAGGATGTTGAGTGGAGTTTGTTTGGGGCCAGGATGTAGAGTCGAGTTTGTCTGGTGCCAGGATGTAGAGTGGAGTTTTTTTGGTGCCAGGATGTAGAGTGGAGTTTGTCTGGTGCCAGGATGTAGAGTGGAGTTTGTCTGGTGCCAGGATGTAGAGTGGAGTTTGTCTGGTGCCAGGATGTAGTGTGGAGTTTGTCTGGTGCCAGGATGTAGAGTGGAGTTTGTCTGGTGCCAGGATGTAGAGTGGAGTTTGTCTGGTTCCAGGATGTAGAGTGGAGTTTGTCTGGTGCCAGGATGTAGAGTGGAGTTTGTCTGGTGCCAGTGTAGTGTTGTACAGGCGGACTCTTCAACGTCTTTTGTAGCACACACTTTTATTCGTCTTATGAACACAGTCCCTATGCACTGAGGGGTATACGGTCCCCTCACCCGTTACACTCAGAACGTACAAGTCTCCGCACCCTACAGGCTACTTAATATCCCGCTCTTTCAATGTCCTCTGACTGGACCTAGGGAGATGTCTCCCCGACCACTGGTTACTCTGAACCCTAGTCCTTACAAGGGCTGGAGGGCTTGGTCCAGGGTCCTAGGCTTCTTCCGCCGTCTTGGGTTTTCGTGTAGTCGAACTCCCCGAGAGCTCTGAGCGCTCTGGCTTTATACTTGTTCGTGGCCGGGTTGTCCAATCCCCGGCCACCTTGTGGAACCCTGTGATTGGTCGTTCCCAATCTGCTTTTCGATCCCAAATCACCCTATCTGACCCTGACCGTTTGGTCGCGCGGGAAAACCTTGTTTACGGTCAGCTCTCACAGCTTGTGAGACCCTGACCGTTAGTTTGAGTGGGAAAACCTTGTTAACGATTTGCTCTCCCAGTTTGTGAACATCGAGTAGTTAACTCTACTACACCAGGATGTAGAGTGGAGTTTGTCTGGTGCCAGGATGTAGAGTGGAGTTTGTCTGGTTCCAGGATGTAGAGTGGAGTTTGTCTAGTGCCAGGATGTAGAGTGGAGTTTGTCTGGTGCTAGGCTCTAATGAAAGCTGTCTCGTGTGTGGACCAATCAACTTCAAGGACAGTGCATATCATTATCATCATCAGAGTTGTTTCTTTTTGTTTGCATTTTGACTACTTGTGTTGTGGTTTTGCAAACATTATGCCTTGTATAAAGGTGTCAGTTTTGTACCAGTTTAAAGGGTAAAAACCTACTACTTTATTTTGCCACTGGTAAAGGAGGTCTCATAGTGTAAATGCTTACCCCGAGCTCTCAATACTCTGATAGTGCACTGTTTTTGAGTTGTACGCCTTCTGGTGTCATCTGGTCCAACACCAATGGAGACTAGGCTCTAAGGAAAGCTGTCTCGGGTGTGGACCAATCAACTTCAAGGACAGTGCATATCATTATCATCATCAGAGTTGTTTCTTTTTGTTTGCATTTTGACTACTTGTGTTGTGGTTATTGCAAACATGATGCCTTGTATAAAGGTGTCAGTTTTGTACCAGTTTAAAGGGTAAAACCCTACTACTACTGTGTAGTAGTATTTAGTGACTGTAGTAACTACTGACCACAGTAGTATTTACTGGGCCTACAGTAGTATCTACCGACTATATAGTAGTAACGACTAACTGTATAGTATCTGCTGACTCTATAGTAGTATCCACTGACTATAGTAGTAACTACTAACTCTATAGCAGTATCTACTCACTCTATTTCAACCGTGATGATGGTTACAAACTGAGTAATCATTGTAAAGATGTGATTAACCATGCAAAAAAGATTTAACTACACTTATTTGGACCATCTTATTTGACAGACAACTATTACAGGTTATTGATAGACAGCCAGGCTTGTTTTACCATGTTTAGTTTGTTTCTTTTTTCACACTATTGTTATGTAGGCCAGGCTTAGTCACAAACCGTACCTCTCCATAACAAAGGCTCAGCCTTTTAAGCCTCACCTTACCATATTAATAAAAAGTGTGCCGTACTTGGCCCTTCCCCCTCTCCAACCATTATATATACGGAGTGGTAGCTCTTGCAATCTCTCATTTACTTGATACAGCTGTCGTGGCTGTGACCGTTCCACCTGAAGACGGAAGCTTGTGTTGCCTCCGAAACGTCGTGATTTTTATTTTATTTTACTTTTATTAATTTTAATGTTTTGCCTACGTGACTTTACTAAAAAACCTAAGAATATGAAACGGGAATAGGCCGATTCTAAATGAATCGCGCAATTCCTTTGCGCGATTTAAAGAATCGATTCTTGGCGCGCTGTGGATTTATATTTTTTTATTACACACTTTTTACAACTTTTTGGACTTGTGCAAGCCTCTTATATATTTGTTGGTATAGAAATGTACAAACGGCCCACCGGGCTTTGACAATACCTTAGTATCTGTGTATATATATGTAAGGTTTTTAAGAAATATATTTTTCACCTGGGCAACGCCGGGTACTTCCGCTAGTTTAATATAATTTAAACCGACGTTTTGTACAAATGTACCTGGTGTTAGTGGACGCGTTATTACAAGAGTGAACTACATTTAAAATTGACGTTGCTGTGGTTCCAAGAGAAGCTTGGAATTTTAATGGAATGGCAGAAAATATTTCACATTCTTGATGTGCCAAAAAATCTGTGCATTTTCGTTCCTTTCGCTACATTTAGCAAATAAAAAAACGACTCGACTGCTCTATAAAGTAGTATTTGATATACAGTCCGTAGTTATATTCTACGTACATTAAATTATAAATCACTTGCAGAGGAGACGTTTCTTAATGCCCTGGTTGACCTACTCCCTCTACTGACGCATCCATAGACTGTAACAGCACAACACGACTATTTTTAAAGTGTAAAATACACGAAGAAAGCCACGCAAATCACACAATCAAAACAAATCACGTTTGATACATTTTCTAAGTGCATAATTTTTTAAGGTAACAAAATAACATGCCGTGCTAAAAAGGGGCTATAGATTGCTCACACTTATTAAAGAACAACCAGTCACCAGTGTTCCAGTATTCTCATATTCTCAAAAACTTAAAGGCCACTTTCACGTTATGCAAGTTGTATGTTTTCATTGTATACACATCGTGTGTACGTGAACACGCAGTCACGCACTTACACAGAATAAGGAATCCTCTTCTGGAGCCCCATTCACGTTTGTATCAAAAAAATATACAGCAATCTCTCTCCTGTCAAACACCAATCACAGAACCTCATCCCGAATGCTTCCTGGCAATGCCTGTGGTACCCCTTCCACCTTGCATTACTCTGCGACATTTCACCCTCTTGAAAGACCTGTTCCATTTGCCATCCTCGGGGACAGATTTAGTTTAATGAAGGCCCCAGGATGTTATAGTTTTTTGGGGGTTGGGGTACTTGTTTGTATTTTCCATTCTGTTCGATGACTGTTTTATGACCAATGCCAAACCCTGCAATGTTATGTACCTTTGTTATTTCACTTACAGTTTTTTTTTTACATGATACACGGATTGTAAAGCTAAATCAGAGTTACAATGAACAAAGTTAAAATGAACAAAACTATATTAATTTTGCCACCTTGCTGGTAATTGTTAACCTGGGGGTCATTCTTGTATAACAGCTTACGGCTAAAAGTTTTACTCCAGCCATGACAATCCACTTCAGACACTATGAGACATCTCCTTTACCGGTGGCAAAATATAGTCATAGGTTTTTACCCCTTCAACTGGTACAACAACTGACACCTTTATACAAGGCATCATGTTTGCAATGAGCACAACACAAGCAGTCAAAATGCACACAAAAAGAAACAACTCTGATGATGACCAGGTATACCCTTCAGCTCTTCGCCCCCATGCCCTCTCGCCCTTCCTCACCTGAGTGCAGCTTGAGAAGCAGCGTCGGGGTTGTCTGGTGGCAGCAATTCCTCGGCCAGCAGCTGCTGTGGCGACACGTCCTGGAGGTCTCTGGCAGGGGCCGTCCTCCGTCTGCGTGCAGACGTCTGCTTGCGTTCAGATGCTGCAGGGATTCCCAACCTCTCTGCCACCGCCGCTGGTAAATTTGTACCTGCGTTGTGAGATGTCAAAGACAGAGAATTGCACGCATCCATGAAGTCGCCTTGCATGAGTCCTTCAAAATGATATGCCCTGGATATTGTTAGCGAGTTGCCAAAAGGCTGCCGGCTGCACTGTGTGAGCTTAGCTGGACAAGATGTTCCGGTCAATTACTGTGGATCGTAAATTAATGTTATCAATACAATTACGAGAGTGTTAACTATGGTTATCAGGGGCAGTACTGTGATGAACAGCTGCCTCCGTGAACGTGAAGCAAACCTAGGATCAACAATGTGAGCATGTGCCCAGTGATGATTCAGGGGCTATTTTTGATTGCTCTCTATAGAATATGTTCTAAACTTTTTTTTCATTTGCACATCAGCGTTAAGTAACATTTCACAATTCGGCTCTTGAGAGGAAGCTGTCAACCAACAGGGGAGACACATTGGCGCATTAGTCATCACGAAGAATCCCACATGTGAAGACGTGAACCGAGCCTATGTGTGCGGTGTAACGTTTGACTGTAAAGGATTTCATCGTATAAATCTCAAGGATATACTACTACACACTAAGGGATATCTACACGGGATTCAAGTAGTGTTACTTTAGCACAACTCCGTACATCACACCTCCCACACACTCGTTGTTAATACATTGGACACTGTCGTGGCATGCTGCTTTGTGAGAAATACGTTTCTTATTGCTTGCCCTGGTATCTGAACACGTGTACCATGACGCATACCAATAGGGAATGAAACAGACAAAAGGGCAGCAGGGAATGTTCATTTTAAAAGACATAGCATGAAATAATGTAATACGCTGTGGATAAATGTACACAGACCAATATATTGTACTAAAGTGATGAAGAGTTCTTAATATATTATGCAAGCCATTTTGCTTGCACAGTTATTGAAATAAATACTCTTGAACAAAATAAAAATGTGCAAAAACTTACTCTTCCAGCGGCAGATGTCTGTGGATAATATAGTTCACTGTTTTGTTCCAAAAAGTTCCCAGGAAAGGCCAACAAAACACAATCTCTAATGTGTGTGTGTGTATGTGTGCACCTGTGTGTTTAACACTTTACTTTATACAATGAATAATTCAGCAAAAGAAGAGCCAGCGGCTCAGCGATTCTGTGAAGGGAAAGGTCAGCCAGAAGAGAGTTCACATTGAAAATGACACGAGATAAAGATCTCAGCTTCCAGTCAGTGACCAAAATGGTTTAAATCACCTGGAGCCAATTGTATTTGCTGCACGAAGCTATAGAGTACAGAGTTATTGCATGTCTCTGACTCCCGTAGACGAGAATAAAAATACATATATATATACAAATATTACTATTTTTAAATACAATGCATGCCGGACGTGTACTTAACTCTACTTTGTTTGCATTTACAAAAATCACTGGTGCCTATCGTATGAATTGATAACGGCTTGAAACAACTTATGTAACGTGACCTCAAAACAAGTACCATAAACATACAGAGGTTTAAAATTGCAGTGCATAAAAACAATGTGATAACGAGGTAGTGATTTATCACGGTTATGTGTGGGTTTGTGGTCTAGCATGCTGCAACACTCGTGTAACGGGGATGTCACACACATTGGACATTAGGTGCTGACCCCAATCAACTTCTTTCATCAGTCAAAGTAAAATGGTCAAAGAAGCTTGGAGCTGCCTGCCAAGTGCATTGTTGACTGACTGAGGCACCTTGAATCTTTATCCAAGGATAATAGTGACGACTGTACAGTTGATAAGATGCACAAGGTAATTCAGGGACTTGAACACACCCGCTGAGCACAGGCCTCAAGGCACAAAATGTTAAACGGCCAGCAAAACAAACGGCGCGACCAGAGTTATAATAGATAATGGTGGAACACGTTTTTTTTCTTGAATTAAGGAAATGTCATTAGAGCTGGGAAAAGTGAAGACAGAGGGGCATTCCAAAGTCGATCAGTGTGAGGGCCAAAGGCAGAAAGAGAAGTGTTTTGACCTGCAGTGTGGTGGTTGAACATAGTGTGGACCTGATGAAACAGTCAGTCGAATAGACCGACTCCTCAAAATGGGTGGAAATTAAGTGCACATGAAGAGGAGCAATGATAGTAGCAATATAATTTTTTTTTTTTAAATTTGTTTTATTTGTAGATATTTTTTTTAAGTTACTTATTTATCTTTCCTATACTGTGCACTCCTATCGTGTCTTTGTATTGTTTGTTGTTGTAACGTTCTGATCTGCTCCTACTGGACATCTGTGAAAATAGCTTCATACCTCATCGGATTCCTCCAGTTTGAATACAGATTCTGAGAAGAGCCGCCAGTGGGCTAGTGAATAGAGTGAATTCGTGAGTGCTGGTTCACGAATCAAGCCGACTGCATTATGTTGAATTCTATCAAGTGCATTGAGGTAGGAACTGGGTGCTCCACCAGAGATATAACAATAGGATTCCAACTATGATCCAATGGTTGCTTCGTTTAGTAATAAGAACCGTTCCGAGTTTAAGAGGCTTTGGCACTAAGAGAAAAAATAAGCTTTTTCGATGCCGCCTTAGCCAGATTAGTAACACGACCATTCCATGACAGCTCAGATGAGATTGTTGTGCCAAGCAGTTGAATGGTTTTACGATGGATTAGAATAACGTTGTTACATTTGATGGGAGGAACTGTGCAGTTGCCAGTCTTATGTGAAACGATTATTGACTGCGAGTTTTTTATATATATATATAACGTGACCAGGTTTTTGTCACCCCAATCAAGAACTGCATTCAAGTCAGCGGTGATCGATAGTGAAGTACGTTTATTGGCGTGTTGGGCAGCGAAATGTCCAGTAAGTACGTTCAGCTGAGTGTTTGAGGATACAATAGCAGGAGGATGATTGGCCTCATATTTAGTTTCTTTTCAAAATGTCTAAGGCAATTATAGAAAGGAAATGATGCCAGACAGAATGATGACACTGTTAAAAGAAAACTGACATTGAGATGGGTTTTTTTTTGTATTGTGCATGCTTTGAATACATATGCTAAGTTTGTTGAGCTTTGTATTCATTGAGGATAAACATTATATATTGTTGACCAATTACAGGAAGGCATTGACACCATTGCTAACGTCACTCAATATATGAGAAATAACACTGAGTTAAATCGCTTGCATATCCGAAGTAACGTTTATAATTGTGCTCTAATGTAGGATGACAGATACGAAATAAATGAATCATCTGTGCAGCGTGAAGGGACCCGTTGTCTTGTAAGTTACTGGTAGGAGCGGCTATTGCAGGCACCAGATGTAATGACGTGGTGCTTCTTCTGGAATTATGCTCCACGTGTGCAAGTCTGCTGTGTGTAGTTAGTTATATATATAAAAATAAATATTTTTAAAAAACATTCATTTTTGGCCCTGTGCCATTACACCAACCACAATTTTGGGACATAAAATGCATTTTTAATTATTATAATATTAAATGTAGTGTTTTGATTATCATATTAAGTTGTAAGGATGAAATATGGAATCGACCACACTGCCATTAGCACGCTTGGCCACGTACGGTGTGAAAAAAGTTCAACATACATACATACATATGCAAACTGAACATTTCGCATTGGACTGTGTTTACAGTGAAGACGCTTTGACACGTCCTGTGTACAAGCTGCATGAGGGAGCAGTAGTGCAGCGATTCACAAACTTAAATATCAACTCGGAAACCTGAGTTCGATTCCAAGTTACGGCTAACATCAGTGGAACGTGACATATTCGTCGTCCAGAAATGGATTTAAAGCTGCAGTATTGATCTGTCAATGGTGGTGGGAACACGGAAATGGTGTGAGCTTCCATGTGATTTACCATGTAAACAATTCCTATTCAATACGCATGCACTCGTACATATCAGCAGGGCCATGGCTGCTTGAGATGGCACAAATGGCCAATGTATTCCAGCAGGGCGGCATTTGCTGTGTAGCTGCGTTGGTGTGTGACAGATGGGAGTGACAGGGAGAGGGGCGGGCTCTCGTCAGCGTTGGGAGGAATTTCTTGCTTGCAGCATTGTGGACCTCTGGCCCCCCTGTGGCAATAGTCCTACAGCCCAGCGTATTATATTATACATTCACTCGCATAAGTGTAATGTACTTCATGAAATACGTGCCAAATAATGTATGCGATTGCTTGTAAACGTTGCTTAAGCTATGCATTATGTTGTGCAGTATCATGGGGAGCAAAAATTGTATTCATATTTATTTAAGGACGGACATAGCCTGCCAACAACAACGAAAATGAATGTGTTTACGTGGTATAGATTGAACATAATTAAAAAATGCGTATTTAATCTAAGTCTCCAAGATACCAACCCCATGTCTTCATCGTGCAAGATGGACAACATCTCGATTTAAAGCTTTCGTGACTGCAGGGATTCATCTTCTTGGTTCTTTCGGTAAAGTCACGTAGAAGGGAAATAATAAAATAATAAAACATCATAAAATAATTCTCTCGACGTTTCGGCTACAACCCAAGCAGCCGTCCTCAGGCTGCTTGCGTTGTAGCCGAAACGTCGTGAGAATTATTATGTTTTATTTTTATTATTTTATTATTTCCCTTCTACGTGACTTTACCGAAAGAACCAAGAAAATGGACAACCTCATTACTTGGTCTTTCTAAAAGTGTGATGGCTTAAGGGGCTCTGGTTTAAGGTTTGGCAAAGCTGGTCTAGTGCTTACTGCAGTATACCCTAATGCAAACGAACCTCTCGGACGCCAATGGCACCCACAAGAACGCAGTGGGACCCTCAGTAATCTGTTGATTACTCAAGGCAGGTATGGGTGAGCTTTGCACCAGCCAATTGAATCCATAAACACTGGGGAGGAGTGGTTATCGCCCAGTATCATATTCCAATCACCAACAACCACACCATGGAAATGGTGACGTAATTTTCCATGCTGACTGAGGCATTGGCCGTCCATTCGGGCACCATGGGTTCATGTGAATAGTTGGATAGCGGGCCTTGCCTCACCAGCTGTCGAGCTCGGGTTGTGTATGGCTAATGAAATCACTAAAGAGTGTTTATCAAGGCCGTAGCCATGGAGTCAACATTGGGGGGACCAAATCTTCCAGGGGGTCTAGGGGTCCCAACCCAGAAAAAATATCTAAATTTGAAAACTAATTTCCTGTCATTTCCTGCCTAAAATATTAAATAATTCACTAACACACGGGATGGACTTTTTGTTTATTTTTTTACAATAATGTCTAATAGTGTATTGTATTACATTGCTCTGTTTTTACTTTTGTATTTCTTGTTTCATTGTATGTAATGTTTGAGATTAGGGATTAATAAAGTACAACCACAACCACAATCGTATAAACAGCAATCTATGCATTGATTTATATGAAGACAAGTCCAGATATTGTGGCCAAGGTTTAGCAAATTGCTCTTTTTATTTACATAGCATAGCAATTATTATAACTTGTTTTATATTTGTATATATGTGTCCCCCCCCAATATATATTATAATTACGGCCTTGGTGTATATATCAATTTCATTTCAGACATGTATTGGCTCTGTATTGTTTTTCCTTATTGCAGTTAAAGCTATGGACGGTAACAAAATGGCATGGTTGTGCACACAAGTGCCCTCGCCATTCCTCTCCCACCGTTTATTGATGCCATTGGCCTACTGGAAGCTCGTGCATATTTAGTAATCAACAGATTATGCAGGGTCTCACTACCCCTCCCTGCGCTGCCTCCCCCCACCACCCCACTACGTGGGATGTCATCTGTTACACCAGACAGTGGCAGCAGAGTAGGACTGGCAAGGACTCTGGTTGGAACATTCATTCATTGGCCCTCTTAGGCACCGAGGCTGGACACTGAGGTCTTAATATAAGCTTTCCTAAGGCTTAGGTGTAGGTTGCAAATTGGGCCCCTGGAGTAGGATCGCAAGTCCCGGTAGCAGGATAGATGTTGCGATTGTAGAGGATATTGTATATTTAGGCAGTAATAGCCGTATTTCATTGAGCTGTGAAAGTGAGATCAAGGGGCATATTGCTTTATCAGGTCAGGTACCGGTTAACATAAATTATTGTAGCATGTGGAAATCCAGGATTAAAGCTGGATTAATAACATTCACTAGGGAGGCAATTAGATGGCAGAATTTTCTAGAACACCCATGGTACCTCTTTAAATACTAATCCATTACACCACACATTAAAATATCATCTCTGAATATTATCATTCGTTTAGGCCTTCTAACTCCATGACAAATACTGTGCACTGTTATATAGCTTAACATTTGTTGGCTGTAAACTGTAATACGTGATTATGATCAGACACTTCATTTAGCTTTCAGTTTTTTTTTAAATAAAATTGTTAAACGTACGTGAAAGTATTTCATGGTGAGATTGCAGGTCAGGCTTGTCATCCAGATCATTGGCCACTGAAACAAACCAGACGGGGATAGAGAGAAGGAAGCCATAGCATGGGTCAGCACATATACAGAGCTGCATTTACACATTCACATGGAGTTATTTCCTCCTGAAGGTGCTGCAGAAATTATGTGTATTCAATAAATACCTCTGGAGGCCATTACGTTCAGCTGGAATCAACTACTTTAAATCAATACATTTTCTTTTAAAGCAAGGTGAGGGTCAGTGAGTCGGTGTTTTCCCACTCAAATGAGCATAGCGTGGTGCTTTGTTGGCATTGAGCCAGGAGTGGGAATTCCATATTCTAAGGCAGAGGTCATAAGAACACCACTATTGACCTCCCACAGAGCAGTACTCGTGTTTTCAGCCCTGGAGGGATGAAAAAAGACCTGAATTTTCCCTCCCAATCAGGATTTTAGTCAATCACTCTAACCGTAGCTCTACCGGACTAGGATTCAGTCAGACAATATTTATTTCAACAAGACCATACCTGGGCATGAAAATGTGTTCTTATTTTTTTGTATGTATTTTTTCAGGTTTGTCCTTTACATTTTGCGATGTAAACGCCAGCTGCGTAATATTTAAAATGATTCCACAGGATCTTGAACATTCACTTCATGCCAGATCACACATTTCATATTTTACATAGCATTACCAGATACAAGTACAATCTGAGCCAATAACAATTGTTTTAATTTACAAGCCTATCCAGTCACGAATGCAATTGACCGATATTGGTTGTTGACATTGCAAAATTGTCCAAAAATGTATTTTGTAAAATGTAAATGTTTTTCCATTTATACCTGTTTTGACAAAACAGGAGATAATAGACCTCTCTGTTGAGAAACCTCAATACAATAAATGCATAAATTTGACACTTTCAAAGTAGATACATTTTAAGTAAAAATCAATACAATAAAAGAGGTAACTTGAGAACATTCAACAAAGGAGCGCTCACCGGCAAGATTACCAAGCCATCATGATGCCTCCCAGTGGACGTGTCTGGTAATGTGCCTTTGCCTCCAGCATAAGCAGAATTATAAACTTGTAATCTGCTATCAAAAAAAAATATGATAACCTTATCTATTAACTTGGCTATTTCAAAGAAATAAGTATGCATGATTGAATACAAATCTAGACAAAAAGAAGTGACTGTAGTTTATGTATTTTGTTGATGAAGTATTGACAGTAAATCCTAAAATTCTCATGAGTGGATCGCTGAGCTTAAGTCACAACCAATGTGTACACCTTATTCGAGTTTCCTTCTCTCGTTGTCCAACAGATTACAATATCATGGCGTTATTCAGCTTGTATTAGATTCAAAAAATGATGCAAACTACTCAAATAGAACCCACTGATATTGCGAGCATTGTCCCTAAAACATAACGCATATGTGAGCTTAGCTGGTTCATACTCTTTGGTTCTTTCGGTAAAGTCACGTAGGTATAAAATAAATAAATTACATTATAATAAATTAAATTAAATTTTATACCTACGTGACTTTACCGAAATAACCAAAGAGTATGGATCCCTGCAGTCACGAAAACTTCAAATCTAGACGTAGCTGGTTCGTAGAATTTCTTATAAACTAACCCTTCCTTGAAATAAAAATAAAATATAGCTGTTAACTACACAAAGCAATCTTTAGACCTCAGGTCGCATCTTCATGTTCCACACTTAAATACAATTGTGAACTTGTTCTGTTGTTTTACGTCACATTACAGAAATGTGTATGTTGCAACTAAAACAATGATAAACTTGAACGAAAGTACAATGTGAATTTAATATGTGTGTGAATATGAAAGTAAAAGCAAAAATACCTACTCTGCAATGCTAAAATTATATTGAGATACATTTAATAAACAGTTTGAACTGTAACAAAAAGTCATATGCACTGTTTAAATAGTGCAGCTTGTGTTTAATTCTAATAGGCCTGGGGGAATGTCCAACATTTTGGCTGGGTTATACTTTTTGTTAATCACCACACACAGGCAGTAATTTGTACCAAATTATTAAGTGTTCTGGATTTCTCTCTAACACACCAGTGTGCTGAAACTATAATAAATTGGTGTATTTGTTCACGTGACAACTTTATTTATTTGTCTGTGTCGGGTGGAGTAGGGTTTATAACACACATTGGCATTTTACTCATGCCATCTGACCCAGAAATCAATGATGAATTAGTAATTGACAGGAATCCATCACTCATCGATTCAGCAATTCAACAGTGATATGGTTCCTATACCATTGATGGCAGCAATTAAATGCAGATCATTATTTCTACGTGTTTTTCATGAATGTGATATATTACCAACGTGGTGAAGTATGTTTAAAAAAATGCAACGACTAATTATCCATGCCTTCATCCAGCAGCAGATTGCCAAATGTTTCACAAATCATAATTGTATTTTTATCCACTTTTTTATGCCGAGGGTGAGTCTATCCATAGGCCAATCTCTGTTGACTTCCCCACAGAATGGTACTCATTTTGATCGAGGGATGATGAGCCGAGGCAACCCCCCCCCCCCCCAAGACAGGATTTGAACTCACAACCCCCTTGATTGCGAGCTTCTTCCTCTACCGCTGAGCCTCCTGGCCAGATCACTATAACTATATTTTATATCTTGACGTTTCAAAAATAAAGCATCATACACAATTGTTTACTTATTTCATAGGAACAAAAATGTTTAAAGTGTTGACGAATGAATTGTGTCTATGAAAGTTGATGTGTATTATGAAAGGAATTTTAAAGCCTGTTTAGACTATGACATGAAAATTATTCAATTATGACACTGACCAATTTCATTTCAGGCAAGTGACATTTCAGGCAACAAGCCTTATAGCGTTCATGCTTCATTGACTTTATTAAACTGTTAAATTAAATGTTACAAGATGTGACAACAAGAGCCGTATGAAGGACAGTGTTCACATCTTGCCGCGCATGATTACAGTCAGTCTTTACATAAAACAAAAATTATTAGATATTAATTATTAGATATTTTATGTCTTGTTCCTTGAATTCTATATTATCATAATTATATTCTAATTTAATGCACAATTATTCTATATTTCTTCTAACTTTTCCCATTTCCAAATTGAGATTAGTTTAAAGCCTATATAATTTTTTACAATTTAACATTCATGTTGATGAAACGTGGAGCACAAAATATTCTAATGTTTACCATCAAGCTCTTAAAGATTGAATGACATTGAGTCCAACTGCCATTATATGGAAACAACATATATTCCAAAGTGATCACAATTTAGTATAACTACGGTAGTTGTTTTTATTAGATTATAAAAAATACTATAGCTTTACTCTTTCGACTTATCTTATCAGTATTTTTTGTTTCATTGCATCGTTCATAAAAAAAAATCAGCATTTGTGATAAATTGCACTACCCTACAGATCACGTATTTGTACAGCATGCATTAAATATAAGTACATTTGTGTATGATCCTATAAATATGTTATTATAATTTTGGGAACTTTTAAATTCAGAGAAAAAGTTGAATGACAACTTTTATCTGAAAAATATGTAAGAAATGTGCGATGTATTTTGGAATAAATTGGTTGGAAAACTGTAACCAAATTCTACAGCAAATGCATAAGAACAGCAGCGTGTGTGAGTAGGATGAATACAAAGTTTACTGTGGGCAGAATTCCATAATAGTAATGTATGTACGTTGCAATAACAATTTCCATGTCATACATTTTAATAACCCGTGTTTAAATGGACCCGATTATAAAATGCTAAATGAAACAAGACTGTGTAAAATACTCAAGATATAATGTACTGTACTAAGTTAGATGTTACAAAAAAATTCTGTAACATGGGATTTACAAAAAATTATAATGATTATACAATTTAAATATGCATCTAACACGTAGGCTTTCAAGATGTGTGTGCTGAAGTAGTAAATATTTAGCACGTTTTGTTCACGTGACAAACCTTACTAATTGGCTGTTCAGGGTGGATGTGGGGTTACAATAAATTTATATTTACGCGATATAACCCAAAAAACTGTATTATGAACAATTGACTTTGCTCAAATTATCAGCCATATTGTATTATTGTCATGGACATACTGCAAAAACGCAAACAATGCACTCTTACTAAAAACAGTCTAAACTTTCTGGAATTTTTTTATAACGACCTCCAACCCTGCCAATGGAGAATAGGGGTTATGCTTTCGCTACGTTGTCCCCACCTGAAGAAGGACGCTTGTGTTGCACCCGAAACGTCGTGATTTAATTTAGCTGTTTTCATTTAATTTATTTTTTACATACGTGACTTTACCGAGAAAAAATAACAAAGAGTGAGAATAGGGAGGTTATGGTGGAACACGTGGGGCCTACGGATCCTGATGGCTTGTAAACTTTGGGGATGTGGACGTAGGCCCTGTTGACCATAAACTGAACTATACTTAGTCCAGCAAATTCCGGTTCCCAGTGTGTGTGGAAACATAGCATGTGTGGCACTGACCAACTTTTAAAAATAAAGAAAATGTAAAATTTCGATTTAAAGCTGTCGTGACTGCAGGGATTCATCTTCTTGGTTCTTTCGGTAAAGTCACGTAGAAGGGAAGTAATAAAATAATAAAAATAAAACATAATAAAATAATTCTCACGACGTTTCGGCCACAACGCAAGCAGCCGTCTTCAGGTGAGACCAGGTCTGTCGAGGCGATAGACCTGGTCTCACCTGAGGCGACAGACCTGGTCTCACCTGAGGACGGCTGCTTGCGTTGTGACCGAAACGTCGTGAGAATTATTTTATTATGTTTTATTTTTATTATTTTATTACTTCCCCTCTACGTGACTTTACCGAAAGAACCAAAAAAGAAAATGTATTTTTTTCAGTTTAACATTAACAACGCTGCCTTTATTCCAATTGACTGATAGGACTTAATTTAATCGAACTGTCAGGATGTCATTGTCAAAATGGTCCAGTTAAAACAAATGTCATTGGGTCTGATTCTTAACCCAACCGATCATGCACACCAGCAAAAACTACAAATTCAAAACTCTAATACATGCATTGTTTATGCTACAAATACTGAAATGCCAGGAGTAACGATCTGTAACATTGTTTGGCAATCACTTAAACAAGTAGATTTATTATACTTAGCTCCATGAGCCATTCCGATGTGAGAGACAAAGTCACATCAGTGGATGGTGTTGATCGATAAATGTAAAATGTTGAAAAAATAAAACTACAGCACATGTATCTCCAGTTTGTAGACAATACATTTTAACAATGTTCTAAGGGCTGAGAATCTACGAGGCAACATTTGTTGTCCCCTGTATCTGATCTTCTTGGCTTGCCTTTTGAATCCACTCAATAAAACGTTGCACTTGACAAGTCTCTCATTACATGAATCACTCACACATGAAATGGCTGGAATATTATGTAACGCTTCCATTCATACTGTATTGCCAAAAATACTACCAAAGAAACATCAAAACTAGTTATTATTACTATTATATAAGACGTCTTTCGAATCCTTGTTGGGAAAAAACGAGCGGTCATGATGTTAGTTGGACAGTAAATGTCAGATTAATATGGGCTCTACTTTAATGTGAACAGGATTTAGCCCTAACAGAAACCGTCTTAAATACTTTAGTGTGGTACGTCTGTAAAGATGGGAAAATGCATTGCATTTTGGTTTTGATAACATTAATAAGTCGTGATTGATGTATCCACTACGGAGAACATTTATTCCTACATTCTGTTTAAAAAAAAATCTACTCTTTTGGCCCAGTGTAATTTACATATATTCGTTCTATGTTGGTCGCAAACATAAAATCATTTCCTGATAATTATAATGGTAATTAGATAATGGCCACTACACAGCTTTTGATTATTGCAATGTTGCTAACATAGGTAACACCTGTGATGTGATGTATGTTACAACATAGTGCAGCGTTTAAATTCAATCTCAGAGCAGTGGATAGACAATCGTCATCCCTGTATTCACTATCTAAACTGCTTCAATGTGTGTTTTTTGGTCACTCACTATACAATACGCTGCATATGCAAGACCTAACGTCGGTGTGAACAGGGGTTAAAAGGTGGATTGGTGGGAGCAAAGGAGAGGTCCGTTTCCAAGGAAACGGTGGAAGCCCAGCTATCTATGAGACTTCAAAAATAACCGCGTGCCTGTTTGTGTCAGGTCTTGCCCAGCCGATTAGCTGCATTTTCCACGCTGAGCTGGCGCCAATGTTTTTTTGTTGTTGTTGCAGACACCATCACCGGTATCCCTAATCACTGCCGACGTCACCGTCGCTACGGATACACAAAGCCTTCCACTGGAAAGCCACATGCAAGCTAAAGGAGGCATGTAGGCAATGATATGCCAGGCTATAAGGTGAACCTTTAAAAAAGAAAAAGATTTTCGTGGGTTTTTTTTGGCGTTAAGATAACGTTTTTTTTTTGTTTTTTTACAGAAATACGGCACTTAATGTTGTTAAGTTAGCCTTAGTTGCTTCATGAAATACTTTTATGCCTACGCTTTTATGAACTGTATATGTATAAAACATGGCATTGAAAGTTAAAGCGAGCCAGAGATTTTTCACTTCAAAAAAATCTTCTCTCATTTGACAGATTAGGGATCGGTCACCTCCAAAACTTTTTATGTTTTTTTTTTGCAGAGGATTACAAATTCAGTAGGGATTATTCTGCACGACAGAGATAATTTGTCATCGATTATCCTGTAATGCATGGCAACAGAATGCGTATAATAGGGTAAATAAACCCATACGTCTGCATAAAATACCTTACCAAGCACAATTAGCCTGTTGTGATGGACTCGATTAAATGCAGACATGTTATTTTTTCTCCTTTATATAATAGCATTAATATGAACAACGCATACTGTCCATAGTTAAATCTCCCCCGTGTTACATGCCGAATACGTTCCCCACTGAGGTTTCTGTGTGGCTTACTCTGAAATTCTTTCCTCCATCAATAATCTGAGCACCTCCTAGTGCTCAATGAGGGTTAATGCAGCTGGAGAGATCTGCCCTTATTCTTGCTTCATGCGAAGCTTTCAATACGACACAGAATGTGTTTATGGCCACAATAAGAATAGGGCTGGAAGGAATATTGGTCATATTTTGCTCCACAATTATTAATATTGTTCAGTCGCGCACATGTGTTTGTAAAATGCGTATACGTCTATGCGCAAGCCTCTCCTCTTACAGCCACCACGAGTCGATACAAAAAGTGCTGTCCAGCTTACGTGTGCTTATCTCAGGCTCTGAGCCAGTGATGAAAATTGGACATCCAGGATGGGCACGTAGATTAGGCAACAAATGCAAATCGGAGACACAATGACTGAGCAGGACACATCAATACATGGGATTTTGGCCAAATGGGATTTTGGATAAGCTGGTGATGAAATAGCAGCCAGCGGGTAGAAGGCATCAAAGCGAATGACCACCACGCAGATGGAACGATGAAATTCGTTCTCGTGCATGAGTGGGATGGGAGTGTGGCATCACGTGACGATGACAGCAGCTACAAGATATTGATGCCCTCCACTATTAGAGGAGAGTCAATGGCTGATGATGATAAGGATGGTGGAAGTAATCTCTTCCAGAAATGGCATAATATTGATAAATATTGTCTCATTGCAAGCAGAACGACTGTCGGAAAATTACAGATAATTCATTTTATTGGCTGACCTTAAACCTACGAGAAGTAAGAATGCTCAATTACAACCCTTTTGTCAATCAGCTGTTGGAATAAGGCTGCAACAGACCATGGGAGTTGTTGACGATACTTCACCATGTCCGTTCATTGCTGCTTGGGATGGAGAGGAGGTGGGACTGCAGGACTGGTCCAAATGTCACCTACCACTGATGTTATCCATGGCCAGGATTCATAGCTTGGTGCGGTACCGCTACACCATCGTAATCTTTTGTAACAATTTTACCATAACAGAGCTTGAATGCAGGTATGATGCAATCAAGTAATACTGGTTGGAACCCCCTGGTTACACCAGCCCACAGGGGATTATTGTGTCCGTCCGTCCGTCGTGCAGGGAGGGGCTGGGTGGGGAGGGGCTGGGTGGGGACGGTGGGGCTGGGTGGGTAGGGGAGGGTGGGGAGGTGCTGGGTGGGGAGGGTGGGGCTGGGTGGGGGGTGGGAGGGGTGGGGCTGGGTGGGGAGGGGCTGGTCACCCCGTGGTGCCCTTATAAAACTCAACGTTTAACCTACTCTCGCCGGCTTGTGCCCGCCCTTACAGTTGGGCATATTTGCGGAATACACCACGCCGCCGTTGACCCTGGCCTACCAGCTCCCTCCGCAGGAATGTGTTTTTATTACTTTCGAGGCAAGGGTTAGGAAATCACGAGGATTTATATTCACTCACAAATCCACTGGATCACAATGTGGCGAGGAGAGGACAGCACAGTAAATTAATTATTTGACTTGTTAGTTTGGACCTTTGAGTATTTTCTCTTTCTATGTGTTGGTGTTCTCCAGGGACTGGTTTTCTCTAACATGTTACACACTCCTTTAAACGTGAATTTGGTGAAACATCGCGACACAATACCGTGCTGTATTTGAGCTTTGGATTTATTTATCCAGAAAAGCGAACTACTTTTCTGGGTAAATAAATTACTTAAAAGATCGTACTTGCATTAACCAAAAATATGTCAGCATCACCTGTTGTGACTCGGGGCACCATAATTTAAGTCATAAGTATATTAACACGTTTTTTATTATATACACATATGACTGTTTTAGTAACACACCATATTTTTCCCATTTTTCAAGGCAGCAGGGTTAAATCTGAGAAATGTCAATGTGTCGTTAACCCACCACCACCCGACACAGCCAATTATTGATAGTTCCACAATCTAACTCAAAAACCTTTCTTATTAATAATATTGTTTGTGAAAGCCTACGTGTTAAATAGACTTTTTTTACATGTTTTAGCTGCTGTTGTTAAAAGACCATGCCATAAAAGTCTATTGTTTTAATTCTCAAAAGTAGCTATGAAACTGGTGTCATTGCCATGCATGGGCCATCCATTTACCGAGGTAGCACGAGGGAGATTATGCTGTGATTTCCCACAAATGAGAATGTGTCATGATAGAAACTGTGACATGTCATCCATGACACATTTCTAGAGCAACTAAATTGCAATAATTTTTTTACACCGGAGCACGTTTTACGAATGCAACAGTTGAGTTTTCATTCGTTTTACATTTAAAAATCAACAATATACTATGTTTAATGTATGTCAAATTTAAATCCATACAAATCAAAATGAAACGTCATGGATGTGATGTAATGGCATCGCTGCAGTTACTAGTTCGATTTCCTTCGCATTTCTAAAACATAAAATGTATTGCATATTGTGGACCAACTCAAGTGAAAGCTAGAAATGGAGGCAATCGACAAAATTCTAGGTCAAACGCCAGATTTCGTCGTTCTTCCTGGTAACAAACAGCTCTTGTGACAATTCACGTACATTCTTGATATATTTCTATGAAACTTGTTTTTTGTGCAATGAAACTGCTTTCAAGATGCCCGTGACACTGTCAACGGGACACTTATTTTTTCAGGATGATTGTCATGTTCACAGTGGACGATGAAGAGATTTAGTCACATTCTGAAATGTGCTATAAAATGGTTCATTCCAAAGTAATTATTACCTGAACAAAAAACTCGTGAAAGCATTTTCTCAAGTGCATCGTTTTTTGGCATCTCGACAAGTCTAGGGAAATGTATTTTGTAAGAATTGCCAGCTTTAAGGTTGACTGTCATTGTACCAAAATGCAGTGTAAAATGTATGTTTTTCCCTTATTTGTTTCATGATGTATAGTAAATAAATCAGATAATAGGCTTAACAAGTGCATGAATATATGCAATTAATATAGAGAACAGTTGGGTTATGCATGCTTGCTTAGAATAAATATTAGACTTATTTACAATACTTCATGCATCACATGTCAGTTCGGTCACACAGACACTACCTGCTTCACTTACAAACGTCTCTTGGACTCTAACAAATCGATAAATAAGCTGTATCATGTTATCATAAATTCACAGCAATGCAACGTTGATAACATCAATATAATCAATATTGCCACTTTCTCCATGCTCTAACCCTACAACAAATCCCAAGTCCAGTTCACATTATCCTAACACTAATTAAAATAACAAAGTTAATTGTATCCCCAGGTTAAAAATGTAATCTTGGACCAAGCATTTTGTAATATATTTTCAGTATTTGGGCAATTATCAAATATGTTCTTAATTGCAAAGTACATTTTCCGATTTTTATCACAATTTTACCGAAAGTGAGAAGCAAAATTCTCATTTGCAGTAGACACGCCAAGCATGCCAAGCATGCCATAGCAGTCAAGAGCATTCGCTCCCGAGCCAGTTTGGACAGGTGCGAGGATCTCGATCCTGCAGCTGCCCACTTGAATTATACAGTTCTATCACAGTGAGCAATCTGCAGTGCTAAAGGTATAGTCCATATATTCCTCATTTAAATACTCAGTACATACAATATAAAATATATATTTTTTTAAACCTCTTACTATGGAACATGTCAGTTTGGGTTTAATTCAAGCATTAGGTCAAACTAGATTATAATTTCCACCACAAATTAGCACACTGCAAAGTATAATGTAACAATGTGTACCTTGTTTTAATCACAACATGTTATGGGAAATGAATGTGACACAGTAGTTACTCTACTGAATGTAGCGTTGTATTAAGCTAAGAAGTATCGCATCAATGATTGTTGAATGTGCTCAATACTCGCTGTGGATGCAACCTTTGCAATAAATAATCTTTGTTAAGATGAAGAGAACAATGATATTTTAACACTTGTGATCAGGAAAAGTATCAAATAGTGACAACATTTTCCACAAACATCGATCGTCTTGCCACTATTGAAGGAAACATGGCATTGTACAATGACTGCATGACTGCATCTTCAATTTCAAAAAGTAAAAATAAACACAATCTTCAACCCAAAAAATACATACATTGTTAATATGCTGAAAAAAATGTATTGCTCGAAATTTAATTCGATAGGCAAAGCATAATTACCAAGAGTCATCAAAATATTACAATCGTTTGATTTACTCACAAAATTTATTCGTAATATTTGGAATAAGAGAGCCTAAAAAAAGTTTATCTCAGCATTATATAAATAACCGCTTCATAAAATTGACAAATGTAGCCAATGAATGTAAACGAAACTTAACATGAACTCCTTATTCTCAAACAACAAACGTACCAATGGTGAAGGTGAGGCCGTCTATGTTGATAGTTGTGCTCCGCCGCTTCTTAAAGTCCCCTTTTTTCGTGCAAGAGTTCATCGTTTCTGGTTCAGAACTTCCCGCCGCTTCGGATCTCAATATCGGTCACAAAAAAAGCAACGGGCCAAGAGGAACGCTCAGCACGAGGCTGAATCGTGCAAGCGGCTGAAAGAGCGCAGGGTGAGTGATACGGGAAGGAGGGGAGAGGGAGAGTCTGCGTGTGCCCAAAGAAGCACTGAGCTGACCCCCCGCGCAGTAAACGCGGCACGCTCAGCTCTGTCCAATCTTTTACCTCCTGCAGGCGCTGGACAGGAAAGCACAGCCAATTAGGTGAGCCCGCAGCTTGATTTTTTTTCTTTCTCGAGAAGTGGCCCACTCGACTTTCTGTTTGCAGAAGAGTATAATACCCTAACCCTTAATGGCTATAAACGACTGAATAATGACACGTTTCTTTTTTTAAATCAATATTTTAATTTGTTCTTGCAATATTGCATTGTCATGGAGTTTTATTTGGAGAGCGAAAAAAACCCACCACGGAGTGCCACGTGTTTTTACGTCAGTCTGGATTGAAACAACTGAGCAGAATTATTTAGAAATATTTATGGAGATAAATATGTCACGGGTTTGACTTTGTTGACACATATATGTTACTGTAAGCTCTGTGGGTTTTATATATATAGCTGCGAATCTCAGCTGTGGTATTAAACAAATATTTGACAATAGGAATATAGCAAGCGGTATTACTGCAATGTACATGGGTACATGCTATGTACTGGTTAATAATTATATTTGATTTCTGTTAGACTGTATATATTATATGTGTAACAAATACAAGTTATTTTTAATTACATTTTTAACAAGATAATTTAGAATTCGAATTTGAAGTACACTTGACACTGCGCTATGTAAAGGAGCATATGTATGTGAAATGTCTTTAGCAATCACTAGCAGTCAGGACAGAGAGATTAAATCACCTGCTGTTGTATAACTGTTAGCAGCAGTGTTATCCTGTACTTTTAAGGTTTCCTTGACTGTGTTGCTTTGTCCTTCAGCTAACCTAACCACAGTAACAGATTCAAGTGG
Organism: Lethenteron reissneri; assembly: GCF_015708825.2. Taxonomy (NCBI): domain Eukaryota; kingdom Metazoa; phylum Chordata; class Hyperoartia; order Petromyzontiformes; family Petromyzontidae; genus Lethenteron; species Lethenteron reissneri. The sequence continues at coordinate 7,588,450 of NC_083801.1, forward strand.
AAGATTTACACTACAATTAAAAAAAACATGACAACTGAGGCATTCTGCTACTCATTGCCCACACGTGAGTAGCCTACGCAAAGCACTTAAGCTAATATACTTGTTGGCATTTAGTGGCAGAAATCAATGTGTTTTTCTATGTACATTTGCTGATTATAATTTAGAGCCACCAATAAGACTGACCATCATGTTTTGGCAGATGCAACTCGAGAAGGGGCAATTGACTGCTCGTCTTTACTCCGAGTTTCCATGGTGTTCTGATATCATCCAAACCGATGAAATAAGTATTACAGTCGGGTACATGTGCAAATACATATATAAATAACTGGCATCCTTTTAGGTTTTGGCAAGGAAATACAAGTTCTAATATAAAACAAAATCATGAAAATAAAATAGTATGCTTGTTCAAGCTTCTTCAAGCATAAAAGTACCATGACATTGGTAATAAGTGAATTTTACGTGAATGTCTGTTTTTACAATCAAACAAATAAGTACGTAAAACCTACATATACAACTGCAAATTCATACACAAATAAAAAAAAATATGCATGATATGATCCATTTTCAAAACATGTCTATAACTGAATTACCCGTCATGTGCTCCATCTCGTCAGCTAATGGAAGATAAGCAGGTTTGATAGTGCTCTAATGGGTGGTCACCATGCATAAAAGTGCAGGTGTTATGGGCAATAAATGGCATTTCAGCAACATTTACCAGCCTGCATTGACCAGCATGGTGACGTATGGTCAAATATCCCTCAGGGACCGCAAGGCTGTACATTCAAAGCATACACCATATAATATTAAAAAATTTTACAGTCATTCGATCTCTGTGCAATTTTACCATGGGTCTTCCCATCTCTGAGCCCCTGCACACCACAATCGTGTGCAGTGGATTTTAAACATTCTGACTGAATATTATTTAAGATTAAAATACTTTCCACTGTAAAAATGTGTACAGTTACGGTATATGACTAAACGTAAATATAGAAACTCAAGAAATGAGAATGTATTTCCATAAAACCATTAACATATCAAACACATTTGGATAAATTAGTGATAAACCATTTGATAACCTGTTTAGCCAGTGGGGGCATTAAGCATTCTGTTGTCATTCCCTATAAGTAAAGCACAACTAACACCCTTTCCTAGCTTACTTCTTTACATTAGAGGCGGTAGGAGCATTTGCATGAACTGTAGTGCAATTCAATTACTCTTCTGTTTCTAAGCCTGCCAAGACTCATTACAAAACGACGTCCTCCCTCACTTGTCTCACTACGTGGTTGATACAGGGTAGGGACGAGGCAAAGTGCACTTGGCACCTCAATGTTGGTTGTCCCAGAACACCAGCCTGACCTGTCGTCAGATCTAATGGATCACGAAATGGGATCAGCCCGGCTAAATCACATGCAGCCCTGGATTCGTTTGCACCGCTATAGAGTGTCCCGGTGAATCTGAAGTTTGAATTAGGACATTTGTACAAAATCGTATTGTGCTGTTGTTTTTCTCAATGTTTACTTTTAAAGGGAAACGTATTTTAAGGAAGAAGTCCTGAATTGAAATGTGTTTTTGGTATTATAATACATTGTCAACTTGCTTTCTAATAATAATATTTGTGCAGACAAATACCTTGAGGTCATTAATTTGGATTGTCGCTAGAGATTAAAAGTGCTCCGACTCGTAAAAATGTAAATCGTTATTTCTCATTTATGGACATCGTTTATCATTAGATGTGTCATTTTTTTTAAAGCATGATTTAAAGTATATATATATGGGGATGTATTGTAAGCATATTGTATATTTGTTGTGCCAATTTTATGCTTGTATTTTAAGGGGAAAATTGTTATTTATCACGCACAATTTTTTTTTACCATTAGCTTCCATATGTTTAGAAAGGAGTTATATATTTTATATATATAATGTGTATAGCACACTGACCTGAGTTTTATTCCTAGCCACGGCTAACATCATTGATGGATGCTGTCTTAACTGAATCTGGTCCCCATCCTCATCACTAACGAAGTGAAGTAAAGTCCAGCATGGTGTGAGGAATGTCTTCATCGAGAAGTGCATTGACAAAGGGCTGATTTTTTTAATTTTTATTTCTTATATAATCAATTTATTTTCCTCATGCCCTTGTTTTTCCATTGCAATACTGTAAAAGGTGTGAGACGTTTTGAAATATTGACATCTTACAGTGTATCTGATCATAAAGTATTAAGTGCAGGACTTGTACATATTTCCACATTTTACAACGTAAGGGGGTGAAACATCAGGTAGCAGGGAAAAAAGTAATTTGCAGAAGGCCGAGAATACTGAAGAGCTGGAGAAAGGAGCAACCCGAGGAGAAAGAGTTGAAACTGGGTGAGCCAGCAGAAATGTGTGGTACAATAGCCGACCTGTTTTGTAATTTTATTCTCCAAAACGCCGCTCATGATTTGTGTCGTTATATAATTTTACGTCGAACTAGGACGCGTGTTTTAAGGGGACAGTCCTTGCCTATGACATCTGATAGTTCACCAGCATTGAGTCAACACTTCTTTAGCAAACAATTAACATGTTAAAATCCCTTACTTGTATAGAATATACAAGATGTTACTAATTTCACGCAAAATATAACATGTACTTTCACAATCTTACAAAATGAATAAAAAAACAGCTGGGGATAATTTAGCATATCAATAAAATGCATTTAAATGTAGGTGTATACGGTTACACAACAAGTATTATTTTTTCTCACCAAGATGCGCCCTGCGTCGCTTCATTTCTGACACATGGCTTGAGCATATCATGCCATGAATATCTAAGTGGTCTGCTCGTGGCCCACAGCCTTGGGGTAGAGTGCTTATTTATTTCCCCCCTCTTGCGCCAAAAAAAACATGAACTGCATCCAGTTTCACGAATCAAATGGCAAACAAAATGGTGCCGGTCTGCACCGACAGAGATAGCAAGTCAGCCAGCGACATGGAAAAGCTAATGGTTTAGTCTGTAGGCGAATTGCTTTCAAAAATGGCCAGGAAAGTTTTAAAATCACATTACTGTTTTGAAATACAGTTTAAAAGTACAGCAAAGAATTTACCCTGTGACCAAGTTGATCGGGTGCTGAAATGGTTGCTTCTTAGTTGATGACTCAATTTGCTGTATGTCATTTATAATTGATGCAAGATAATTCATTGGTGTAATGCCACACGAGCATTTTACCACATATTAGTAAGCTACAGAAAATACAAGTGGCACTTATGGACAAGAAAAGACTGTAGCACCCTTACAAGTCATTGTAACCCTGTCTAAACTGAACTTTCTTGAATTAGTAAGGATGTCCAAACACGTACGATTTTGTTCATTCAACAATTTGTCTCCCATTTTCATTTAAAATTACGGTTCAGACAACAATGCGAAGGTAGAATGCAGCTTATATATATATTTGGACCAGTAGGTATAATTGAAAACATGTGTTGTGTCAGCAAAGCAGGAGACAAGGTTTTTCAGGAGCACCTTCTTTATTACCGCCTTCAGGTTCACCCTCGCACTTTCCCTAGTCGTGTAGCCTAGCCTTAACACAACCCTGACCATGTAACACCGACGGTTCCGACCGAGACAGCCAACAACTATCCGGCCGTGCAATATCTAGCGAAGACGAAAGCAACGAAGGCGGCGAAGACGACAGCGACGACGAGACGAGTCCACTCCCAGAACCGGCAGCCACGAGCTTCCGCTCTCAGCTGCTTTTATGCTACCCGGCGTGGCCTGGCTCCGCCCTGGCCGCATCTCCCTTCTCGAACCCACTAGCAGGTTCCAGGGGCTTCCAGATGGGGTCTTCCATGACCCTTGCCCCAGTCCCTCCGCCCTGCCGACACACACACTGTGTATACGCTCACGGGCAGTGTGTACGACTCGTCCACAGCAGTTGCAATTGCTGGACAACAGTCGGCGCTATTCCACTACACATGCAAAATATCCATCTTCATGATGAAATGAGGATTTCACTGTGATATTTTACGATAGGTTTTTTTGCCAGTTTGTGGCAAATCTGATAAATACTGTTATAAAACAAATACAAAATACAATTCACCAGGTAGTACTACATTTACTGGACCCAAAGAGACGATGGGCTGAATCAAACACTCAATCGATCCACATTCTTGTGGTCGTGATCCTGTGATTTCACCTCAGTAACCATAATATCATCTACATCTTGGAACAAAACTGTAAAAATAATCGAGATCGTCAAGGACTGCTCAAGTTGACTTTGCAAAGAGCATTTTTAAATTCACGGATATCAATCACCCTCCGAGAGCAATTGGTCTGTGGCTGCTCTTGATGCTGCTGCTGTTAAAATATACAAGGATGGGCAAATTGTTGCTCTGCTTTAAAAACCGTAACCAACCAAATGCAACCACACTTTCATCTCTCTTCAAAAATGAACAGCTACTGAGTAAAGAAAAAACCTTCAGTGTGCTGTTCACTATTGAACTTGACAGCACCAAAAGAGTGTATTCAAAAATGCATGTACTGAGTGGTGAAAGAGATAAGAAAATGCATAAGGGAACTGTTACATAAAACAATGATACACCTACGCGATATATTTGGAAAGCACTGGCAACTTCGGTTACTTGTATAAATGTTTTGCTTTGTGTAATTGATTTGATTTGATGTAACAAAAAGTTTTACTGCTGCCGACACGATGGATGTACATCCCTAAATAATAATTCCATAAATTTCGATTTAAAGCTTTCGTGACTGCAGGGATTCATCTTCTTGGTTTTTTCGGTAAAGTCACGTAGAAGGGAAATAATAAAAGACAGCTTTCCGACAGACCTGTTCTTCACCAGAGGACGGCTGCTTGCGTTGTGGCCGAAACGTCGTGAGAATTATTTTATTATGTTTTATTTTTATTATTATAATAATTCCATAATTCATGCTGACACTTATTTATAATGTATGAAAATACGCAGCTTCGACTTATGAATAAAAAATGAAGGGATCTTTTGCAGTGCACTCTTGTGAACTTTTTTTCTTTCAACAACGTAATTAACTTCAATTAGCTACAGCAATGTTCGGCCTTTAGGTGTTTGTGGTTTCCTCCTATTTTAAATGCAAACTGCACGCTGAGGTGGTGAGCCTGTGCGACGAAAGATCGATAAAAAAAAACACTTTTTTTTGCAGTGTAAATCTAAAAACATGTTAAAATATTCCATTTACTTTACATCAGTTTGGATTCTATGGAACGATGGTAGTTTGTATATGACGCGATATTTGAGTTAATTTTAACGTTAAAGTGTGGAGTTGCTGTAGAAAAAATTTTTTGACATTTTCTCGAGAACATCACATTTTCACGTATATCCGTTGACAGTTAATGCTGCTAATACACAGTCGTGTGTCCATAAATGCAATGTACCTTGGGAATCTTAAAAATAAATAACTGCAATGACAAAATATTGATATCCATTTGAATAGAGGCTCCATGTTTTATTTTCATGGAAATTATTTAATATACAAGACCCTGTCCACTTTATGAGAATACCTGAATTGCCCAAAGTTTGCCATTGTAATAACGTCAGGCCTAGGTTTATTAGGAGGGAGCAAAGCCTCTCATTGTGTAATAAACGTATATGTCAATTGGCTTTTTTAAGGTGTGCGAAATTTGCATATGTGCCATTTAACGAAGCTTAACGTATTCCATGTTTTATTTCTCCAGCTTGCAATAACAATGACCATCTAAATTGACTCACTGTTTTAGCAGTCTTATACATGTATTTTGTGCAACCAATTTTTGTTTTACTGACCAAAATAAATTAATAACAGCTAAATTGAGCACCTTTTGGTAAAATACAAGTAACTGGAATGAAGCGCTGTTAAATATCATGGAATGGGCAAATGCAACATTACTTGGATTTGCTAATATTGTGTGGTCTGGTTTGAGATGTGGATATTTTACAACAGTGTGCTGTTGCATTATTAGCCCCCATTATACATCTTCATTTATGCGGCATGCTGGTATTGATGATAATTAGTGCCAATGTGATATTTTCCCCAAAGGGATTACCTTTAGCTCATGGTTTTGTAAATCCTTTTTTTGCTAAAGTGACTACGTAGAGGCATCGTCTTTACGAATGGAGCTGTCGTTTTAACATCTTCACAACAAAGTTATTGGAACATTTTGCATCAGCCAACTGACCTTAAAGGTTATTTATTAACATGGTTATTCTTATTACTAGCTCGCCTCTCTCTAAGAATGCAATGCAGTATTCTACCAATTAAATAGGAATGTCTTCTTGGTTCTTTTGGTAAAGTCACGTAGAATGGAAATAATAAAATAATAAAAATAAAACATAATACAATTATTTTATTATGTTTTATTATTATGTTACATTTTTTTTATTTTATTATTTCCATTCTACGTGACTTTACCGAAACAACCAAGAAGACATTCCTATTTAATTAAAAATAAAACATAATAAAATAATTTATAAATGTTGTATTTTTATTATTTAATTATTTCCATTTTATTTTCTTTCTACGTGACTTTATTGAAAGAACCAAGAAGATGAATCCCTGCAGTTACGAAAGCATTAAATCGATAAATAGGAATGCTTACCAAGAATCATTTATGAATCAAATTAGTAATATTTTATATTTTTTTCTGCCAACCTACATGTCATACCTCGGGGCATGATCTCTTGCTGGCCAATGTCAATCACCTCTCTGGTAGCTACAATGTAACTTCCAGATTTCATCAATTTGACTTACAGTCTTGCCAATGGACAGAATCATCCTTCCATGGCCACAATTACAATACTGAATGTAGCTTTGTCAGTCATATATTCTCATCACATGTCTGTGTGTGTGTGGAGGGGAGTTAGTCCAATAATCCCAAATCCATGCAACAAAATGTGTAATGTAAAGACATCTGCCTGACATTCTTGAAACACAGCTAAGTCTATGAAGATAATTCAACACTTTTGTCAATAACACCGTCTTAAAAGCATATCCTATGAGAATGGATCATTGCATGTAACATCAGATATGATAAGTTTATCCTTGGAGGCAGTGTTATTGATAAATGTGGTGAGTTTTGTTTTTTGCGCTTGTGCAATACTGCCAACGCCGTATCACTAAATAACGTGTTCAAGTCTATAAAGGTGACATTCCTGACAAAATCACTCATTCCCCTCTATACTCAGCTAATCCGAGTAATACAAAGACATACAAAGTGACCACAGTTTTTTTCTCTCTCCCTGCGGATTCTTCACATTTCTGCTCCATCCGAACTGAATTGTGTTTAAATATAGCTTTGTAGCCAAGCAGTCATAGACCACGTGTAGAGCTGCGTGCCTTGTCCTGCTGCTGTCCCCACGTGTTATTTTCTCCCGATACACCTCCTCCCCTATCATGCCCTCTTGACCTGAGCCCTTAGAAATAAATCACGAATGAATGTAGCCTTACAAATGACCTTGTATTTTAGGAATGGCTCACAAAGTCAAGCTACAGGCCTTGTCTGCAGCTGTAATGGCAAAAGGACAAGTACTCTTGATGTGATATGCTGCGAGCGTGATGGTATACTGCCCATTGTTTTCCTTTTGCCCTTGGTCACTGCACGGCCACCGGTGTTGTCAGCGCCTCCCCTTACACTGAGAAAGATGAGGACACTATATTTGTGTTTTTTTACTGTGGGTGATATTGTTGGGGGCTTGCTGCGCATGTTATTTTGGTTGTTTTATTGTGTTAACAATGTTCTATCCATGTCTTTTGGTCATGCCTCAAAGACCGAAAGTTGTACCCAGAAAATACTACATTTTTTCATGGTCTCTTGGGATACAATTCCGTGCACCCCCCCCCCCCCCCGCAACCACTGTCTTTTGTTGGGCTCGGCTCCGCATGAAATCCGACTGAGAGTTTCATGCAATGGAAGGTGCGTACTTGAACATTGGCTGAAATGTATGAAAGAAATGTCCACTTTAGAGCATCTGGGGTCTCTTGTCACGTGGCTCATTGATGTTTTCTGGAAGGAACTGATCTTCCTTATTGATTTGCTCGACTCCTTCCCCTTTTAATGATCTCAACTGGCCAAATCCTTTCTTTCATATATTCAATTTATTCTTTGCTATCTTCTCCGTACTTTCCCTCTCTGCCTTCATGTCTCTGGCATTTTCTTAGTTTCCTAGATCACTACAAGGAAATACTGATTTTATATGTATACATCGAACATTAGATTTTTTGTCGACCAATGTTCTGTCTGCTCTTTTGTTGAAAACCATATAAAAAAATAAAACAGTGGGGAAGAGTATTATGAACCAATCCTGCCCACCTTCCCCTCAACAACTTACACAGATCAGCATGATGAAGTATGGTCCACCCCCATGACAATCACGGTTAAACCACCCCCATAGCAATCACAATGTGGGGAAGCCTTCATTCAGCAGCAGTGGATAGACAATGGGTGATGATGATGACGTTCTCATAGGTGTTACCAGGTCAGCATGTGTGTTATACTGCCACCAAGTGTATGCCACGGTCATAAATCAATGAACACGTGGCAATGCCGGACATGGCAGGTTTGGCAATGGTGAACATGCAGTGTGACGAGCAGGTGCAACTGTTGTAAAAAAAAATTCTTTTGGAAGTCAATTGTGAACCTTACACCTGAATAAGTGTTAAAAGCGAAAATACGTTTGTCTTTCACTGAGACAGAAAAAAAAACGTTGACTTTGCAGCCAGATGGCAGCTGCCTTCACAATATCCTCATGGCAGTGTGCCGTGAGTGGTGTGCGGTTTGCCTGCGGTGTGCTTTTTCAGAATTTTATACATTGATCTTGAATATGTGAAGCGCATAGCAGTGTCTTGTCAATATTAAATTCTGTCTTAATGTCCATTTTCAAGTTGTTTGTGCATCAAAAGGGCACATCCACTATAATTTCATTCGTTAACAGCTGAATTCAACATTTTACATGCTTGATATTATGTTCTAAATTGATCACTCTACAATAATAGTACTGTATGCATTTTCTTTATCATAGAGTACATATACACTAATTAATAATGTATTAATACAAAACAATCTGTCTGTACACCCTTATCTGCGTGTTTGACATTAATTTAATGTTCATTTGTAATATGTAACATATATATACTGAGGTTCATCGTGCATTCAAACCGTGCACTGTATTATGTCGGAGGAAACCTGCTGCTTTTCAGGTTATTTCAGAGCAGATGGGACGTTGATTATTCGGAGCAGCAAGTGCAGGCTCGCAATACTTTCACAGGTTTATAACTTGAAAATTGCCCACCAAAAAAATAAATCCCATTTCTCTCAGCCGTTCTCTTTCGCATGTTGTATCATACAAGACATCTGAAGAAAAAGAATAATCGTGTTCAGCCCAGTTCTAACTACAAATGATATGACCACTGTAAATGTCTTAACATCTAAAATAAAAATTTGTTACATTTTTATATAGTAACACATTGCCTTGCTTATGTGTTTTTACTTCTAAATGTTTACTTATCTGTTTTTAATATAAGCGTACATGTACAAATACGTACATATATTCCCTTGCATAACTAAGTTTGCGTTTAAAATGTATTTCATAGTCTACACAATATAGCCAACAAAATTAATTCAATAAAACAATTTTACTCAATTTTTATTGACAATATGGAGGGTTTTTATTTTCAGCATGAGCCCTAAAATATTATTGAAATCAAACTCAAGCTAAATTTAATATTTTATGTGACTACCATTGGCATGTTGCAAGTCCTGTATAGTACATGGGCGTTTGTTATATTTCTCGACTTGGCTTGTATGAATAATTGAGAATGATGGTTCACTTGCACACTTGCACATTACAGAACTGTACTTTATTCTGTGTTTAATTTTGGGAGGGGAAATACCATTTTGATTAATTTGTTCTTACCCAGGACTCCCTTAAAAAAAAAGTTTCGTTTCACTGGGCTCTTACCTGGTTAGACATAAAGGACTTTCTTAGGCCAATAATTTACCCAGGAAAGCCCCACTGAATATCGGGCTCTTTTTTCCCCACATTGGGATGTTTGGCGAATACCATTAATGAGCATTTGGTATATGGTGAGAATATCTGGAGAAAATCCACACATTCACCACTTTGCACAGAGATTAAGTCCACAGGCAAACCTTGATCCTCCTACAAAGAAAACAAACATATTCCAAGTAGATCCCTCTTGAAACAGAGTCGGGAGACCCAATCAAGCTTGATAAACACTGAATATATATTCATATATTCACATATATCTGTTTAATGGTAACTTACCCTTTTGACACTACATATTACCAAATTGTACTGCATAACAATGTCTGGAGGATAACGTTTAAATAAAAACACTATAGTGTGCATTTGAATGTATTATCTCCATCACATTCAGCAGCAGAAATAACAAGAGCATGGTATTATCTAGGAAGAATGAATTCATTAATAATAAAATTCTGAAATAGTATACAGTATTGCCAAAAAAAATAATTACATGGCAAGACTTCTAAATCTGCTACCAGGAAATTTTCATGAATTTCAACACTGAGATTTTAAATAGGTGCATGTCATGAAGCACCATATCATATGTCCTCTGGTCCTCAGTTATCAAAATGACATTGTGTAACAATATTAAAGTAAAACTGATTTATGCAATTTTTAAATAACTTCATCATGTAAGCTGATTTATTTAGCAAATCATTTGAATTCACTACTGTCGTATTTTTTTGCACGGTATGACATAGTTCAGACCTAAATCTAGTAATTCATGCACATATGTATGCAAAATAAATGTTGACAAATTATTTGCTATACAGTGTTTTAATTTTAGTTATTGAGAATACTTTACACTAAATTACATATATTGTTTCCATTATCAATTGTTTTACAGTGCACACTAGATTATTACAAAAGTTGATTTTGAACATATGATAGCAAATATTTCATGGGCACAAAGAAAAAAAAATCTGACTATGAAATGCAACAACTCTAAATGGCATGATCAAGCATACATTTCAAAACAAACGATCTCAAGTGTAGATCAAGCCAAGAAAAAAAAAAAAGAACATTAAATAAAATCACGTTCAACATAAGTTACTGCTACAATATAATATAGTGCAATGCATTTCAAAATACAACTGACCAAAATACCAATTCTTGCAACACCATACGAACGGAATGGGAATTCGCTGGACCAGTTTGAAAGGCAAACCAACCTTCAATTGCAGACATGCCGCTTGTTATGCTCGCGCTGGAGACGGCTCGGGGAAAAGCGAATGTGAAAATGAGCACCGCAGCAGTGTCAGCGAGCAATCTGGATGGGAAATTGACTGACAAGTGGCAGATCCACTTGGCCTAGCAGGGGACAAAACCCCCACCACCTCCGCACTTTGATATCAATAGGATTTGGCAGTGATAGAAGGGGACTCGTTAAAGGGCCACAGCTTATTATGCTTCCTTCCTATTTTCAAACATATCCCTCGATATAACTTCTTAATTGTCTTAGTGTATTTTTTTCTAACGCCCCTGCTGCTGATAAGATTGATAAAAAAATATATATATTATTTTCTAGCATTTACCACAAAATATACTAAAAAAAGCATTGCACGTCAAGAAAAAAAAACTGATGGAAAATTACGAAATTATTAGGAATTACCCCTGGGTTTAATTCCAAATTATGGTTGCATATATTATTTAATATCAAATGAAAACATAAATATACAATATGATTGCAATAGGGAATTTTTCAGTGAATAAATGTTGAAAATGTAATTACAACACACGCACGCGCACACACACGCAAAATTTAATCAGCATTACATTACTGTGTTAAAGTACACACCGTGTCGCTAGCAAAAGTAATTAAACATTTCGTACTGAAGAAATCATTGGCCACAGTCAACCCACCGATAGACAGAGGCTGCCCAGCACTGTCGCTACCCCCACTAATCTTGCGATACAACAATTCAGCACTCCTCGGTAGACGTCCTCTCGGGGGCATTCCATTCTTTGGCTGCCACTCCGTTGTTATTCTCGTTGTTATTCTCATTCTTTGGCTGCCACTCCGTTGTTATTTTCGAGCATCTTCCATCATCTCTTCTAGCGACGCATCTTGCCCAAGCCCACTTACTTTTTTAAATATAGTTCGGACGGTGTAATTCACCACACGATCCTCTTAACGTCTTTCAGTGTTACGGTCATTTCAATTGTGCATTATCAGTGCCCCATGCTTCATTGCACACTATTCAGTTTTCTCGAAATTTTTCATGAGTCACCCATATTTCTGAACTGTACGTCACAGCAGATCGTACGCACACTGATCCTTCCATGAAACGCTGCCTCTCCAAGGAGAGAAGGCTTGAGTAAATAATGCCCCACCAGTCTATAGCGATTCTAAATTCAGCAACCACGACATTGTCGGGACAGGCGAAGGAGCGGAGGGAGGTAAGAATCACTGGGTACTACACAACACATGGACTCTAGTGAAGACAGAATTGGCCGAAATAAATTGGGACATACTAACAGTGAGGTGAGGAAAAAATGTGATGACTCCATACTTCTGAACAGTGGCATCCTTTTCTATAATGAAGACACTTTGAGTATTTCACAAAGGAACACAGCGGCATTCATGATATACAGAGCGAGCATGAAAATGTATTACATTTTTGGAACTCGTATCATTCTTTGGTGCATTTTCCTGGAAAGATTTGTAATCTATAATGAATGAAAGCACATTATTCGTAATACATCGAGGTAATGCAATAATTGCTTTAAAATGGCATAGTATGTTTTTGTGATGTCCATGTAGGTTTCTCCAAAATCGTAAACGATTACGTGCAAAATGTCATTGAGCTCCTCAATTGCATGCCCTCATATCAACTCTTACCCCACGAACATCCTCCTGGTTCCCTACCCAACGCAACTTTCCGTCTGAAAACAATAAATCTTGCTGTGTGCATTTCAATCCTGTGCACATATTGCATTATGTATAACACTCCCATCAGTTAGACATTTGCTTTTTCACGCTTTGTGAAGCCTATCCAGCTGTAACCGCCACTTAAAGGTCTTGCATATTTGAAATTCTGTTTTATTCCTATGCATAATAGAATAACATAGACAAAAGCCATCAGGGACATATTGAGTAGTATAAATAAGAATAAAAAAAATACTCCCTGGGTCTTTCGCTAAAGTCACGTAGATAGAAAAATTATATTTAAAAAATCACGACCTTTCGATCGGAACACAATCGTCCTCACCTGAGGACGATTGCTTGTGTTGCGATCGAAACGTCGTGATTTTTTAAAATTATTTTTCTATCTACGTGACTTTACCGAAAGACCCAATGAGTATGAATTCCTGCAGTCACGAAAGCTTTAAGTCAAAAGATAAAATGTGAGGACTTTATCAGACACTAATGATTCATTTTAATTTCAAGCAAATACTGCTCACAAGTTATCAAAACTCATGTTGCTCAGAATAGCAATTGCAGTCATCCGTTTCGACTTCCAATCAGTGTGGCACGGCTATGCTCTAGTAAAACAAAAGTTATCTTAAAACAGTTTTTTACAAGATGCACCCAACACGTACGCAGTAACCATACACGCTAATTTTATGCATGCCAATGAAGTTTAACCTGGTGGGGTTTTCGATTCAGTTGGATAGAACATCTGCTTGTAAATAAACGCCGATCACAAAGGCGTATGGTAGTTTGCAATGATATAAATAAGAACATATGTTTGAATGCTCGTTTACATGATGTAATAGTTGTTTTAATACACATTACTTATAGAACATTACTCACACAGTAGTTTGTATCCAATGTGTAGTGCATATCGCAGTATCTTCGTGAATTACATGTTTTATATTATCATCTGTCATTTCAGTTCAGAGTACCGAATACAAAAAAGCATTCGGCTGGCTTATGTTTGCTTCTCTGTTCATTCTTTTTAAGTCAGAAAAGAAAACCCCACTGGACATTGGTCACGTTTAACTAAATCGTATAAAACAAAACAGCGAATAACTGCAACAACAAAAAACGGTGACGGCACAATACCTGAATTTGACATCAAATCCACACAATTTTTTTAAATTACATTTTATTTTTATTACTTTATTATTTCCCTTCTATGTGACTTTACCGAAAGAACCAAGAAAATAAATCCATACAACTCTCAACGCATCTAATTCAACAAACGACGCACATTGACGTCAGCGAAAAGGACACCGTGCGACATGCCGTGCTGCGCTGGTGAACCTGTATTTGTGTGTAGCTGCTGCTGATGATGCTGCTGCTGATGCTGCATCGGTGTCCTGCCAGAGACGGATGGAGAGGGCTGAGGGGATGACATCGGGCTGCTTGAGGAGGAGCCATCGGGCCCAGGATGGGCCACCACAGCCGAGCTCTTGCTGCGGCGCTGAAGTGCCGAGTTCACGCTGCCCATTGACACGAGGAGCGCACCTGTAGCACGGGCAGCCCTCAGCTGCAACTTCACTGCACTCAGCTGCTGCTGCTGCTGCTGATGATGATTCCACCAACGCGGATTACCAAGCCGTGCGAATTCGGGACGCGTGCCGCACCTGCCGTGGAGCCCGCCTTGTCAGGTAACTTTTTTGCACCATCAGCTCATACGCAGGCAAAGGGATGTAATGATTGTATAGAGAGAGAGAGAGATAATGTTTTGCGTAGATATTCCTTCGCAATGTCATTTGTTTCAGACGCAGAGGTCTTCTGCAGCAGACAGGCGCTTCCGCGTGATGCGTGAAGCAGCCACAGATGAGTGGAAACTGCAGCATTGATGATTCACGCTGGTAAAATAATTTGCGGTGTTACTAGAAAAAAAAATTACGTTGAAAAGCCTACACGACGAGCACCGAGGTTGCAATGACCTGTTCCTACAAACATATCACATTTAGAATGGGGCGTTTTTAAAATATTTTCTTAATATACAATGTGTGAACTGCACATTCACTGGTGTGGGGGGGGGGGTCATTGTGTATTTAAGTACGGGGTAACCATGGCTCTCCGTTTAAATCCCGAGAGAACAATGTCATGTGTGTATATATGTGCCAAACAGAGCTAGCTGCTTCAGAGAAGTTTAGTTGTTTTATCCTGCATTGGGTAAAGTATCCCAATTCTTAGATGAATAAATCACTTGTACGAATAGAATTGTGCAGGAAATGTGTATTTATTTACCTGCTTTCATGTGTAGACTTACATTGTCTGATTCAATTCTGTAAACATAGAATTATAGCCATGGAATAAGTATTGTAATAGCAGGTTGTTCATGCGTCTTAGTACAGGTATAAATGTATATGAAAGGTACTTGTGAAACATAAGAATATATGACCACCACCCATAAAAAACACACTATGGCATTTGTACTTTATTGAGCAATCCACTGTAATCCCCATTTATCCTTGACTGATGGGTACAAGTCATTTAAGCAGATATCTTTAGAAAACTGGTGCGACATGCGATAGATTTGATGCCACAGTATTAACCCTCCTTTGTCTTTCCTTGCATGGGTGTTGTTGACCCACCACTCCAGGTACAGTCCTCAATCTCGACTGAGTCAACCAAGGTGAGTGGCCTCTCATATTAAGTTCTAGCGACCTCCCACAGGCCAAGGTTGCCACGTCAACCAAACTTTTCTATTCACCTGTGCACTAGGTTCAATTGTTATGTAAATTCGGTAACCATTGAGAAAGGTTGCTAATTTGATGACATACAGTGAGGGAAAAAAGTATTTGATCCCCTGCTGATTTTGTACGTTTGCCCACTGACAAAGAAATGATCAGTCTATAATTTTAATGATATGTTTATTTGAACAGTGAGAGACAGAATAACAACAACAAAATCCAGAAAAACGCATGTCAAAAATGTTATAAATTGATTTGCATTTTAATGAGGGAAATAAAATGTTGTGTGGATCACAGTCTCAATTTTAAATTCACTGGTCTAATAGAATACCACAGCAGCAACAGAACTACAGGACATAGAGAAGTCCAATGCCAGTGATGTGCATGAATGGGAATTGAAATCAAGATGCTGCGTTCATGCAGCAGTCTGTCAGCTGCATTGTGTTAAAGCCCGTGGACAAGATTCATGTCGTGCAGATGCTTCATGTAAAGTGATGCTTCTAAGATACTTGATTCACACAGAATGCAATTTGTAATATTTACAATGGTGGGAGGGGTGGGGGGAGGCGATAAATAATAACGGCTTTTACCAACGAGGACTGACCAGAATGAAGTATGGTCAAACAATCCCCATGAACTAAAAAACAATTATAACTGGACACATAACAGATGATAGTATGCACGCTGAAGGTAAAATGTATTTTATCTTGGGAAGCCTAACTAAGTCTCAGTACTCTTTTTCAGGAGGGGCCTCCGACATTAGGATATTTTGGTGAATTCCATTTACGAGTGCTTTGACTTCTTGTGGGAGAAAACCACAGTATTCAGAGAAACCCCACCACGGGTTAGGATGAGTGACCCTCAAAGCGGAGCATATAAATAGTCAATATATAACACTGTGTAACAATTTTGTATTTTTGTTTCTGGGTAATAAGTGTTATTTCCCAATTGCTTTTGCCTCAAAAGTACAGAAAATGGCTATTATTCCCCACAAACTTTGCTTTTGTGACCAGGACAGTGATATTTTTAAATTTACCTATTTTCCAGAACATTCCAGATATATTTAGTGCTGTGTAAACTTGGAGTAACTTCTAGAACATTCTAGAACTTTCCAGTAATATAAATAGTAGCATAAATACAGGGGCTTTCAGCCTACCAGTTCAGTTTAGTTCCAGCTGCCTAAGTGGATACATATCTGAATTTTTCTGAGATGGCATCAAGAAGCTGCAAGCATCTGGCAGACGCATTTTGCTATGTCTGCGGCCAATTTATCAAGACAAGAGTGAAAAAGTACTCTGTGGAAGCATTTGCTAAGATGTGTGAGGCCTACAAGGCTTATTTCAGCATGCCTGTTGGGGATCAAGACAAACCCTGGGCACCTCATTTCACCGGCGAGCAATGCAAAAAAACTGATATAAAATGTGTTTCAAAAAATGTAATTGTTAAAGTTTTATATTTAAAAATGTTTTATAATTCTCAATGTTATTGAAAAAATATATCATATATGAATAATGTCAGAATCTCTTACACATTAGTCATGGGTGAAATAAATGTATTTTTGTAGGATGGTACAGAGGAGAAAGAGAGCCATGAAGTTCGCTATTCCAATAATTTGGCGGGAACCCACTGAACACTCAAGCAACTGCTACTTCTGCATGGTGGACCCTTCCAAACGTCGGACTAGCAAGAATGCACCTGCTATCACGTATCCGGACCTTCCTTCATCCATCGCCCCAGTGGCACACTGCCATGAGCTCCCCGTACCCAGTCCTCTGGAGGGAGAGCAGCCGTCTTTAGAAGAGAGCAGCAAGTCAGAGAGCGAGGAAGACGTTGTAGATCCAGATGACAATTTCAGAGGTGGAGTTGAGGAGAGAAACCCATACTACCCCAACCAAAAAGACCTCAACAACTTGATGAGAGATCTTGGTCTCATCAAGTCCAGTGCCGAGCTTTTGACGTCTAGGCTCAAGCAGTAGAACTTGTTGGATAAAAGTGTGCAAGTCACAGATCAGAGGAAGCGTCACCAACCTTTTTGCAGCTTCTTCACCCGTCAAGATGGGCTCCGCTTCTGCCACAATGTGACCAGTCTGTTCGAGGCAATCAGAATCGCCTGTAACCAGCATGAGTGGCTCCTATTCATTGACAGCTCATCCAGGAGCCTCAAAGCCGTGCTGCTCCATAATGATAACAAGTACCCGTCTCTTCCACCGGCTCACTCGATGCACCTCAAAGAGGATTACAACAGCATCAAGACCTTGCTGGATGCCTTGAAGTATGATGAGTACGGCTGGGAGGTCATTGGAGACTTCAAAATGGTGACATTTCTGATGGGTCTCCAAGGCGGTTTTACCTAATTTCCCTGCTATCTTTGCCTTTGGGACAACAGGAACACCAAGGCGCACTACCACAGGCGGGACTGGCCACAGCGGACCGAGTTCTCTGTGGGGGGGAACAACGTCAAGTGGGAGCCACTGGTGGACCCCCCCCCCGGAAGGTGCTGATGCCATCACTGCACATCAAATTGGGCCTTATGAAACAATTTGTCAGAGCTGTAGATAAGGAGTCGGCAGCCTTCAAGTACCTTCAAGGCTTCTTCCCTAAGCTGTCTGAGGCAAAGGTCTAATCTTGTGTCTTCGTCGGACCAAAGATAAAGAAGATCCTGGAGTGCTATTAATTCCCCAAGAAGCTCACTAGTAAGGAGAAAGCGGCTTGGAACAGCTTTGTCGCAGTGGTTCGTGGCTTCCTGGGCAATCACAAGGTCGAAAACTATGTGGAGCTGAATTTTCATTTAAAGCTTTAGTGTCTGCAGGGATTCATATTCTTGTTTCTTTCGTTAAAGTCACGTAGAAGGGAAACAATAAAATAATAAAAATATAAAACAATAACATTCTCACGACGTTTCGACTGCAACACAAGCAATCCATCATCAGGTGCGAAAAACACAGCATTTTAAAATATTTTTATTATTTTATTGTTTCCCTTCTATGTGACTTTACCGAAAGAACCAAGAATATGTGGAGCTGGTTCAGACTGGTGAAGAACTACGGCACAATGGGCTGTAGGATGTCTCTCAAAGTCCATATCCTTGATGCTCATCTTAATAAATTCAAGGAGAACATCGAAGCGTCCTCGGAGGAGCAAGGCGAGCGCTTCCACCAGGATATATTGGACTTTGAACGCCGCTACCAAAGACAATATAACGAGAACATGATGGGAAACTACATTTGGGGGCTAATTCGTGAAAGTGATTTACAGTATCATCGTAAATCTCGAAAAACCACTCACTTCTCGATCTTTTGTAGTCATTTTTATATTACTTTAGTATAAATACCTGTTAATTTTTATTCATATGCTGTTGTTTTCTCACTTTATGTGAACGAAAAGACACAAATTCGCCCGTTTTCTCATTGAAAATGGGTACATTCAAAATCACTGTCCTAGTCACAAAAGCAAAGTTTGTGGGGAATAATAGCCATTTTATATACTTTTTAGGCATAAGCAATTACGAAATAACACTTACTACCCAGCAACAAAAAATTGTGTTAAATAGTGTAATCAATTGCTTTACCGCCATCTACAGGCCACCTCGCAGTCAGCTCCTGCCACAAAATAGCTGGTACAGTATTTCCAGGCAGTCACCTATTCAAATACGAACAATGCTCGCTCAAACGTGGCATTGTGCATTCGGTCTATTATCTAGAGGGAATACATCCCATAGTTAAATATAGAGCAGAGCCAGGGAAATCCCAACCATCCCCCCTCAATTAAATCTGACGGCAGAATAAAATTGCAATTGCAAATATGGAAATGATAATTACTCATGCCTTAAAATATAAAACACTTGTACTAATCAGAAGAAATGTGATACACATGATATATACTGTAATATAATTCGGGGCTTATTTTTATTTCCTCTATGTATTTGCAGCATAAGTATACAAACACTAGTAATACGTACATTTTGGGATTACTGCTGGTTGGGTCTACTTGCATTATATTGTTGTGTTCATACCAGTTTAGCAATTTTAATAATATAATGCATTGAGCATTACATCCCAAGAGATAATTTGCTCACTTTAATAATAACTGCTGTATACCTCAAGCTAAAACGAAGAATGCATTAAAAGGTCTGTCTATAACAATTAAACTCATCATTATACTTGTACGTGCTTTTCATAATCTAATTATCGTGCATCAAATAACGTCACTGCCCACACGGTGAGGCAGTTGAAACAATGGGAAATGTTGTGAAATATGTATGCCAGGGATGCACATTCCAAATTCCTTTTTGAGGTGGGGGGATGGTGAAGAAATCGATCAAGAACCCTGATGGCTTCCAACAAAGTGGTACACATTTTAGTAACCCTGAAGTGATGACGAGTTAAGTCCAACCCTGATCTTCCAATTACGAATCATATACCACTGAACCACATCGGCTGCATGCATTTATAATTTTAGTAATACGAATGTGAAGCTCTTTGTCAATCCCACTGCTGGATAACGACCTTCTGTGTCCGCCGTGGGTGTTGATTGACCGTACTTCACTATTCTGGTTGATAAAGGCCAGGGGGGCAGAATCCAACATCCCATCAGGGGGGGGGCGGTCCCGAGATGTTAAGCTTTTTAAAGAGGGGCCTTACATTCATAAATCAAATTCAATGTATTTACCTCTGGTAAATATCAATAACATAGCAATTTTTCAGGGGTAATCAAATTCAATTTGTAATCAAATTCAATTCAATTTGATTAAATTAAATTCAAACTTGATTACCGGTACATAAACTGCATACGTTTTAACTATAGTACAATCATTTGCTGACTTACCTAAATGCTGACGATGTCGTTTTTTTAATGACACAAAAATAGCCTTAAATAGTACCTAGCAAACATTACAAGGAGTTTACACTTGCCACACTAATCTATTTATTAAGCTCTGTATATACCATAAAGTGTATATATAATGTGTTATATTTACTTGTACATTTACACTTTCCAGACTAAATCTACTTATAAGAGGGCAGTACATATAATGGACATGATACATGAACATTTGTAGAGAACGAACTGCGAGCTCTACTCATGAGCATGTGTAAAACCCTGCATCCGAAGGCCATATTACTCCCCAGTGAGTTTGGTGAAACCAAGACTTAAATGACCATTCACTGAAAACATAATCGACCTCATCCTTAAAGTCAATCACATGCCCTTGTGCAGAAACCCACCTCTCTCTCGTAGCGTGTGAATCAGGTATCTCGGGAGAATCGGGTTTTTTTCTTCTAATCTCAAAATTGCATTTGTGAGCCACTGTACTGCAGGTGTGATGCTAGAGATGTCAATTGCTAAGCAACTGCTACCATTCTAATAGCTCTTAAATGCACATGTTCTTGACTTTCAGTGATATTTTAAGGGTGAATATTGTACAATATTGTTACTATTTATATCCAAGCGACCACTGCCTGATGCCAATCTCCCCGATCAACCTTCTTCAATGAAGGAAGGTCACTCCAATCTCTTCCACTGCCTTTGTTGTTTCGAATGCTTTCATCACAGTTCACACTAAAACAATTTCATCTAAACCTCGTATGTTCTGGAAATCACAGGCGCATAGCACGTGTTGTGGCCAATAACGATGCACTTCCCAGCCAGTAAAGAAAAGTGCATTGTGGTAATATATAGAATGGGACGTTTTTTTTTGTAAATAAAGTAATTTGCGCATATTATGTCCCTGCGTCTCAAATTAGCATGCTTGGCTATGTACTGTGTGAAAGAAGTTCAACATACATACATACAATTGATATCAGAATATTTATATATACTGGAGAAATTTGGTGAGCTATAACGCTTTTTTTTAAAGATGTCCAGGAGGTGCATGTCACACCAACAAACAATACAAAAACACGACAGGGGTGCACAGTATAGGAAAGGTAAACAAATTACGAAAAAAAACATGTTTTTATTTCACCAGATAAAACCGACTGAGCAAGAATGCTTTTTCAGAAGCGACTTCAACACAAATGCTGGGCCAACAAAGTGGCTTATCATGTGGCAATGTATAGCAGCCAAATAATCTAAATAATACAGACATACATATTCTTGGTTCTTTCGGTAAAGTCACGTAGAAGGGAAACAATACAAAAATAAAAACAATATTCTTTTATTGTTTTCCTTCTACGTGACTTTACCGAAAGAACCAAGAACATGAATCCCTGCAGTCACGAAAGCTTTAAATCAAAATTTAATACAGAGATGTGTACATTTGGATACAAATTTAGCGACGAGAATAAAAATCAGTCCACAATATGGCCCTGCGTCCATTGTGTGCATTGTGGTCTGGAATGGAACGCATCTTGAGAGTTAGTCCACCGAGGAGATGGAGCAATGAAATCAGCTTGTGTAAATGTATTAAGTATATTACTACATCTTCTTGGTCACGAAAGCTTTAAATCGAAATTTATATTACTACATTTACATTTAAAACGACTCGGTGAGGCTTTCATCCATCCCGCAGTGGATTGGCCATGACCGTGACTGAATAGAAATGTGTATTGTGGTAAATAATAAAAATTTTAATGCGGTCTCAATATTTGATATCGATGTGTTCTTGTCAATATCACCTGATAATTCATCAGCATTTGTTTAACAAGCCTGACTGCTGATGGGACCAAGATTGTTGAAACCGTTCCAGTTTGCTTGCTTGAATAAATGCTACTAAATATCGTCTGCAAATCCAACAAGAGGCTGATCGACTAAAATAGTTTTCAGTATTTGTGGACAGTATGCATCGTCCTACGTAGTATTTGCTTTTACCCATAGTGAGTTTGCGAAAGCCAATAAATGAATGGCCATTGTGGCTGGTTGCATTGAGCACTTTCCGTGGTGTGTTTGTTATTCCTTGTTAATGTGCACAAATTGACGGTTCTTTACGACTCCCTCGGTGTGTTTCATGCAACGTGACCCTGCCGTGGTATGGGAGTCCATCCACCTTTAGCCACATCTCACTGATCAATCATTACACAATCATCACACAATCCTCACTGAGCCATCATCACACAATCCCACTGATCGATCATCACACAATCCCACTGATCAATCATCACACAATCCCACTGATCAATCATCACCCCAATCCCACTGATCAATCATCACACCAATCCCACTGATCAATCATCACACAATCCTACTGATCAATCATCACACCAATCCCACTGATCAATCATCACACAATCCCACTGATCAATCATCACACAATCCCACTGATCAATCATCACACAATCTCACTGATCAATCATCACACAATCCCACTGATCAATCATCACACAATCCCACTGATCAATCATCACACAATCCCACTGATCAATCATCACCCCAATCCCACTGATCAATCATCACACAATCTCACTGATCAATCATCACACAATCCCACTGATCAATCATCACACAATCCCACTGATCAATCATCACACAATCCCACTGATCAATCATCACACAATCCCACTGATCAATCATCACACAATCTCACTGATCAATCATCACACAATCCCACTGATCAATCATCACACAATCCCACTGATCAATCATCACACAATCCCACTGATCAATCATCACCCCAATCCCACTGATCAATCATCACACAATCCACTGATCAATCATCACACAATCCCACTGATCAATCATCACACAATCCCACTGATCAATCATCACACAATCCACTGATCAATCATCACACAATCCCACTGATCAATCATCACACAATCCCACTGATCAATCATCACAACAATCCCACTGATCAATCATCACACAATCCCACTGATCAATCATCACACAATCCCACTGATCAATCATCACACAATCCCACTGATCAATCATCACACAATCCCATTGATCAATCATCACACAATCCCACTGATCAATCATCACACAATCCCACTGATCAATCATCACACAATCACACTGATCAATCATCACACAATCCCACTGATCAATCATCACACAATCCCACTGATCAATCATCACACAATCCCACTGATCAATCATCACAACAATCCCACTGATCAATCATCACACAATCCCATTGATCAATCATCACACAATCCCACTGATCAATCATCACACAATCCCATTGATCAATCATCACACAATCCCATTGATCAATCATCACACAATCCCACTGATCAATCATCACACAATCCCACTGATCGATCATCACACAATCCCACTGATCAATCATCACACAATCCCACTGATCAATCACCCCAATCCCACTGATCAATCATCACACAATCCCACTGATCAATCATCACACAATCCCACTGATCAATCACCCCAATCCCACTGATCAATCATCACACAATCCCACTGATCAATCATCACACAATCCCATTGATCAATCATCACACAATCCCACTGATCAATCATCACACAATTCCATTGATCAATCATCACACAATCCCACTGATCAATCATCACACAATACCATTGATCAATCATCACACAATCCCACTGATCAATCATCACAAATCCCACTGATCAATCACCCCAACCCCACTGATCAATCATCACACAATCCCACTGATCAATCATCACACAATCCCACTGATCAATCATCACACAATCCCATTGATCAATCATCACACAATCCCACTGATCAATCATCACACAATCTCATTGATCAATCATCACACAATCCCACTGATCAATCATCACACAATCCCACTGATCAATCATCACACAATCCCACTGATCAATCATCACACAATCCCATTGATCAATAATCACACAATCCCACTGATCAATCATCACAACAATCCCACTGATCAATCATCACACAATCCCACTGATCAATCATCACAACAATCCCACTGATCAATCATCACACAATCCCACTGATCAATCATCACACAATCCCACTGATCAATCATCACACAATCCCATTGATCAATCATCACCCAATCCCACTGATCAATCATCACAACAATCCCACTGATCGATCATCACACAATCCCACTGATCAATCATCACACAATCCCACTGATCAATCATCACACAATCCCACTGATCAATCAACACACAATCCCACTGATCAATCATCACAATCCCACTGATCAATCATCACACAATCCCACTGATCAATCATCACCCCAATCCCACTGATCAATCATCACAATCCCACTGATCAATCATCACACAATCCCACTGATCAATCATCACCCCAATCCCACTGATCAATCATCACACAATCCCACTGATCAATCATCACACAATCCCACTGATCAATCATCACACAATCCCACTGATCAATCATCACACAATCCCACTGATCAATCATCACACAATCCCACTGATCAATCACCCCAATCCCACTGATCAATCATCACACAATCCCACACACCAAAGAGTGGGGGGGGGGGGTGTACCCCTTTCTCGACTCCTCCCACTCTTCCTTAACGCGTGCGGCGTGCCGAGCGAGCGTCTCGTCGCAGCGACTACTCGGGTCTGCCGCGAATGGCGACGCGACACGTCAGTGCTGCCCGGCCTGACGCATCGATCCTTCAGCCCAGGCGCTTGCAATCGAGCTGCCGAGCGCGGACTGGTTTGCAGAGTGAGCGAGTTGAGTGAGTAGGTCTGCAAGTGGCGGGTTGAGATTGCCGGCCCTACCGGCACACAAGTAAGTTCAATGTTTCGCCAGCTCGTCTCGCCGCTTCACTAACTGCTGGCTTAGCTCAGCTTCGTGACTTTCTCGTGAATGTCGTCGGGATGATGATGTTGGTGGTGTTTGGTGTTGGTGGTGGCGGGCAGGAGTTGTACTGCTGAGTGGTAATGGTGTTGGCAGGGCCGCCGAACTCAGCTGATTTCACTCGTGCTGTGCGTGCCCTGCTTGTTAATAAAGCATTGCCCGGTGGCTTCTACTGCTTCTACTGCTGCCTTTGTGTGATGATGGCTCAAGGAATGGCCGGACTCTTGTTTAGTGCTTGGAAGCCGCGGTGTTGGAGATTTGATTTCCGCAATGCCACCAATAAACAGGTCCACGTGTACCTGTTTATTGTGTACACTGGTGGTGCAGGTGTGCACGATGTCACTGGTTACATAAAGACAGATCTCCTCCCTCTCTCCCGTGTAGCCATAACAGACTGTAGGGGCAAGTGCTGTTAGCGAGTAGCACCTATGAAGGCCGGCACGGTACACGAGGGGGTAGGTGGCCAGCACCACGCCCGGCCGCCTTTGTCTCCCCAGTGGCGATGTTTACTTCACACCGCACCAGGTACTCATTTGAGGTCGAGGTCGACCTAGGAGAAGCCCAGGATCGGTTCAGATAATCGTCACTGGTGGTAGACTACCATAACATATACAATACTTAAATGGGTTCTTCTTGGGATATTTTGTTGACTTTGTCTGCCTTTCCAGGTGAATTTCACTCGGTTCGATCCTGAGCCATCTCCATACCATAGAGCGGTGGTGGTTACCAACCCCTCTGGACTCTTGGGACAACTGAACCCTGTGGCGGTACCCAGGGGGTCAAATAGTACCCTGGGGTCAAATAGTACCCAAGGGTCAAATAGTACAACGGGGGTCAAATAGGACTCCGGGGTAAAATAGTACCGCGGGGTCAAATAGGACTCCGTGGTCAAATAGGACCCCGGGGTCAAATAGGACCCCGGGGTCAAATAGGACCCCGGGGTCAAATAGTACCACACTGCCCCGGCTCTCGCATAATGTCCGTGATGCAGTCATTTTTATTAGACGCTTTTATTAAACTCACTCTGTTGTATCCTCAACACTGTCTGTTGTCGTATCCTCAAATCTTGTAACTTAATTTTAACCCACTTGCCAATGTCGCATGGACTGCAAACTTGGTATATGTATGTCATACTGGTGACAATACTATATTCTATCATTAAAAATTTAATATTTTTAAGCAACTTTTTTATATGTTATGTTTCGGCTTGGGTCTAATTGTCCACGCTCAACTCACGTTGGCTGTAAATCATCACGGCACACTTACGTTATGGCAAGCTTCGGGGCCACTTCCTGGAGTCGTGGAGTTCTGCCATTACTCGTGCGGTACATTTCATTAAAGCGTGTTAAAAAAAAAAGCCTTTTTTAATATGACAAGTGTTAAATGATGGGTGCTTCATCGGTAAGGGAGCTAGCCCAGAACCACTGGCATATAGGTTTTAATCTATGTTACAGCCACTTGTGATTTAACTGGGTTCTCAAGTGCATTTGATGCTCTATGCCCAGTCACCAATGACTATGTATGTATGAAAGATTGCAGGTAAAATGTTCAATTTCATTTGGCTGAATAGCAGATCTGTCATGAGAAAAACTATCTCATGGCTGCACGCACACTCAGACACAAAACACATTAATTTGGTTTTCACTTTGGCTATATTCCAGCACTGGAAGCTTGAACATCGGTTTGACTTTCATGGGAAAAAACTCATCGCAGGGTGCATGGGAGAGTTAGAGTTTGTGAGACATCTTGCATAAAATAATAGTTCGACTGTGAGACTTCCAAATTGATTCTTCGTCTAACCACATGGTGCGCTACGACCTTGAAATAAATTGGACAGAACAAAAGATCAATTTTTTTTCGTTTCACACGCACAGTTTATGGCAAACAGGCAGCGAGCCTCACTCATCTTTTAAAGGGCATTAGCGACACTCTTGCAACACGGTAGCCCACCACAGTACACCCGAACAAACTCGCTATCCTCAGGGGTGTAACGATTCACTATACTCCCCCACCCTCCACTCCCCAAAGAAAGTGTCCCAGAAATAAAATATTGAATTGCCTCGACCATTTTGTATTATTTGGTACCCCGGGGTACCGCCATAAGGATCAATTGTGAACCCTAAAAAAAAAATAGAGGACCAACCGCTCAGTACAGCGGTGGCTGTGCTCGTGAGACATCCAGCTCGTTAGAAAAGAAAGGACACCACATCGAGGGAAGGAGAGAGACACCGAGAGGCACACCCACGCACAGAGAGACAGAGAGAGAGAGAGACATATAGAGACACACAGACACATAGACACAGAGACACAGAGAGAGAGGGAGACACAGAGAGAGAGGGAGACAGAGAGGGAGACACAGAGAGGGAGACACAGAGAGAGAGACACAGAGAGAGAGACACAGAGAGAGAGACACAGAGAGAGAGAGACATATAGAGACACACAGACAGACACATAGACACAGACAGAGAGAGACACAGAGAGAGAGACACAGAGAGAGAGAGAGACAGACAGAGAGAGAGAGACAGAGAGAGAGAGAGACACACAGAGAGAGAGACACAGAGAGACACACACAGAGTGATTCCAGCAGGAATCACGATTCCTCTGCAGTCGACTATCATGCTTAAATCTTTACTTGAGTGGCATTCACACACAGATTCTGCCATATAAGGAATTACCCAGTAGAAACCCATCCATCTCCAAATTGATAAGGTTTAGTGGGAAATCCAGCATGGTTGCCATGTATTTCACTGGCAATTTTACATGGCCAGCCAGGCCCAATGGACCTTCACCTCTATAGCCTGATAGCCATGCCTGAATCAGGGTGGAATCAAGCCAATTCACTGCATGAGACATTGACCATACATTTCAATGGTGAATCGGGTCAATACTAATCAGCTGGTATTGAGGTCAAGTTCATCCAGTTGGTGTTGACCAGATTAACCATTGAAACCTCTTATATCAACATTTACTGAATTCACCAAGCCAAGCCATTGCACGAATGCCACTCGTGGCTTCACACAGCCTGGCTCCCCCTTGATCCTGTCCTGTACAATCATTTTAATTAATGTACCATCCAAGCAAATTGCCCAAGGGCTGCATTGTGAGGAACAGAGGGTAATACTCGTAATGCTCCCATGTCTATGCTGCCAGCCTTCACCAACCCACATTGACCAGCTTGGTGCAGTATTGTCAAATAATACCCACAACCCACACGGTGTGAGGGAGGTCTGTATCCAGTAGTGAATTACATAAGTGCTGTACAAGTACTATGCAATTCATGTAAAGCCGTTTGTGACATTGATCTTCTGAAATGTTGTTTGGCATTTCAGTTTCCTACAATTTTAAGTCTTCTATGATAAATGCCAGCAATATTTTACGTAACTGGTATTTCCGATGCGGAAGTCATTCGCTTTGTGGTATTGTATGCATTCATGTTTATATTATAATAAAGTATTCACTACCATGCTGTAGCAATTTGTATTGCATTTACAGGAGGAAGCACCATACAAAGAGTGAGAGAAAAAAGTGGACATTTTGCAAGACGCAGAGGGAACATGTCTGGATGGTGTGCACATCAGCAGGGCAACCTCACGAGTGCCTCGGCCATGCTGCTCCGGTTGCTCCTGCTGCTCTGTTTCATGGCACTGGTCATAGGGGATGACGACTACTACCAGAGGCTGGACGTTGCACGTGATGCCAGCAGCAGGGACATCCGCAAGGCCTTTAAGAAGCTGGCACTTACCATGCATCCTGACAAAAACCTGGTGAGTTTTTAATGGTGAAGTTTTTTTATTATTAATTTACAGTCGATTTTATGAACAGCATACAATTGCAACACCATTTTACTGTGCTGAGGGAAAAAAACTGTGGATCTTTGTATAATATATCTCATGATGTAGTGTGTGTAATGTGCTGCATCGGTGTCTTTTAACATTTGGAATAAAGAACATTGATTCAGTTGCATTCAGTGTTTTTTTTATATTTTGTAATACTACTTTTTAAACTGTGATTGCCTTGGTTTTGAGAAGTAAACAGTGGTACTGTAATTGGCTCATGCACATCTGGCTGTGCTTATTTTATACGTCAGCATCATATTTATTACGCTATCCACAGGAGACAATTGAAGCTGCGTCATGCGGTGAAGGTTTGCGTGGCACTTTCGGAGGGCCTCTCTTGCAAATATTTGCCTTCGGGGTTTATTGTCATACTCGGTACTGTACCTTGTCCATTGCATTTTCTTGCAAATTTAGAGTTGGTCAGGAAAAAGGAAAGTGAAATTTCAAACAACAACTACATATTGTTCAGCAATAACGCTAATTATAATATATGGGCGATGGTAAAAAGGTTAGCCTACCCTTCAGTGGGAGTGTTGTTTAGCTATAGCCGTAAACTGTGATGAGTTCAGCCTCACCTGCTCCACAAAGTAGGGTATTGATTTTCACTGCCAATGCTGAGGCTTGTTAAATGAGCTGTAGAGAGGTGGAATAGCCTGTGTGATTGTCTTGGTAGGGCCCTTAAACGTTGTGAAGGGCTCTTGATAAGAACTTTAAAAGGATACAGCAGGGTAATTTGGCCGTTGCCTCTGTGACCAGTACGTTTTGATGCAGAAAATAAAGAATTGATTTTAAATTTGATCAAAGAAATGGATCAATTGGGCAATGTAATAGCAATAACTTTTTTTTATTGCTATGTGACAGAAATTAATAATATAATGTTTTATATAATGGAGTTGAGCTTTTGACACATTGTACACCATCTTGTTTGTGTACATTTCATAAATACCTAAAAATAGGACATTTTAAATGTTTTGCTTTAGCCACAATACCTGCAATAAAAATGCTTGACGTAGAGTATTGTGCAACAACTCAAAAATATATTACTGTAGTACAGTGTTTTAAATTTACATATTGGAGATTCAGTGATGAAATCGGCCCATGTACTGGACCTATTTGGTTTTCTGCTTCATGAAACCTTGAGGAATGGCTCGAGCTGGGCCAAGGCCTTCTAGCAGCAAATAGATCATGTCTGATAATTGTGGGTTTTTAAATTATCCAGATGCAAGTATTCCGATTCATTAAAGTGTTGGCACAATTATGACACCATACCATTGTGTAAAATCTCTCAAACGTGTGTGCATTGTTAACTTACAAACGCTATGACCAACATAAGTACTGAAATAAATGCTGAGTGCTGGTGTGGTTTTCTTGCAGGCATTTTGTTTGCACCCGAGCAGCAGCTTAGACGACGACAAATCAACACTCGTTGAGAGGAGCAGCTTGGTTGTTTTACTCGTTATTCAATAAACTTTTGATGCTGTTTTGCTGACCAGGATGATCCCGATGCTCATGAAAAATTCCTCAAGATCAACCGGGCATACGAGGTATTGAAGGACGAAGAGCTGAGGAAGAAATACGACAAATATGGCGAGAAGGGTTTGGATGATCAACAGCAGGGTGGCCGCTACGAGAGCTGGAACTTTTATCGCTATGACTTTGGTAAGGGATGCTGAAAGGTGCTTCAACTGCACAATCGTTTATCAGAATCTTTATAGTCCATGGGCCAGTTTAAGAAATTGGTACCACTTACGGTGCCAAAACGCTTATCATACCATTGCATTTATATGGCTAATAATAGTAAATCAAACTTTTTTTTAAGCTTTCGTTGACTGCAGGAATTACTCTTTGGTTCTTTCGGTAAAGTCACGTAGAAAGAAAATAAATTAACTAATAGAATAGTAAATAATTTGATAACCCACTCATTTCTAATGGCTATCAAATGGCTGTTATTGGCCAAAATGAAATTGGAACTGCTAATGTTATGCCGCCTCAGGTGGCACGGCAAGTGAAATATCTGGTCTCATGGACCATTAGAGACAACGTTATGATTTAAACTAGGCTCTCTCAGCCCTTTGATCACCAGGGCTACTTTTATTGTTTGTTGACTGCTATGCCACAGCTCTCAAATAGTGAAATATATGTTGTGTAGATGTTATTGTAGAAGTATTGTAAACATCTTTTTTTTCTCCTGATGACAATTGCTTGTGTTGCGATCAAAACGTCGTGATATTTGTATAATTTTTTATTCACTTTATTTTTATTATTTTGCCTACGTGACTTTACCGAAAGAACCATAGAATATGAATTCCTGCAGTCACGAAAGTTTTATGTCAAAATTGGCAACGCTATCACCTTTTGCCACCAAACCAGTGTGGGTGCATGGGCATAATCTCGTGAGGTCAGACCGTAATATCAGTGCCGGAACTCCTAATGCTTCTTAACCTTGTAATTATGTCTGGACTGCCTAATGATCAGTATTCACTCTTGATGGTCTAAGGACCCCAATTGAAAAAATTGGTTTAACAATTTAAAGAGTATCCAAATATCCATGCCACGTTTTGAAATGGTGTAACTGTTTTGTATGTTTTTTTCTCCGACCCATAGGAATTTATGATGACGATGCAGAAGTTCTGACACTTGACAGAGGAGAATTTGGTACGATATAGACTTAGAATCATAAACAACCAAATATAAAATGTAAAAGTCTTTATTTAATTGGTCCCCTGAAAAGAAATGTTTTGATAATTATTAAATGCAGCATTCGCCCAGGTCTATGTTGGGTTTCGTGTTGTTTCTCTGGCTGTGTTCGTGAGTGTACAACTATGTGGCATGTGTCCACAGCAGTCAGCACTTTGGTATTTCCTGTAATTATCTGGTTGCCACTCTTAAAACCTAAGTGTTGTGCAATCTTTGAGACCAATTGTACTAAAGCATTTGGCTGCATAATAGCAATGCTAAAATGTGTATTTCTTTATCTTACTATTACTGCCCTACAGTAAAAAGCCATATAATTGCTTTATGTGTAAAAGTATTGCACGAATGCTTTTGAAATAAAATAAAATCCCCTCAAATGAAATTTTTTTTTAGTCAAAATTAAAATATTTTCAAAAGTTTGTTTTTCATTGAAAAAAAACAATATAACAAATGGAGATGTAAAAAACAGTAGTGCAATAACTTGTTTAATTATTTACTTTATTTAAGTGCTTCCATTTGATTGTAATTCACAGATGCTGCAGTGTCTTCAGGGGAATTATTTTTTGTAAACTTCTACTCACCACGCTGCTCTCATTGCCATGAGCTGGCTCCTATGGTACGTTCCCTCCCCCCTCCCTCTATATGCAGCATATTGCGCGGACTTTATATGTGGGAAGGTGTGCATGCACACATGTTGTGTCACAACACCGGTGTTTGAATGCCTTCATCATGATTCTCTGTTATAACCCCATCCCTACCCCTTGATGTTTTCCTCTTTTTTTCGTTTTAAGTGGCGAGAATTTGCCAAGGAGATGGATGGTGTGATCCGAGTGGCGGCGGTGAATTGTGGTGATAACCGCATGATGTGCCGCTCCAAGGGAATCGGAAGCTATCCCAGCCTGTACGTCTATCGGGCTGGAATGGTAGGTTGTGTTCTGCGTCTACAGGGGCATGTTAATTAGGGCACATTAGTAGAACATATTGTCGCTGGGGACAGTTGTGTTTCGCCCTGGCACTTTATCAACGTTTGATTAGACAATAATTGACAATGTCACCACTTGTCATAAACGCAGTATATTATTTTAACATATCCAAAATCCCTCTTGATCGTTTAATAATATTCCTTCAGGTATGTGTATTGATTTTTTTAAATTAAATATGTTTTATAGCATTAGAAAGCTGGGTAATTATATTACAAGATGGGAAAGCCAGTGTGAAAAGTAACACTTTGCTTAGTCAATGAAGGCATAAATTGTCTTTCTCCTGACGGTGATTTTTATACTAATGTCCTCTTTAATATACCGCCTATAAATACATTCTCATCAGAGTCCTGCGAAACATCAACGAAATGTAAATATAATGTACAGTATGGATATATTCACTACCATATTCATGACGGCAAAAAGCAAAACGTTGATTTGAGCACCCTTTTCAAATGTAATGGTTTCTTGTTTGTAAAGCTGTGATACGTCAGGGTTAACATATTTAATAATTTTACAAGGTGACCATACTCTCGTTCATCAAATATACAAACTCATGCCCACATGAAATTTAAATAAACATCTACAAATTAACTGGGTGATTGTGCTTGTTGTGTTTCCCGTATTTCAGCAACCAGTGAAGTACTCGGGAGACAGGTCTAAAGATGACCTGGTCAGATTTGTCATGAAGTACGTAACCAGTAAAGTAACGGAGCTCTGGGCTGGTAAGAATCTCATGATGAGGTTAATATTTGAAATGCTCTTGGTAATGTTATTTTATAATGTATTTGTGTATGGATTAATGTGACATTGATTATGCTTGAACATGAATTGCATTAAATATTCATATTAGCGGCAAATTAATAAATGTCAATAAAGCAAACATTTCCTTTATAAATGAATTTTAATTCCAAGCCTGCATAATTGAAAAATAATTTTCCTTTTCCCCCGTAAATATATGGGTAAAAATATACTTTATAGAGGGAGAGACAAAGCAAAGAAATATGCAGAACATCAGATAAAGCAAGGGTAAAGCAAAACTGTGGAACAAGATCAGAGAAAGGCAATGCAGTGGTACTTTTCGTAAGCCTGGTGTAATTACATTGCCACCGAGATTTTTACACACTATATCGTGTTCCGGATTCTCTGCTTTTAAAATTTCACATTGGAAACCTAAAGTGAGATAAATAAAAGAGGAAATGTGTACACAGACACGGGAAGAGATTAATTAGTTTCTTCTGCTTCTGCATCTGTGTGCCTTACTAAATACCCTCTATGCTCTTTGAAACAGAGGGAGCAATCACAGAGAGTGATTGAAAAAGAGTTAAACACATACAAATGAAATGAGGGGTGTCAGCAGTGACCATACTGAAATAAAGGTTTTCAGCCTGATATTTGTTTTAATTCTCGGTCATGTTCTTTATTCATTATAAATACATGGATTTGCTGTCTTATTATTGTGCCTGTGAATACTTTACTTACACTGAAAATGAATGTATGAATCTAATCCTTGTAACTATCAGTGTTCACGGTTCATTAATATTGCATTCCGTCATTCCCTGCCTCTCATGGGAAATGACATTTTAATGGTCATGCAACATCATCTGGCGTGCTTTGTCTTGTGCAGGTAATTTTGTTAATGCTTTCGAACAGGCTCGATCTACAGAGACAGGCTGGCTCCTTTCCTACTGCTCGGACATCGGAGGTAATTGGCCCTACCTTGAACTATATTAATCTCATGGTGACCCCGGACAGTTGAGAGTGCAATGTTTCCACTGTGTGATTTCATGGAAACAGCAAGCATCGTGATGGCTTTGAACTAGCAATGTACTGTAAATGAATAACTATATATATTCCCTATAAAAAGGAAAGTTAGGTTTGTCTTTGTAGTTTGGCAAGTTTAAACAAACTAAATCAATCTTTGTTTCTGAGTAACCTTTTACTTTAGCTTAAAGAAGCTCTGTTAAAAGTGCACGTTTTTATTGGTGGACTCCAGTGCTGGCTGTACTGTTTGTTGACTGTAGCCAAGGCATTTTCAGACCTTTTTAGGGCCTTAATTAACTGCAGTCTTCATTCTAAATAATCTTGGTAAATCTCCCAAAGGGGTAAAAAGCATTGCTATATCTGGGAGGTTTCCCTTACCCCCTGGCATTAATTACATCACTGCTGATGCACACATTTCCATGGTGCTAAATCGTAGAGGTGTTTTGTTATTACCGCTTGCGTATTTGGGAATAAACAAAGGGGCTGAGGCTTGCTGATTTACAGCCTGGAAAGAAATAATATTCCATTAAAAAAAAATGAATTTATTACATGGATGCTTTCATTGTTAGTCTCCAAGGTATTTTAAATCTCACCGCATTATTACCTTAATTCTAACCTAATATTTTGGTGTATTTACAGTGTCGCCTTACTTTATATCATAAATGTAAAGAGTTGTGTAAAACAATCCTGGTTTTTCATGGTATTGCATGTGCTACTCATTTGGTATGAATCAGCCAAATTTCAGATATCATATGCATATCTAGTAAAACCACATGAAACTTCAGTTCTCTTAATATAGAGTTTCCATATATGCAAAGTTCTGCTTTTCAAGGACAGTAGTTTGCTTAGCCAATGACTTAGGGACATGTGGGTTGACAAATAAGTTTTTTAGCCAACGTGTGGTTTTGTCATGGTCAAATGACACTTGTACGAATGTTAATCATTTCCATACATACGCAGTGTTGCAGTCATCCTCGTGCCATGTGTTGCCATGTGTAATATTGGATACGTGTAAAAAAATTCCATTGGAAGTTCATAATCGCGGGTGCATGCATTATAGCTCAAACATTCTGTATCCTATTTAACTTTAAAATTCCTTCATTCATGCATAGTGTGTGCACATTGTTTCAGGGTTTGCGTTATATTAGTTTCTTTGGACCTCAAACCCCAGATACACCATCTTGGTCTTATATATTTTTTTGCCCACTGTCCTACACTGGTCAGACTTTTTCTCTTGCGTTAGCTAATATACATATGGGCATAACCTCATATAAATTGTATTATTTATTTAGCTACTATTAGTGTTTATAAAGGTAACACGTGGCAGCTGGATAACACGGCTATTAACATGTGACATATCCTCATATCTCTTGTGATAGCCAGATTCTAAGTGCATGTGCTATGCGGCTGCTTAGAAATGCATTACATGACTGATACAGGATTATATGTAATTTGCTGCTGTAAAACATGTATATCGTTACACTTGTGTGAATTTGTGTATTAGAAATCAGATTCCATGTATTTAATGTGGAGTTTTTTTTCATACATTTCCAGTCCTTTAAATAGAAAATAATTTCAGCACTTCTGTGTATTTTTAAAAACTGTTTCTTTCATCAAGTCCTGCTGATGAGTTAGTCCTACAGAATATCTAACTACGTTTATTTTTGAACGAAACGCATATGTGTTATGTGGATTCTTTTTTTGTCATTTCTCCAAATAACTGACATTGTATAAGCTTAAGGTCCTCTTTGAACAGTTAAGGGATGTTAGACTGGAATAGTCGGTGTGCAAAGTATGTTTCTCTAGGCCACTGGAGGGAGTCTGGAGGCCAAAAGATATATTGGAATGGGCAAACTGTATCCCACTTCAAAGCTACTTACAATCGAGACAGGGAATTGATTGTTAGCAAAGACAAATGTATTAACATGATTAGCGTGTAGTTAGATATTATAGCGAAAAGCAATCTTTCACAATGTGTCATCTCGCATTGCTCTGTTCATACATCACCATGGGAGAGTCGTATGCAATTACCAACTCATCAATTGAAATTATAATTTAGTGTGTGCTATTAAAAGCATACGTTTCATGACATCTAGGGATGGATAAGTCATGCCCTAAAAATTATTCCATTCCAGTATAAATAAAGGAACATTTTACTGGAATGTTTTCCTTTTTTAGGTATGAATGGCTTCAATGGGAAGTTATTGCATGAAGAAATGTGCTCCAAACCTTTATGATGCTGATGTCGTAAAACATTTAGCTCAACCTCAGATGGTCTCTAGAAGGAGCGCTTATGCTGTGTTTTTCAAGTTAACATTGGGAATACCCTATGGCGATCACATATACAAAGTTGAATGTGTTTTCCCCAACCTTTCACCAATAATTTAATTTGTAATTATACATCTGTAAATGGGAATGTTGCACAATACAGATTATAACATTTTAACTATTTGTAAATGAGAAACCATTTTCACAAAGGCTGGCAGCATATCCCTACCGATGCTGATTTATTCCTGAGTTCCAATCGGAGATTAAGTATAAACAGGAAAATCAGTATTTGTGACTCTAAACTAAATCTCATTCTACATGGCCTTCATGTCAAGATCTGTCTCAGCTTTGTAGGCCTAGCAAGTCCAAGGCTCGATGAGTAAATCACTGACAGAGAGGCAGCCAAAATTATTTTTTCCCTGAAGGATGTGTCAACCATGTGTTTGCAATGCTTAGACCAGGAGTCAATTTTTTCATTAAATCACAAACTTTGCGAAAATTTTCCATTTGCAAAAACCGGAATATGGCCAGTTTATAATACCATACTTCTTTTACTGTTAAAGATGCTATGTTAACAATGTCATATTCGTTTTCTGTAGAATATCTAGACGGTGTAAACATACAACAACCAGGTGGTTGGGTTTCTCCAAAGGAAGTCTGCTGTTTTTTTATATCATATATATTTGTATTCTGCCTTGTGTATTTTGGTATTGCAGATTGCTTATCTCAGCACACCAGACGTAAGCTCGCTGGAATGTTGGTGAGTGATACGATTTGTTTTAGTTGTCATGAATTTGAGTTGGCTTATTCAACTAATGAAATAATCTAGCGGTTTAGAACTGATAAATACATTAATATAATGGTATGGTATTATCAGTTTAATCATGAAGTGTTTTGCAGATATGTCTTGTTTGTGGAATTGTTTGGATGAAAACACCTTGCTTTATATCTCGTATAATGTTGATGGCAGACATTGCATCCCCTTCCCACAGGATGGAATGGCAAATGTTGGCTGGGTGGACTGCAGCACCCAGAAACACATTTGCTCGCAGATGAACATAGAGGAGAGCAAGACGATATTCTACCCACCAGGCGAAAGCCCTATTAAGTCTGGTGAAAATGATGCTGACCATTCTCTGGTATTCAATGCATGCCACTGTAATAACAGCCATAGAGGGTTCACGTGGGGATTGGCTTGCCGGTCCCGCTTTGTAGCCAATAAGGGATGAGCCAGGGAGCATGGCCTCGGCGTGATCGCGGCATGTTAGCAGGGGTGATTGGCCTGGCCAATCGGGGCCTCAGCTAATGGGGAGCCGAATCAGAGGCGTGGTCCCGGGATTGACAGGGAACCATCG
The DNA here is from genome assembly GCF_015708825.2 of Lethenteron reissneri. NCBI lineage: Eukaryota > Metazoa > Chordata > Hyperoartia > Petromyzontiformes > Petromyzontidae > Lethenteron > Lethenteron reissneri. Next base: position 7,626,718 of record NC_083801.1, read on the forward strand.
GGAACGGTCAACGCTGTCTACGGAGGATTGGCTGGGGGGTACCACGTGACGAAGGGATTAAGAGAGAGAGAGAGCGGTCGCGAGCAGACTTGGGAACGACAAGAGCGGGAGTCGCGCGTACGGGGGCTCTGGGTACCACGTGCGCGGTGGGGACTTGGCGGGAAGTCTGCCCTCTCTCCGTTGTCTGTCAGCAACGGGGAGTGTGTGAAGTGTAACTGTGGAAGTTGAAAATAAAAAGGACTGATTCCGGAAGCCGTCTCGAAGGTTTATTACACCACTATGGGAAAGCTAATTCCTCCAACAATGAACCCTTCAGAGCTTTGGTTAAACACTCGCACAATAAACAATACTTGTATATTGTACTGATCATCATGATGCAGTTGTACATTTGCTGTTAGAGTTGAAATAGCACCTTAAAATTATTTCAGCTTCAGATTAGCTGGTCCTGTACACACTTGCATCAACGACTGGACCTATGATCTCATAGAAACTCTCAAGATGCCTAATTAATAACAATGAAAGTATGAACTTTAACCTTACACCATTGTGCTGTGTGTTTGGTGACAGTGTCGTAAACTGAAAAAATAGGCTTTATAATAAGTAAGAGCCTGTTAAATTAAAAATCTATATTTCTATCACATTAAAGTCCTTTCATAATATTTAACTTCCTTTGTATTTGTCTCCAATAAATGCTCACGCAATCATCTTAAACCCGTTTTAAATGTAATTGTGACGCCAAGCAAAGCTTGAGTATAGTATGGTTATAATATAATGCTTTAGCAAACAAGCAAATTGATCAGCTGGGAAATTTTCAGAGATGTGAACAGCCATTCCTCAATATTTGTTTTGCCTCATGTCATAATGATAGTGCTCTTATGAAAACAAATGTTTGAAATGTAATGTGGTAAATTGTACAAAACGTGTTACTACATTATAAATACATACTTAATGCCACCATGATGTATTCGGTGTAGGTTCTGACGAGTCTTGATGCCAAGGAGATTTATATATCTGTGATGCAAGCCCTCCCTGCTCTGAAGAAGCTTACTGGCGCCGACATGAAGGTGAGAAAGGCAACACGGATGAGCATCTTGCTTTCCATATTTGTAGTCGTATATATGCTTATATAACAATGGTGACTGCACTGATGCATTATCTCGTTCCAAAACAGATCCTGCAAAGTCCTTGGCTCATTTTCATCGTCTTTGGAGACAAAGGAGAGGCAGGAGATTACGAGTTCAAGAAACTAAATACACTGCTCAAATCTAAAAATATAAAGGTGTGAATATCACTGTGTTTTGCGTTTATATATATAGCTTTAGTTACATGATATAACAGTCTCTTAAAATAAAATGTACCTTTAAATAGCTATTATCATATCGAGTGGAATATAGTTTCAGTTTATAGTGTCAACATACAAGGGTGTACATATAATTTGTCGAGCAGGCAGAATAATAAAATGAGCATGAGGTAAGAAGCAGATACACATGAAGTAAATGCAAATTGTCAAAGTGGAAATTTTTTTGTATAAAATAGTTTAATAAATGGACTGGCTTCATGCAAGGAAGATTTCACGAACAGCATTCTGCAGTTGAGATTACATGTTTCATATGCAAAGGTGACACAGGTGGTAGTGGTTGGGGGGGGAGTATTATTTGTACAAAATGTGAACAAGTTGTTGAGGTCAGAATAATGTTTGCAGTCTTATGAAACCAAAAATGGTACTTTAAGACAGTATTGAAGGTGGCTGGCTGGGATGAGGAGGCGAGAGCCAATTCTCGAGTGTTCAAACTGAATTTTCATTTTCCTGATTGACTAAAGCAAAATAAAAATCTATTTGAACGTAATAGAGGGTTCTTTTAAATCACTCCATTGTCAATATTGTTCCTTCACATTTTTGATTGGTTTGTCTGCTGTTTATTTTTTTATAGTAGTCTTTCATTATATAATTTAAACGTGATGGTAATTATGTACGTGTTGCATTGCTGTTTGATTTATGTGATTTTCTTTTTTTTACAATCTGAAACATAATTGTGCTAACTCACAAAATGCTCATTCACAGGTTGGAACACTCGATTGCAATCCATTCCCTTACATTTGTGACCAACTGTACATCAACAGCCGGGCAGTTGTTGTATTTAAAGGAAAAGGTCTCGATGAATATGAAATACACCATGGTAAGCTTAAATATTAGTTTCAACGTTGCTTTGAAAACTTAACAGTATGTGTTGCGTACATGACACGCTCGGTGAAATTCATTCATTGCGAGGTCTTTTTTACCCCCCCCCCCCACGCAGGTAAAACTACACTGTATGAGCTCGTATCCTTTGCGAAGGAGAGTGTCAACTCGTTGGTACACACACTCAGCCCAGAGACCTTCCCGGAGAAAGACAAGGAACCCTGGCTGATCGACTTTTTTGCGCCCGTATGATTTTTTTTATCTCTCTTCTGGGGTTACACCAGTTATGAAACTGTAAACAGATAAGGGTCTGGTAATTGTTGTCTATCACTCATTACCGACTATGTTTGAAGCAGTGTCGTCGTGTGGAAATGTAGTTTGGCAGCCGTAGCGTGGTTTGTGTACTGCACTACAAGCCCAGGAACTTAAGATCAATTCCCAGCCCCACACATCAACGGGAAGTAGTATCTGAAGCTACTTTGGGTCTTCCCTAGGTCGCTTTAGCCTTAAGTGACATGGTGCAATAAGGTTGGCTGCTGTGCGGTCCTCAATTGTCTGCCTAACGGCCCTTCCTGCCAGATTGCCTAAGGATAAGCAGGTGACCTTTGTTTTTTTTTGTCCGTGTCCTTCCCACAGTGGTGCCCTCCATGCAGAGCCCTCCTGCCAGAGTTGAGGAAGGCCTCCCGACTGTTGACAGGACAGCTCAAGTTTGGAACTATCGACTGCACCATTCACAGCAAGATCTGTAACCTGGTGAGATTGTCTATGACGGTTGTAGTGTGAGGTGGTCTGCATGTTTTAGGTTATTTAATTATCACTTTGGACTTTTAAGTGCAGTATCTTGGTATGCGTGTACATTCGGGAAAATTGTTTTGCTTTAATACACAAGTAAAAATATTCCTTTTATGTGTTCGGTAATGTCAGGGATGCATGCAAGCAAGTGTAAATATCTTTACATTTCTTTAAAGATAGTGTAATTGTTTAATGTGTTTTATAGGTACTTTCTATTCATTAGCTATGCTGTTTAACCATATATATGTCATGTTTAGAAATACATTCTAGTATGTACAGTAATGCTTTGTCCAGAGCTAAAGCATTTATTTTTCTATTTGAAGAAATATTGCTGGTGTATTACGTAAATATCATTACTCGTGTGCCATGCCTCGTGTTCTGATTATTGCAACAAAATGACATGTAATTTGAATGCTTTAACAGCTGTAAGCATGACATCAGTCTGAATGAAACGTTTTATTTTCTCTGCAGTTCACTTTCTCGGTCACAAATTACATGATGGGTTTTGTAAAGCTAATAACATATCATTTTGTTCTCTGTGCTGAGAATCCAGTGACACCAATCATAAACTATGCTGTTTGTCTTTGAACTTTGAAAGCATGTTTGTTTTTGCAGCACGGGATCCATGCGTACCCGACAACACTGATATTTAATCAGAGCAACATCCATGAGTACAATGGACAGCACAGTGCTGAACAGTTGATGGAATACGTACAGGTACATAACACTGTACAAGAAGCATTCTCATTTTGCTTAAACTTTATAGATGTTCGTCATCTATTAACATCCTAATATGTGTCTGATGGAATCTAAGTTTTGATTCAAGATGAAACAAATATTCATGTACATTCTAAACTAACTTGCCTATCCACGGACATTAAGCAAGTTTGATAAAGGTGTGGTCTCTTCTACTGAAGAAAATAATTATACATATATTGTATTTTGCATTGATCACAATTAAAAATATTTTTTACGTCAGGTACTTATAATATCTTGGGGGTGTGGGAAAAACTTAAAAGCTGTATAAAATCTTTAATTAATTGGCATAGATACCAATAGCTAGTGCAGTGTAAACACAAAGCAAGATGTTGTAAAAAAATAGGCAGCTATAAAAAGTTAAATATAACATTCTGGAATGAGTCGTGCATGAAATGGCCTATAGCATATGAACATGTTGGAGGATGCCCTCGTTTTTGCTGTTAACAGGAGAGGATTCAATAATCTAATTTGTGTTCAATATATTTTTTTAAATACAGTGTGGATAAATTGACCATCTCAAGAGTGGGCATGGTTATAGCCACTGTTTATATTGTCACTATATTGTGTTATTTTTGGCTTTGTCGTAATTACAAAAATGCAGACATAACTAATTATCTTAATATGGCTTTTCAGGATCTGATGAGCCCATCAGTGGTCATACTGACCCCAGAGACGTATGCTTCCCTGGTGAAGCAGAGAAAGAGAGATGAAGTTTGGATGGTCGACTTCTACGCTCCCTGGTGTGGGCCCTGTCAAGCCCTCCTTCCAGAGTGGAAGCGGATGGCTCGGGTCAGTGGTGCATTACCTACGCACGTGCGCACGCCTTTTGCAATGGGTACACGGGAGACATGGTTTAGGGTGCATCTGTCTTGCGGGCTCTACTTTTTGACGTTTCTTGTTGAATATCAAATGTATTAAAATGTCAAGTCACAGAATGTTGAACCTGATCGGCAGAATATGTGCTATATGGTAAAGTGACTTTTGAGTACAAAATAGTAAAAATGTTAGCCTTAAAATGAGGTTGCCAAATTAGTTTTTAAGTCCGATCTGGCACAATTGGCCGAGAAGTACTTTGCTATTGTTGTGAATGGATTTCATTGTTTAGCTGTTACCTTCAAGCTGTATTTTCAACCATCATGTTGGTGTTCTGTTAATTCACAAGCTTGAAGTTGCTTTTTCGATAAATGGCCAGGAGGAGGCAATCTTCATCTACAAATGAACAACTGCTTTCATACATTCACACTTTATCTTACACGTATTTTTTTGGTTATTTTTGCTTTTGCATACTCCATGAAGACAACATTTTTGTTCCCAAACAATTGTATTTTATCCATATGCTGAACTTACAATTAATCAAAATTGCATGGAAATACCTTGCAATATACGTTCATAATATAACAATAAATATCTATATGACATAACCTTTTGGAATGTGAATTCCCCCCGAGACCACAAGCACGGTTTTACACTTTTATTTATTAATTTCCCTGCAATTATTGCATTGCCACTCTTTTGTGTGTGTGTTTTTGGGGTTTCTAGATGCTGTCAGGTATGGTGCAAGTGGGAAGCGTGGACTGCCAGAAGCACCATGCCCTGTGTCAAAGTGAAATGGTTCACGCCTATCCTGAAATCCGACTCTTCCCCATGAATCCAGCTAGCTCTGACAAATACTTGTAAGTAGTTTTATACTTTCTTGACTGCTTTACACAAAAACACATATGGTTGTCCACGATAAGTGCTTTGCTTCTTGGTCAAATTTTTATTAAAATCACGATACAGTAAAACCTTGGATTGCGAGTAACTTGGTCTGCGAGTGTTTTGCAAGACGAGCAAATTTTTAAATAATAAATATTAATTTGATAAACGAGCGAGGTCTTGCAATACGAGTAGTATGTGTATACGCTTTGTCTGCCGAGCGTCACGTGATCACAACTTATATACGAGTGCTTTGATATACGAGTGCTTTGGATTACAAACACGTTTCCGGAACGAATTATGCTCGCAATCCAAGGTTTTACTTTAAATGTATTTGCCAGATTATTTCATGAAATTTGAATATATTCACAAGTTATATTTTGATTTTAAATATGATAAATAATATATTTTTCTGACTAATTTCGTGGCAGTATAAGAAAAGCAACTTACAAGCTTGAAATGGCAAGTAGTAGAATAAAAGATAGTAGACGTGGTTCTGATTTGCCTCATACCACTTCATGGTAGGTAAAGTTTCAATCAGGAAGAGGATGTGTCAATGGGTTGGGGACATGTGCAGGGTGGAGAGAAGAACGTTGGAAATATGGGCATTTGAGTGAAAATTTCGAGACTCTGAGCCAAGGGGAAGAGGTTCGGTAGCATAAATAGCATTAGCAATGATGACTTTTTGATTTGTAGAACTCGTACGTTGTGATTTTGTAATGCCAAACTGACAAATATTTTTATTTTTTATTTCAGCAAGTACAGTGGCTGGCACAGAGATGCCAACTCTTTGAAGGGATGGGCTTTTGGGTAAGTAACGATAATGCGTATATGTATTCTCTTTTACCGGCATTAAAATTATTGATAAAAGGCTGTAGTTATTACACGTGATAACAGTTACGTTGTCAATTCTTAACGAGGTGTTATGCACCGGATTTGTTGTACACCTAACAGATACCTGCCTCAAACAGCAGAAGATCTCACCCCCCAGAAATTCAACTCGGAGGTGCTAGAAGGGATGGAGCATTGGCTGGTCGATTTCTATACTCCATGGTGTGGCCACTGCCAAATATTTGCTCCTGAGTTTGAAATCGCAGCAAGGGTGAGTGCCCCATTTGATGACCTCATGTTATTATCTTTGGATATAAAATACACAGTTATATGGATTATATACATTTACAGTACATGTACAATGTTAGTGTGTGAAAAGCAATATTGAGCCGCTGTAAATAAACGTCTGTTGTAATTGCGGAGAATATCATGAATTTGTTGTATTTACGATCCGTTTTGTACGTGGCCTTCAAATTGTGTTTGTTCACAGCTGCTGAAAGGTAAATTAAGAACTGGAAAGGTGAACTGTCAAAATGACCCACATGTTTGCCAGAGCGCTGGTGTCCATGGCTATCCCACAGTCATGTTCTACCAGTATCAGGGGCGAAGCAAGGTGAGGATTTATTTGGAAATTCTATAAAGGGAAGAACTTATGGTTTAACCGTCTTAGCGATACATTGATTAGTTCCACACATACCACCGTCATCCTTGTTTTATTGCACAATTCGTAACATTTTAATGGAACGATGTACAAGAGAAGGATGATGATATATTCATGTGCACCTTTTGATAACTTCACTTGAAATTCCGTTTAACAGAAATAATGTAATGTTTACATATGCATTGAAAAGTCACCCTTTATCAGTTTAATGTTTCTGTAGCTTAATTGTACTTGTACCAAGATCAGGGTAAAAAATAATCTGCCCGAGCCAACTTGCGCTACAGTGAATTTATTGATCATTAATTCTTGTTTGTGCAATATTTTTTTATATCTCATGCAATTCTTGTTTTTTGCTCAAATTTCAACTTGACTAATTGCAGTAATTTCTTTTATTGGTTTTGCTTTTTGTCAAATTGGTGTCCCAGGTCACCCTTGCAAATGAGTATAATCCTGGTCTCTTAGTTCTCACCTCGTTAAATAAATACACTTAACTTGACCTTATTGTATGTGCAATCATACCACAATACTGAGGTCACAGCCAATTTAACCGTGTAGATCAAAGCTCACGTGTATGTATGGGGTGTAGCCTCAACATTTAAGCAACCTTCATATAGGCTGTGTGTACTTATGTATAATCCATGCGTCAACATTTAAACTATCCCAGAGTATAAGCATGAATGGTAAACATGTCAACAACACATGTAACTATTGAATAAAAAAATTGGGTCAAAACTGTAGACACAGACATAGGAATATTTTAACTACACGTGTTGCTATAAATCATGGAATTTGAGTCCATAGGGTTCAGGTACACGTTAAATATTGCTCCTAATTTACTTTAGATTATGGTATATTTGACACATGTGCTTTGGTCGTAACGCCTTAATTTGTTTTGGTGTTTTTCTGTGTTCAGAGGAGTACAGGAGGGGAGGAGATAAACAGTAGAAATGGAAAAGACATAGCCGAGACCCTTCTAAGGCGGGTGGGAGACGTACCCCTACATGAAAGCACCAAAAAGGTACGTGTTATTGTCCATTCACACATACTCTGGTTTGTCACATGTCCAATATTTGCTATGTTGAGTATTCTTACAAGACATCACGTTTAATTTTTGTTTGATGCTTACCAATGTTTTGTGTTTTGTTCTTGTCCAACAGGATGAACTGTGACCTCATGGGGTGTGTCCACCATCATGTGCAATCTTGAAAGTTGTTTGAGATCATTATTGGGTTCAGATGTCTTTTTCTAACATGAAAATTATTCACCGCAGCACATTTGTAAATACGAGAGCATTTCGAAACCAACAGTGGAAACATCATATGCGTTGATTCACCTATTTTGGCAGCAGTAAAAAAATGTGAATACCAATTGTATATTGCTGGTTGTCATTTTTGTTATGGCAAGTATTAAACACCTTCTATAAACGAAACAGACGCATATGCAAAGAGCGAAATGCCTCTTGATAATATTTTTCTCATCATCTTCCTTTGCACAAAGAATTTTGAAAGTGATGTAAAAAATTTGTAACACTCCAAGGACCTTAAGATTTAGATAACATTTTACAATTCGGATATTAAAGCTATGTATTAAACAGTATGTGATATTGAACATGCTGCAATTTTACTGTGTGTAAGGTTAATGCCAGCCAGACTGCAAACAGGATTCAGAATAAATTTCTGATCCTCCAAACAAACCATAAACTGGTATCTCATTTATTCTAGATTTGAAGCTTTCGTGACTGCAGGGATTCATATTTTTAGATTTTTTTCGGTAAAGTCACGTAGGTAAAAAATTAAAATCAAAATAAAACGTATCAGCTATCGTGCTGTGACGGTTCCACCTGAAGACGGAAGCTTGTGTTGCCTCCGAAACGTCGTGATTTTTATTTAATTTGAATTTTTTACCTACGTGACTTTACCGAAAAAGCCTAAGAATATAGTATCTCGTTTACCATTAGCCAATCAATCCACTGCTGGATGAAGGCCTCCCTTAGTCGCCGCCATCCTCCATGGTCCCGCGATGCAACAGTTCACCCAGCACCTGCACACAAGCCATCACTCAATCTCTGTGGTAGATGTCCTCTTGGGCAGATTTTCCTTCTTTGGCTGCCACCTCAAAAGTAATTCTCACCCACCGGGCATCATCCCATCTAACAACGTGTCCTGCCCAAGCTCACTGTTTTTGGCGGTCAACATGTTCTTTAAACTGCATTCTCTATTCCACATGTCCCTCTTTTCTGCGTCTCAGTGTAATCCCAAAGATGCGTCTTGCCATGCTTCTTTATGGACGTTTCAACCCTTGTTCCATCCTGTCCATCAGTGCCCATGATTCTGGTCCATGTCAGAGCAGGTAAATATGCACTGGTTGAAAACTTTCCTCGTGCACATTGGTCTGTTTCTTTTTTATTATCAAATTGTGCTTTCCAACGGGGCTTCAATCCACTTCCATCCGCCTTTTTTGTTATTTCATCCTGATCTCAAGTCCCCCTTCGATTCCTGTCCAAGGTATACATATTCTACATTATTTTTCAGTTGCTTCCCTCCAACAGAGATCTCTAATTTGTTTTTAGCAAACTGGTTTAGTGAACTCAATCATCTTAGCTTTGCTGTTGACAGTCATTACCACTTCCATTGAGAGTGAACTGCGGGGAATGGTAAAATAACTTAATGAAGACGGCTGCAAAGTTGGACTTGGGATTATTATTGCTCCTTTATGAATATGTTGCTTCCCAGCCTCCTGAATTGCGCACACATTACTCTAATACTCTTGCATTTTGGCTTCAGATATTGATATTCAATACTGAATATTCTAGTATTTTTCGTTTATTGAGCTTGCTTTTATTTTGAAGGAAAAAAAAAGGCTCCACATTGACACCTCACAATGCCAGAATATATGTGCAGTGTGTTTTTTAATGTCACTGTATTCTATGCATGGGAGTTCATGCTTCACAAGCAATATTGGTGGCTGGGTTTAACATATCCTTGCCTTGAAATATGGCCATTTTTATCTCTGCAATTAAGATGTGCAAAAAAACCTAAGCTGAGATTGTCTTCATTAATTTTTTTCCCGCATTTTTTTTGTAACTGGTGTTTGTTTTGGTGGACTTATTCTTTGCTAGACTTTGGTTTTGGATACATGTATATACATTGCATTTCAATAAATGGTGGGTTTTACACGTTTGTTGGTTTGTCTTTCCTGTATATCGGTGCAATTTAACTAATTCACTGTAAATGTTTTTTTTACGAATTAACGTTTTATTTGGCTGAGGTTGACTTGGACTAGATTCCCAGTCATGGTTAACAGCAGTGGCAAGTGATATCCGAAATGGTCCTGAGGCACACAAGACCAGCACGGCATCTCGCCATATGTTTCCATTTGACTAATTATATTCCAAATCAAGGTAGACTTGAAGCTTTACTTTCAGTGACGTTTCTTAAATGTATTATGATTCTTTGTTGATGTCTTAAATATACGGTTGCATGAGCAGTACATTAAATATTGCACACGTTCTCAGATACATAGAGTTGTGACCTACAGTATTATTACGGTCAAATAGCTAATCGCTGTTGATAGAAGATTAAAGGATTAATTTTGTGAATACAACTTCAGTAAACATTGCATCGTGAATTCGGCTTTTGGCTGGCCATCCAACAAAGATGTCCACTGCATCACGCGCATTCGGATGTGCTTCTGCGGCCGTCTGGAATGCTCTTCTGATATTAGGAAACCGCGAGAGCTATACACTACTAAATCGAGATTGAAAACTCACTTCTCTAAAACTGACTTTTATGTTTACTGTCATTTATTCTTCCCCCGCACCTCCAATTAGCGTGGTTGGCTATGTGCAGTGCGAAAGAAGTGCTGGTTCTCGTGTGATATTTCCAGATTTTGCTGCTAGATTGCAGACGTTTCACATGATCAAAGGTGGCACCATTGCACCACTACACCATGGTCAAGCCACCATCATCACCTGCTCACGTGTTGGATGCATTAAATTCCTTGGCTGTCAATCTAATTCTTGGCCATCGGCCATCATTCTTAGAAACTTTCCCTGCTGAAGCCCACTTATGTGTTTTTACTGTTTGGGTTACATTTCATCATTAACCTACATACTGTATGTTGTCATCTTGGTGCCACTCAATGTAAAGCCAAGAACGCATCTCGATGCTTTGACAACTTTTTAAATGGCCATGGTTCTGAACCATATGCCGTCGCAAGTAGTACGCACAGATTACAAACTTTCTTTTCGACAAATTGGTGTGTTACTTTTCAATCTCAGCGAGCAGTCATTTTTGTCTGACCTTTAAATACACTTCAAATATATCGAAGGAAGCAGCAGTATGGTGACAATTGTATCATGAAATTGTTTACAAATCATTGGAACACATACAATTGGGATATAGTTATGTTTGAGATGACAAAAATAGACCAGTGGATTATCCATCTTCAACCAACATGTTTCGTTTTGAGAGATTGGCTTGCAAGTAAAAATAAAATACATTTCAGCATCTCTCCTCCCCATCACACTAGGTCCTAAAACTTCCAGCAGCAGTCCTCCACTGTTGGCGATCATATGCCAGATTGTACTGATGTTTCATGTCATTCATCTCCACCTCGCCATCATTCCATCTTTTATCTCCGTTGTCCTCTACTTCTGTTGCCTGCAACTGGAGTTATCATTGCTTTGGCTGGAATCCTGTTACTTTTGCTCGTGGCATTATTTTTGACTACCACCGATTTCATCTGAACCTATCAATTGCAGTATGTACCAAACAATATTGTTCATTATTTTGTTCGTAGTTTTGCGTATACCATGTTTATCTCGTTTACATAGAATCTGTCAATGCTATGTTCAACGTATATTTTGATATTTTTTGGTAATTTATGGGGTTAATTCTAGATTTGAAGCTTTCGTGACTGCAAAATATGTTTAATTTAAACTGCCGCATTTTATGTTCGACAATAATATATTTTAATATTAACTTAGTGTATTATTTGTTGCAACGCACTTGCTTCCTGAAATGTAAGTATTGTCCTAAAATCTGTATAAATGTACTTATGGAATGCCATTGATGAAATGAACACATCACTGCATAAAGGGAAAAGCTCCTGGACCAGATAGTATAACTATCAACATCATAAAAGAAGTTGGATAAACTGCTGGAATACAATTAGCAGAATTGTTCATGAAATGTTTATATCGATATAAAATACGGCAATCAATGAATGCTGTCTCAATCATTCTTCTGTTAAAAAAAAGGATGATGAAACCAACTTAAAGTATTCCATACCCATTACCCTCTCATCTCACCTATTGAAGTGTATTTAGAGGTTTGAAATTTGCATGCAGAAGTCATTAATTTAATCAATTAATGCAGAGTTAAATGAATTAGAAGGATGAACATATGTCAAATTGGTCATGTTTCTTATTTTTTGTACATTATATATGTACATCCTTCACGCTTAACATAATGAACTCACCTTTCAACACAGATACAAGCGAGTCTGTCAATCTTAAACTGCACTTCCATCCACAATTCTCTTGGAGAGATCTTAACTCTTCATTTACTGTGGGAAAAAAAGTTAATCAACAATGAACTAGAATATAATAAGGTTTTTCCCCTTTTTTTTCTGGCAACAAAACTGAAACCTTTTTACAAGGATTCATGTCTGCATTAACCACAATACTTGCAGTCAAAAAACACACTATGATAATATATGCCAGAAAAAAGGGGAAAACCCCTATTATTATATTTTGGTACTGGCAAAGAAGATCCAATGATGTAGATGCTCACCCAGAGCCCTCATTACTTTTATAGTGCATTGTCTTTGAGCTGTATGCCTTTTGGTGTCCTCTGGTCGAGCACCGATTGGGTCGAGGCTCAAAAGAAAGCCGTCCATTGGTGTGGATCAATCAGTTTCAGGAACAATGCATTTATTATCATAGTGGTTTTTTGTTTGCATTTTGACTGCAAGTATTGTGGTTAATGCAGACATGAATCCTCGTAAAAAGGTTTCAGTTTTGTTGCCAGAAAAAAAGGGGAAAAACCTTATTATTGAAAATGTATTATGTTTAATTCCATGAAACAGCACGTGGTCGAAGGAATGTGGGTGAAAAGGCTTCCATTAAAACATAGCATTAAACAATTTTTCTAAAAGTGTAGAAAAAATTGACATTCCAATGAGTTAATCTAAGTGATTAGTAAATAATCATTCATCATGGTATGCTTTTTAAGTCGCAATGAACTATGGAATGATAGAAAAGGCTTTACCGTTTCGGGCATAAATACAGGTGTTAAGATGTGCAAAACACCAAATAGGCATCTATTAAAAGGCGTGAAGTCAGCATTTGGTGTTGGAACATCTTAACGCCTGTATTTATGCCAGAAAGGGTACAAACCTTTTGTATCGTTTAACACCTTGATACTGCCAAAAAGGGTCCCGTAGATAACTGCTTATCCTGAGCCGTTAATGCTTTTTGTGCACGTATTACTGCACTTGTTTAACTAGAGAGGTAAATGTAAAAAAACACAAGCTTAAGTTTTACAATGTAATACTGGAAATGTTGGTCCATTTAGAATCATGTACAATAATTTGCTATAATCTTGGTTACGTGTTGAATATGTAAATTCTATTAAATGTGCATTGGAAATTAAACGCATTTTGCATTATTATATGCACGCTACACTAAACATAATATGCGTGTTTTTTACAACGTGTTATACTTTAGTGTAAGCATGTATTCATGATAATTGAAAAACTCCAGAACCACTAATTTTTTTTATTCATACAACTATGGCTAAACCATCCATTATTTGGCAGATAAAAGCCTTTGCACCTAAATAAGCTGGGCAATGCATTCTAGATTTGAAGCTTTCGTGACTGCAAGAATTCATACTCTTAGGGTTTTTTCGGTAAAGTTTTCTATTATTTTAATTAATTATTTTTTACCTACTGGGCAAAGTAACTTCGGTTTAGCATTTTCAATCCAAAACGAGACCATGGAATTAAGCAATGACTGCGTAACTTTATGCACATTAAATTTCGATGTAAAGCTTTCGTGACTGCAGGGATTCATCTTCTTGGTTCTTTTGTTAAAGTCACGTAGAAGGGAAATAATACAATAATAATAAAACATACTAAAATACAATTCTCACGACGTTTCGGCCACAACGCAAGCAGCCGTCCTCAGGTGAATAACAGGTCTGTCGTGACTTTACCGAAAGAACCAAGAAGATTTATGCACATTGTCGGGGACCTTCATTGGCTCATTTGACGCGTTGGTGTTAACAACCGCATTTATATGTCTGGTAATGATCCTGCTGCTTGTCCAGGATCACCCCACACCGAGGTCCCGTGGAGCCCCGAGAGTTTTGCTCAGCATTAGGTAACGTCTGCTAGGCATCCCGGGCTACGTGCTCTGCCCTTTGCCCGCATCCTCCCAGCCAGAGCTGTCAGGCAGAAGTACTTAAATTGTCCTCATAAATGCAGCTGCTGCTGCTGCTGCGACAGTGCGAGTGTCCGTGCGCTTGGTGTGGGCCCCTTGCCCACAGAAGCACTGCACAAAAGGCTCCTTTGTGGGACTCTTATTTTTTTTGTAACCCAGGCAAGGATTTAAGAGGAGTCCCGCTCACGCCGAAGACGCTCAGTAATCTCCAGCCCGCCGGCTTCTATGGAAACGGACCAGAAAGCGGCCAGCGGAGACCCATGGGCATCGTTCTACCCCCCCCCCCCCCCCCCCGTTGTATTGCAGGCAGATTAAAATGTCTCCTTCCAAAAGGACGTACTGCAGATTTTTTTTGTCAGGCTGACTCTTTAGCAACGAGAGAATTACGGTGTAAGATCTGTACCGTGGAGTGACATCTGTACCATCGCAGAACTCCCATGAGATAGAGCCTAACAGCTCATTGAGACCTTCCTGGTTAAATAAATCAACGAATAATTAAACTGTTAATTAGATAACTTTATAAAGCTTTCCGATGCCCACCAATGTGGCATGGCACTAGTTCGAGGATTGAACTACATTTGTAGTTGATGAAATTCAGCTAAATAGATTTTAGCAAAATGCAATTTTGGACATTTCTCTGTATTTTTTACATTTCTCATGAACATTTGGCTAAGCTTGTATTACAAATAACAGTAGATTACTAATTTAAATCGTGTTTAAGATAGTTTCCCATTGACATTGAAGTGAAAATAGTATGGATTACAGAGCGTCAGAATTAAGGATTGCGATTTGATATTGACGAAGGCAAAAGATATGTATATGCGTTGTACTGTTGCTATGTGAATTGCTTACTAAAGTTGAGTCTGTATTAACAAAGGGTAATTTGGAGAGAATAAGCACTGCTTTAAATTATACAAATTGTTTCATTCTATCGACAAATGTATCCAATTTTCACAATGCAAATTTACACTATGTAAGTGCACTTACACGTGTACATAAATGTTCTTTAAATAGCAATAGTTACAACATTGATGCTACAATGCACTATGTGACTTTACCGAAAAAACCTAAGAGTATGAATCCTTGCAGTCACAAAAGCTTCAAATCTAGCTACAATGTACTCTCGTGGTGTGTGTACTGAATTAAACATCAGTACACATTCACTTTATCTTCCACTTTCACTCAATCCTCTGGTGGTGTATGACACAGCACAGGCTACATGTCACCTTGCTACGCAAGTTAAAATAATGCCACTCTGGCCCAGGTCTGGGAGCTGTGCTGGTGGCAGAGCAAGCCACTCCACGAGCTGCTGCTGCTGCTGCCAGTTGTCTCATTTCAAAGGCCTTGCACCCGGGCACCCGACCACTGCCAGCCACTAAGTAAACAGTTTACTGGGCGATGAAAGGAATCGGGGGGGAGGTGGTCCCTCCGCCTATTTATTCCTGGGACAATGGATGTCACAGCAGCACACGTAGCACACGATGGGCATGACAGAGAGGCACATTGTGCTGCTAGATTAGTGGGATGGCCGCCGTGTGTACAGAGTGCATCATGGGGCAATGAATACAGATTCAGGCCTGTATCTCTGTGATGTGGCCTTTCCATTCCAATTTGCGAGAGACAAAGCAGCCTTCAGTATCGTCATGTTAGGACTTTCCTGTTTTGTCTTGCTCCCCACAGTTGTATTCCATTTGTGCAATCGGCAGCATTTCATGAGACCAGGTATGCATGAGGAATTCTCTCAGAGCAGTGCATTATCATCCCGTGTGGTTAGATAATGGCCTGTAGGAGGTGCTTACGTAAGAACTCTTTGAGATCCCTTTAAGTGACTTTTTGTTTCCCACAATTAAGCACGCTGTACTTTCTAACGTGCCCAGCCATAATGATGTTCGCCTTGTGGAAGTAAAAAAAATACCCTTCAGATATTGAATGTTTGTCAAACAAATTCAAGAATAGTTTTTTTCTGCATTTAAAAAAAATCAGATTGAGGCGAACAACTCACTTGGAAACCTATATTAATCACACGCCGCTGCCCAAATTCAAACCCATGGTCTCAGCGCTGCCAGCTCAGAGCCACCTATTGCATTTTGGTTTTGAATCAGTGTACTCTATTTTGTGGATCATGCATTATACATCGTTCTTGTTATGACTTTAACATATTTTTTAGAGTCGGCATCGGCACAACAGCTATTTGGGTATCTGAGCAATCCAATAACACTGGTCAACACACTTTTTTCTGGCATAAGGTATTCCAGCGGTAAGTTTGGGTTGCTGATTCCAAATCTGGCATCAGTTTTTGTCTATCACATCAGGTTTTTGAGATATCAAATATTGCATTTTCAATAAAAACTGAAGAAGAAAAATATTAAATAAATGTGGATATCTACATAAAATGATATTATAAACACACTATCCTAAAAATACAGCACCATATTTTAACACTAAAGCAGTCACTGCCTCGCAACAACTTGCAATCATAAGTGACAGAGTTAATTTCGGGTAAAATCAATGAAAATGGGGTATGCCGATAGCATAAAATTAGATCTGATAGAGC
This sequence comes from Lethenteron reissneri, assembly GCF_015708825.2. Lineage (NCBI taxonomy): Eukaryota > Metazoa > Chordata > Hyperoartia > Petromyzontiformes > Petromyzontidae > Lethenteron > Lethenteron reissneri. The sequence goes on from NC_083801.1 coordinate 7,643,636, forward strand.
AAATCTGAGATCAGATTTGGAATCAGCACCCTGAAATTAGTCTAAAACAGCTGCAAAAGTCCAGGCCAGAATGTTTTTTTTGTGTTGACCAGTGTAATCCATCCACTCTCGGTTAACGGCCACCCTGTGCCGTGCAGATCAAGGGGGTCATTTGGGCTCTACGTCAAAAGCGTATCTAGAAACTTATCAAGGGTGGACGCTCCAGAAATTGTAATAGTTTTAATAATAATGATACAATCTACGTTTTTCTCTGGTAAATTATCAATTTGCAGGGTCTAAAAGGGGGTGGGGGTGTTGGTTAAGGCGGGGAGTATGTACATGAGGGCATAGAAAGTACAATACAACAACGGGTTGATGCACTGTTCTCTGCTGCTCATCACGTAGGCCCATAGCAGCCTATAACAAAATCCTCAAGTGCATAGTGGTCACCCATCCAAGCACTTCCCAGCCTCGATCCTGCTTAAGTTCTAAGATCTGACTCGATCGAGCAAAGTCTGGGTGAGATGGTCATGGGCCGTGGGAAATGTATACAATCTGACGTAATATTATGGATTGAGATCGTGCACATGGCTGACAAGTCCAACTTTTGTCTCGACAATGTTATAATATTATATTATTTTATTATGTTTTATTTTTATTATTTTATTACTTCCCTTCTACGTGACTTTACCGAAAGAACCAAGAAAATGTTATCCTTTTTTAATTATTATTATTATTATTGCTGATCTAAGTAGGATTTTGGCTGTGGCCGTGAAGTCTTCCCTCCCTACCTCCTGATCCCGCCTACTGCTGCCCCCTCTCCACCTGCTCCCACCCCGCTTCCACAACCCCCCGTCACCACCACATTGGGGTCAAGATTGTCAAATGCGGTAGTGGGTGAGAGCAGCTCAGAGTGCTTTTCAGAAAACTGGATCTTTTGATCACGAAAAGCAGCCGAAAAACAACAAGTTTAATTAAATACACAATTGGAACCTCCTTTGCCCGTAGCTAAATATGATAATTAGTTTTTTACCCTTTAATCTGGCAACAAAACTGACACCTTTTTTACAAGGAGTCATGTTTGCATTGGTATTGTGGTCAATGCAAACATGACTCCTTGTAAAAAAGTTGTCAGTTGTGTTGCCAGATTAAAGGGTAAAAAACGAATGGTCAAGTTTAAATACGTGCACCCTACCTGCCATCACATGTGTAAGAAGCACGGACGTTGGTGCAAAGTATTGTTAGACGGTGAAAGGGTAGAGTGGAAATTGTAATATGCAATAAAAAATACGACAGAACGGAAAATGTCCAGACTAAAGAGTGGAAAATGTGTGAAGAAAAAATCAACATGGTTGCTAAATATTGTAATTATGAAAAGTATTGATTCCTGAACACATGTTCAATACTTATAATCACTGGAAAAAAGTCATTGATGTGATATCGTTTGGAATATATATCTTCTTCATAATCATGACGGCACATATGCAACGTCTTTGTTGTCACCTGTATCGTAATTGTTTCAGAAAAGAATAAATTGAGAAAACGATATGATGAGAGCTCGCAGTTGCAACTGCGTCATTGCTTTCAAAGGTAATTTTATCAGAACCAGTCAACTTTCCATTGTCTTGGGTAATGAGGGGGGGTAGCATGAAACAAAACCGCAAATAATACAAAACAGATGTCAATTAGGCCAATACGAATGCATTCACTCTTTGGTTCTTTCGCTAAAGTCACGTAGAATGATAGAAAGAAAATAAATACCAGAATTCGACGTTTCGATTGCAACACAAGCAACCGTCATCAGGTGTCCATTTACGAGTGCGTTTATTGTTCACCTCCGTAGATTGGGGGCGAACATTGTGAGTGTCACGTTGTTATCGTTTCTTAACGTTAACTTGCTGACACGGATGCGGTCACGTGGGGGCACTATTGCGCATCCAGTTGAGATATTCCCAGTCGCAATGAAAGTGTTGGTGAGTGTGCAACGCGCTGCGCAATTCATCCCGGCGACCCGAGTTCCATTACCGCTCACGGCCAACACCAGTGGTGACGATTATTTGAAAGCGGTCCTGGCTCTCCCCTATGTCGACTCAGCCACCTCAAATGAGTACCTGCTGCGTTGTGTAAACATCGCCACTGGGGGAGACAAAGGCGGCCCGGGCGTGGTGCTGGATAAAACCCCCTTGTGTGCCGTACCGGCTTTCATAGGTGCTCGCTAACAGCACTTGCCCCAACAGTCTGTTCGGGCTACACGGGGGATCTTTGCCTTTGTTTTGTCTGCACCGATCTGACATGCACTCTCTTGTGGACAGACTTTGCAAAACGCATTCAAGTGGCGGAGTGGCTCTGTGTGTGGAGAGCTGAACAGGAACGTAAACGAGAGAGAGGGGTGTGGGGAGTTCGTAAGAGTTCGGAGTCGAGAGAGTGAGGAGGGGGGGGACGTCTGTGGGAGAATGGAGAGCGATTAAGGCACATGCAATACTTCACGAGTTGAGCTTTTCACACATAATCACCTCCAAACCAGTTGAAATGTAGCCAAACAAAGGGGTGGTTTTTTTTTCGTCGCTCATTAGTTTCTGCTCTTATTCGGTTGCATATAATACTGCTCAATAAGAGTACTGATTTTTGCTTCTGGTCCACACGTGCCTCACGTGCAAATTCTATACAAATGTAATAAGGATAGAGCCATAATGCACGAACAATTATTCCTTTAAAATCTTGCTTTTTTTACACTCTACAGTACATTAATCCACTTTGGCATGATCAGAAGCTTACAGTTTCGTCTGATATTTTATGACTATGGCACTTTGTCGTCTGCTATGACACTATGGCATGTAGGAGAAATGATCACAACGGATGTATAACTTGTCCAGCATGAGCAGTTAATTTTCTTGCATTATTCATTATTACGGTCATATAATGAATTTGAACCATTATATTATATTTGATCTTTTAATTATTTGTATAATTTCCTGTGTAAGGCCGTACAAAAATACAGGTCACTAACCAATCTCAGAGCTATAACTTGAAAAACGTCGCCTGCTATATATATATTTCATTTTGAGGCTATTTTTGACGTATGTTGAACTTATAATAATAGGGTTTTCCCCCTTTTTTCTGGCAACAAAACTGAAACCTTTATACAAGGATTCATGTCTGCACTAACCACAATACTTGCAGTCAAATGCAAACAAAAAACACACTATGATAATATATGCATTGTCCTTGAAACTGATTGGTCCACACCAATGGACGGCTTTCTTTTGAGCCTCGACCCAATTGGTGCTCGACCAGAGGTCAGAAGTGTGTTTTTTGTTTGCATTTGACTGCAAGTATTGTGGTTAATGGAGACATGAATCCTTGTAAAAAGGTTTCAGTTTTGTTGCCAGAAAAAAGTGGAGAAACCCTATTATTATATTTTGGTATTGGCAAAGCAGGTCCAATGATGTAGAGAAACCCTATTATTATATTTTGGTATTGGCAAAGGAGGTCCAATGATGTAGATGCTCACCCCGAGTCCTCATTACTTTGATAGTGGCATTGTCTTTGACCTGTACGCCTTTTGGCGTCCTCTGGTCGAGCACCAATTGGGTCGAGGCTCAAAAGAAAGCCGTCCCTTGGTGTGGACAAATCAGTTTCAAGGACAATGCATATATTATCATAGTGTGTTTTTTTGTTTGCATTTGACTGCGAGAATTGTAGTTAATGAAGACATCCATCCTTGTTAACAGGTTTCAGTTTTGTTGCTGGAAAAACCCTATTCTTATATTTTGGTACTGGCAAAGGAGGTCCAATTATGTATGTAGAACTTATTTCGTGCCATATGTAGTAGCCAACCGTGTGAATTGGAGGTGTGGGGAAGGACGACCAGCTAAACACAAAAAGCAGTTCTAGTTAAATAAGTTGTCGATCTCGATTTAAAAGTGCATAGCTCCAGTGGCTTCCTAATATCGGAAGGAAGAGCGTTCCAGACGGCCGCAGAAGCGCATCTGAAAGCGCGCGATGCGGTGACCGTATTTGTTCGATGGCCAGCCAAAAGATGCCCCTGACATACGTGTTGAGTTTTTAGTTATTTTCGCAGCATCACCGAATGCATCGTTTCATCTCAGAGTCACGGTCATTTATTGGTCGCCAAGGTGACGAGATGTGAAATTCCTCATCTGAATCTAGATTCGAAGCTTTCGTGACTGCAGGAATCCATACTCTTTGGTTCTTTCGGTAAAGTCACGTAGGTAGAAAATAAAATAAATCACGACGTTTCGATTGCAACACAAGCAATCGTCATCAGGAGGGAAAACCACAGCAAGAATTTGTTTTGCTGAAGTGGGAGAGAGATGCCGTGGTAAGAGGTTATATAGGTAAGAGAGGGGGGAGGGGCAAGGGGGGAGAGAGAGGGGGGGCGCTAGGAGAGGGAAGTGAGGCTGGGGGGGGAGTAGGCGGGGCTATAAGTGGGAGGCTGGGAACGTTGGGGATTGGGGGGGAAGTTACTCGGAACAAGTAAACCTGTAAAAACAAAGTTTTTCACTATTAATCCTTTATATGCGTGGCATCGGGGCAGCTAGTGTCCTCTCGTCCTCTGGCTTGAGATGGCTGCCACCTATGGGTCAGATGATTGTCTGGCAGCATTAAACAATTGGTAAATAAATATTTATTTATTTTTCCCTAAACAGTGTAAAATTTTGGACATTTTTTTTCTCACGAAAATGCATTGTCACGCACAACGAGTTTGTGTGCAAAATGTCAGCTCGATTGGATCACGGGAAGTGGGTTTAAAAACGACCGAAAGATTTGCACGGTCATAAGCACGCAAGCAAGCAAGCAAGTGAACTTAATATAAAGGATTTAAAAATAAAGTAGTGGGACCCGGCAGATATGATAGACAACAACCATAAAGCAAATTTTGATATAATGCTTTCGTGACTGCAGGGATTCATATTCTTGGTTCTTTCGGTAAAGTCACGTAGAAGGGAACTAATATAATAAAATAAAAATTTACTAAAAAAATATTGCTGTGGATTTTACACCTGATTATGATTGATTGTGTTGCAGTCGAAACGTCGTGAGAGTTTTTAATTGTTTTATATATATTATTATTTTTATTTCCCTTCTACGTTACTGTACCGAAATAACCAAGAATATGAACCATAAAGCAGTTAGGGTTTCACCTGGTTAATAACATCCTTCCAATGATTGCTCAATTTGTATCCATCTTCTCGGTTGAAGTTATGTCTAGCGTTACATGTTTATGTATCTCCTCAACTGGTATGCAGAAGTTCGTGGGTCCGATCGCAAAAATGCCTATGTATTTGGAGTTTGCATGTTCTCCCTGTGGTCGCGTGGATTTTTCTCTGTTGATCTCGACATTTCCACGTGACGAGCCACTTCGTTGAGCGATCATTTGTGGCCAGGTCGCTTCTGAGAAAGAGTTCTACGTAGCGCAGTGGGCCTTACCCGGTAAAATAGAAATAGTTATGTCCGTTAAATATTGTGCACGCTACAAATTGCGCTATTATTCTTATTATTTGGACTGATTTTTCAAACGTTTCTGTTCTCACGAAGTTTAAAGTGTGCGAGAGGGAGAGGAGTGGGGGATGGTGGGGGTATCCACTCCATTCTTCCTTTAGTCCCCCGGGTAAAATCAGCATAAAGTAACGTAGTCTACGTGGGCCTTCAGACTGCAATGTACACGTGCATTTTTTGCATCTCATTTCCAGTTCACGAAACAGTGCGGTGGAATACGTGTTAGTGACGTGGCAACAATGCATCCTTTATTCTGATGATGCGGCACTTTCTTATAGAGGCAGTACAAGGCAGGTGCGAGCACATGAGATCAAAAATTCACAGAACCTCTGCACACATTTTGCAGACAGCACCCTCATATCAAAGGACACAGCACTATGATGTCTGATGCATTTGCACGTACCGTGTTTCTGTGTGGTAGTTTACTTTTGTATGTTAATTACAAGAATGCTTTAGATGCATCCCAGAAATAAATGTCCCAATGATGGCATGCACTCCCAGCCATTCATATGCACCCACCGTGGCGCAGAGTGAAAGCCGACTAGAGTTAATCAGATATATACGTTCACATTTTACGATCACTTACATACATGATATACCGTATACTTGCCTTTGTCATGCACACTCAAAGTACATTACTTGTAGTTCAAACTTTGTTAGCTTCACACAATGCCCACTGAAGCTTTTGAATATACAGGGCTCTTAAACAACATATTCTTTTTTGTGTTGTAAAATTACAATATCTCCTAAAGGCTATTTCAAAACTCCTTCTTGTCATTCATTTAAGTCATTCATAGAATGGAAATATATTCTCTCTTGTGCGATGATCTGTTCAGCGCGAAATGATCAGGCGGTGTGCAGGTCTTACACAGAACAACGTACTGTTGACGCACATAGCACGGTTAGCCCAGTTGTGCCACGAGGAAGACTCCTTTCCTCCCAGGCGAAGGCAACTCTTGAATGACGACATTGATGTGCATTCTAGATTAGCTAGAAACGTGTGCATTCTTTTGTGTGTATGCAAACAATCCATGCAGTTCACTCGCAGTAGCGTATTACATATTGACGTATTATAAGATACCGATGCAAACACATCTCATTCTCAAGATATTTTGCCATGCAATACAGCAAACAGGGATAGAAAGGGTCGCATTTTTTAAATTGCTGTTGACTGTTTAAAGTCGGCGCTAAAACGTCCCAACAGCGAGGATGTCCGTTCAAGATTTAGTGGTGGTGTCATTATTTTGGCAGTCCGCCTTATACTATACCATCTTATTAAGATTTTAAAAAAATCTTAAACACTGTCAGTACCTTACAATGCATATTTATTTTTACGTTCAAATATATGTGTATAATTTTTTATGTCCACATTGCAGGCAGTCAGTTGGGAATATAGCTCAATTGTCTTTATATTGTTCGGTGCAACTCATAATTTCATGGTTTGCTTTCACTAGAACCAGACTTTCATATTCATCATCACTGTTTTACATCAAATTAAATGTTGCCCGGATGTGAACAATTATAGAATGCCAATGTATGCAGTGGCTTACATTTCTAGCCCTGAAACACTGTCCAATATACCGTGAACATAATGCAGGCCTGCCGACTTACTGTTAAAAGGATACAATATACCTTTAAAAGTGATTTTTTTTTCATTTACACTGAATATACCATAACACACTGTTGATACGTAACATGCTGTCATGATAACAGCTGTGAATCTCAGCATTTTTTTACTCTTCAGGAAACTAAACTAGAGTGAATTACTCTCTTACTTAAAGCAGCATATTATGCAGCACTCTGGCTGATTGTAGCAGGCCTCAGCAAGCATAATGTATAATTTCTTTTATATATTTATATTTAAAGACAAACAAAAAAGTGATTAATATGCTGTGCAAAAAAAAGAGAAACCTTCACAAAACATTACAATCTCAAGCTCTAAGTAATGATTTCAGAATCTTCACTATTACTTTTGATCACAACTTGCTATCTGATCTTAATTTTTTTTTTCTCTCATAAATAGTCTTCGAGACTAGTGGTGTCAGAAAGAGTAACAGCTGTACATCAGAAGTTCAATAGTGCAATATAACCATCACCACCCCCCCCCCCTTTCTCTCGCCCAAGTGCTCACCACACACACACCGCTAACTCGCGTCCGTCACCGGCTCTCATCCACTTCTCGGCCGCCCACCCCTGTCCTTGCTGCGGCTGTTTTTGCCGTCGTCGCTGGGGCCACCCTTGGGTCTGCCACTGCTCCCGGACCTTCTGATCCCTGTGGTGCTCCTCCCAGGGCCTTTTGGTCTGCCCAGCTTCTGGTCCCAACGCTAGCCACACACAGCAGCAGCAGCAGCAACAGCAGAAGCAGCACACTCGGATGAGGCCGTCAGCATCAGCATCGTCTCGAGGTCACAGAGTTCGACACAACAGAGACTAAGGCATATATTGTAGAGTGAATCTATCATATTTATGTTTTCCCCAACATACGATACGTGGTTTATCCCAGTCTGTTTAGAATTAATAAGGCATATAGGCCAAAATATGAAGATCTGTCTTTCTTTTCATTAATAGTAATAATAATTTACACCATTGGAACCTCATTTGCCAATAAAAATATAATTGGTTTTTTACCCTTCTATCTGGCAACACAACTGACACCTTTTTTTTACAAGGAGTCATGTTTGCATAGACCACAATACCTGCAGGTCTATAAAAGGGTAAAAAACCAATTATCATATTTTTTATTGGCAATTGAGGTTCCAATGGTGTCAATTCTTACCCCGAGCTCTCATACTCTGATGGTGCATTGTCTTTGAGTTGTACGCCTTTTGGCGTCATCTGGTCCAACCCATGTGAGACTAGGCTCTAAGGAAAGCTGTCTCGGGTGTGGACCAATCAACATCAAGGACAGTGCATACATTATCAAAGTTATGTTTTTTGTTTGCATTATGACTGCAGGTATTGTGGTCTATGCAAACATGACTCCTTGTAAAAAACGGTGTCAGTTTTGTTGCCAGATAGAAGGGTAAAAAACTATTATCAGTAATAATAATGACAACTTTTATATTATTGTTATTTAACATGTTGTTGCATGCGTAAATTAGCTGTGCTGTTAGCAGGCATAGCAAAGTGCTCCAAGAGATGAAGGCGTGACCAGACGCACACAAACACACAATTGTAACAGTGTGCTTCTCTTACCACAAACTAAAAACACATGTCATCACATTGTTTACGTTTTGGTGCTGCTCTTTGCATGTTGTTATGCTAGTTTTAATGTGCTTACAACACATTCTTCGTAACTACTAGAATAATATGGAAATAACTGCGTGACATTTCATTGTGATAAATTAATAAAATAAATGTTTTCAAGATAAATATCACGCATCAAAGCGTGTAGGGACAATTGGATATGATTTAAAGTATTATTATGGTCACTGTTAATCTTAAAGGACCATAATTATTTTTGGCTGACTCTTGCCAGTCATAAATTACATGTTCTATTTAATATTCTGTTATCACCATCGAAGACAACTACTATGACCACATGTACTCACATATGTTCTGTGCAATTATAGGTATGGCCTATATTTTTCTAAGTGTCTAATTTGTGTTTAAAGCAGAAGTTCATACAACACATGTAGATTTTTAAGCATTGAAGTCTCTTATGTTCCATAAATTATCTCTATGATATTATTGCACATAGTTGGGCATGAAGGAATTACTTTATCATTTATTTTAGTTATTAAAAAAAAATGTGGACAAGGCTGAGAGCATTGTACTTGCAATGCGAGTATCACGTGACATGTAAGCAAGGCATGATGGGAGCTTTGCCCACCTGCTGTTAGTGAGCAGCACACAGTTGTGTGTTGTTAATTTAGACAAATTTACCTATAGAATTTAACATCCAGAAAAACATCCTAGTCTTAGAAACAACTAGGTCAGAGGATATTTAATATCCACTTTATAGGATATGCACAGTTTTGTAAAATCTCACAAATCATTGACAGGCACCAAGAATCCAAATCTTGATCTCCGTGCAAACTGACCCAGTGCTGAGTGTGATAACTGCCAGATTATTCAGCCATCACGTTGCCTTGGTAAATGAATAGAACAAGTCGAATGAAAACCTGTGAGTAGCAGCACACTCATCTCTGTGGATAGCGTGTTGTATAATACTCGAATTGTCAAGCAGCAACTGTGAAGGGGGCTGTTCAAACGAGCGTTGTGGAAATGATTCGTAATTGGTTTATTTTGGTTTGACCGTTAAGGTATAGCATGCATTTTTAACTTTAACTCTCCACCCACCTGACAAAGCCGAGCAAATCAAGTTGTCACGTGGGCAAATGTGCCAATTGATTTGGATTTTCAGCAAACCGGAATGTTGAAAAGCAAGAAAAAGATTAACATTATTACATCCGATGTTTCACTGGAGATTACATCCAGCATCAGCAGGTGAGAAACATGTTTTTTGGAAATGTCAGGCTGTAAATGTCCTAGACGCAGACAATACGTGTGGTGGGCGGGGCGGCGGGGGGGTGCAAACATTGACACGCATGGTGCCTCACTTGGTTGTTAATTGTACACTTTATATTGGCCCAAAAGCTCAAAGGACGCGGGAATGGCCGAGGAGGCTGTTGCACCATAACCCGCTGATTTATTGCAGGCAATTGTGAATCGATGTCTGTGCTCGTAACCTTTGTGTATTATTACCTTTACTTTCTTTCCCCAACGCTCTTTCCATTTTTCAGCCACACAGCCATCAAACAGCAACAACCTGCAGGGAACATGAGAACACGTCTTATTTGAGACAATTTATACTCGCGTCTAGAATGAACGCAGCTGCGCACTCAAGACGTACAGAGAGTTGCAACACTGACAGCCACCAAAAATTGGGAGAATATGTTTCATCTTTGTACGATTTTATGTTAGAGGGGACGATCAGTCGTAAGGCAGATGATAAGAGGATGGTTGTGAGCTTAGGCTGCAGACAGGGGCAGGGAGTAGGTAGCACAGACGGCTGGGAGTTCTAGACTACGGGAACAGCAAAGGAGGGATCATATAGAAGGGAAAACATATTAATACATTTCTCCAATTTTTTCTTTAAGTGGAAAACAGACATATGACAATTATTCGTATTCAATTCACAAATATGCGGCACTACTAACTTTTAATACATATAAATAACAATAGAAATATGATTGTAACATTCATATTGATATAAGTTATTAACTGGATCTTCTAGGAGTGAGGCTTTGCCCCTCTACACAACACCTGGAGAGGCTGCATTAACAGAGGTTTAGTCTTCTTTGTGATAAGTTAAATGGCTTAAATTCACCACAACTGAGATTTAACACTCATATGTGTATGTATTTGTGACTAGCTTCTCACATGCCTCTAAGATGGAATTTTTAAGAGGCTTTTTTTAATTCCAGTCAAAGCCATTAGTACTGTCACAGGAATGCTTGGACTATATGAGTAGAGTAGAAGTATGTGGAGTGAATTGAACCGCTGTATTTACTTGTGTATTTAGTTACAGTACATATCTATACAGATGGGATCGATGTCATTGATTACATAATGGATGCATTGGTCGTTAAAGAGATGATGGGCTATTTAGTAAACGAGAGCTGTTTTTTTTTTACAAACACAACGATTAAAATAAGTTGGCATTTATTAATTTAAATATGATATTCTTCATGACAGTTACACAGGTCTCCATGAATGCCACTTAACGGTTAACTTTACAGAGATTTTCGTCAAAATTAAGGTGTTCCCATTTATACTGCTAAAAGCACAGAGGCAGTGGAGATTTAATAAACCTGCCCATTGATTTTTCTCAAAATTCATCCCTCGGTGCATTTGAATGGTGGAATTGCCCCGCAAGCATAGCAAGTCAATGTCCAATTCACAGATATGAAGGAGGCATCATCACTGCGATACACTATGATACTCAAGACGCAGTTTTTAGTGTTTAGTTTTTTTGTCGTTCCCCCGCACCTTCGATTAGCTCGGTTGGCTACGTACGCTGCGAAAAATGTTCAACATACATACAGTACATACACTTGGCTCATTAACTTCCTCAGTGTACAATTATATTTCGATTTAAAGCTTTCGTGACTGCAGGGATTCATCTTCTTGGTTCTTTCGGTAAAGTCACGTAGAAGAAAAATAATAAAATAATAATAGACCTTTTCTTCACCTGAGGACGGCTGCTTGCGTTGTGGCCGAAACGTCGTGAGAATTATTTTATTATCTTTTATTTTTATTATTTTATTATTTCCCTTCTACGTGACTTTACCGAAAGAACCAAGAAGATGTACAATCATAGTTGGTGCTCTACATCGAGATCAGCCATATGAAGAAGAAGACCTCCAATGCCTCTCCCACCTGGCGCGCATGCGGTCCTCATAGCCCATGACGATGTACTCGTCGGCCGTGAGAAGCTCAGGGCACAGGCAGGAGGAGTTGGTGTACAGGTGGACGTCTCCACGCGAGATGCTGACGCCCGATGACTTGATGACGTCCTTCACCTCCACCGTCGTTTGGATCTCACTGCAGCCGCTCCTGTGAACGTCCTTCACTCGGGCGCGGATCACTGTGAAGCGCACGGGCCACGCACAGAGCACGTGACTCGAACGTCAGAGGATCATTACGATGTGTGACCATCCTGTGGTGCAATGATAAAGCTGCAGCCCTAAAATGTCTAATTGTCTTTCTCACGTCACTGCTGGTGGGAAAGTGCCACACTCTAAAGATGTGGGGTTTTTTGGGGCCTTCTCTTCAATGCTGGCCAGGTGTCTTGAAAGAGGTGGATTGTATTCTAGATTTGAAGCTTTCGTGACTGCAAGGATTCATATTCTTAGGTTTTTTCGGTAAAGTCACGGAGGTAAAAAACTTAAATTAATAAAAGTAAAATAAAACAGTTTATTTTACTTTTATTAATTTTAATGAACGTGACTTTAAGTCACGTAGGTAAAAAAAAGTAAAGTCACGTAGGTAAAAAATTCAAATTAATAAAAGTAAAATGAAACATTTTATGTTTTATTTTATGTTTTATTTTACTTTTATTAATTTAAATGTTTTACCTACGTGACTTTACCGAAAAAAACTAAGAATATAGGTGGATTGTACCCACAATTTACCCCACCACACGTGACCTGACAATCAACTAACTCTGCTGTACCCATTTAGACTGCTGAAGGGACAGAGGATGGGCGGTTTATGAAACTTGCCAACTATTTTAACTGTCGCAGCAGCAAGAGACGCACCATGGCAGCATCCACGTTACATATAGTGTATTAACTGTGGCTTAATCTAATACACCGATTCGGTCATTTTGAAATACTGTCACTATATTTGGATTCAAAGTAATCAACTAAATGTTTGTGAAAGCTTTACAAAAAATATATGCATAACTGTGCATTGCACCAGAAAGGCAATGGTTATAAAATATCAACAGAACATCTCAACAATAAAAATTGTCACAGTATGAGATGCTAATCATCCACATTCGTGATCCTGAGGCAGTGATGGAAATTCCACAATCTCACATCAAGGGCCAGTCAATATATTTGATGACCACTGTTGACTTCCCGCAAAAAATAGTATTAAAAATAATCCACGGTATAGCATAACATAACATAAATTCACCAACGTGTCAGGAATTAACTGTAACTTCGAGGATTTAAGTATAAGGCACGTGTTAAGAACTAGCTTGTGAAAATTATATGGCTGTATACTGAACACTGGTATTAGATCATAGGACCGTGGGGCAGATTATCCAGCATGTTCAGCTTACCGTTTATCAAGGGTTTCTCTACAACATTTGTCAACAACTACATGTCAACAAAATGCCAAACAAATACAATGCAAAATAAAGTCCCATAAATGTGTTCCTGTCTCCGTTAATTTATTATTTGTATCTTTTTTTATTTATGTTGGAATAACTTTAAAGAAGATATTTTCTTGAATGCACTCACCATAGTTGTAATTTTTGGCAGCGTACGTCTTTTGGTTGGCCTTGATTTTTCGACATTTGCATCGCTCTGCAGCAGAAAGTGAAACCCGATGGCATGGCATGAGAATGATGGAAAAATGTGCACATTTCCTCACGACATATTCCGCATCATGGAAAACGCATGGCATCTAACCTCGAGAAATTAAGCTGACAGCTTCCTGGAGACTCCTACGTTGAACACGCAAGCATATTCCAAACTTTACAGAGAATGGGCAAAGCTGATGGAACACAACTACCAAGTCAAGTTTAAATCAGATACACCGTGCAAGTATGCTGTGTTGGTGGATTCCTACAGTACATCAGTTCTGAATTTGCAATGCTCTACCCAAATGATAATATATATTTAAAAATACTGTGGAAAAGAAACTGATTTTCATCTTTTTTTTTCTCCTTTGAAGCCGTCTATTTTTCATTATTTTAAAATGAAAATGTCCGTCGTACGTCATCTTTTGCATTCCAAATTTCTGCAGACATTTAAATTTGTAAAATGGTCGTGTCTGTTTTTTTATGACTTCGTTAAAACGTTAAGCATGATCGTTTTCCCACCAAATCACATGCAATGCATCCACTGACATTGTTATCTTGAATCAGGTGTGCACACTAATTATTCAATGTCAGCAGGTGAGTAAAGCAGAGAATTGCCAACATTGAGCAATTTGTTTGCATTGTAGGTGGCAAGGCACGGACTCGTTTGTGGAAAAGACAGACAGTTCTTGCCTCAGTTCCACGATGTATATCTTCCAGAAGTCTGTTATTATTCACACCTGCCTAATAGTCTCAAGTAAGATGCACTCCACATGGTTACTAGATTTAACATATGTACCAAATTAGTTCAACAGTGCAACTTTGTCAAGTAGACTCCGTATGGCTGAGAAAAGAGACAGAGCGACCGGTCGATGCTTTTTTCTGAGAACCAAATCAAACACAAGCACCTTTAAGTTGATTCAATAATAATAATAATAAACAAGACACTGAGTAAATATTTTCCATATGTTATTGTAGCCTACACTCCGAAGTTATATTCGTCTATTATTGTTACCGTCGGTGGGGTTGGCAGTTCTGGGTGCGGTGAGATTTGAGTTTCTCTAAAGACGTCTGGTTCAAATTCGCACTGCCACCCCAAGGGACAAGCACTAATCAGGTTGTGAAAATCTGTTCAATCTCACATTTGTATTTAACTCTAAAGCAAACTGATGACACCTGTCGTCGGCGGACCCTCACAAATAAGCAGGACCTGGCATTCGGCGTTTATTAAAAAAAAGACACATTTTACGCGCGTGTGGTGCCTGCGTTGATGCGGCCGCCGCCGCACGCAATGACGCGCGTGCGTGCGTTGTTTATTGAAACCCTTGCAGAGAGGGTTCAAGGAGGTTCGCGGACATTTGGCAGCACGAGTGTAGTTCTAATCAATGTCAAACGAATTTTTTTAAAAACGTATGTGACTAATGCGTATGAATGAGCACTAACTGTAACAAAAACCCATCTCGCTCCACCTGGATCACATTATTGACACGCGATGTGGGTAATCGTTTTACGGAGCACACGGTGAACTTCCTCCAAGAGACACGCGTTGTCTCTCTGTTCTTCTTAATAATTATTAGTTCATGACTCCCGAGCACCCTCAACGAGTCAGAAGTTAAAGCTGTAATATTGCAGAGTATCCATAGATACCGTGTGTAAGTTCATATTCTACCGTTCACGAAATTCTTCTGTTGGCAAATTTTCTAACTTGCAGCAACTTTTGGATTTTTCTCACGACCAATTACACAATGTATGTTAGTCAGCTGTATCCAACTGTGCAAATGAGATATCCTGCATCACATAATGTGAGCACATGTCCCTAGAAGACACCACTACAAAAATACATTTTGGAAGCCACATTTACCCAACTGTAAAATATCGGTTCCCTGCATGTTAATTATCCATTTTCTTTATAAATGCTATCATATTTGACTATTCAAGAAATCGTGGCAATTTGTGAAGATACTGATGACTGAAGGCCACCCCATACCGTGTCAATAAAGGGATGTTGTTTGATCATACTTCACCACACTGGTCGAAGTGGTATTGGTGGGAAGGGGTGGTGCTGCAGATACAAACCGGTTCAGATAGAGCTGACCACTGACGTTAGCCGTGACAGCGAATCCAATTCAGGTCAGCGGGTTCACAGAGAGCTGAGCTAACCGCTGCACCACTGCTACAACTCCCCATCATATTTTTAACATTTTTTTTATTAGGTTGTCAATGGCGATACCACAAACAGAGCTGAAACAATCATCCACTCACTGCTTGCAGCTTTAGACATAGAATCCTGTAGATTAAAGAGTGTTTACAGAGGAACTTTACCTCTATGATGTGCGTGTGAGCGGTAGTGTAGTGGTTAGCGCGCTGCGCTACGAACCCAGCGACATGGGTTTGATTCCCGCTCACGGCCAACACTAGTGACGAATATCTGAACCTGTCCCGGGCCTCCCCTAGGTCGACTCAGCCTCAAATGAGTACCTAGTTCAGTGTGTAAAACATTGCCACTAGGGAGACAAAGACGGTCGGGCGTGGTGGTGGCCACCCAACTCCCTCGTGTACCGTTCTGCTAGCTGCACTTGCTCCTACAGTCTGTTCAGGCTATATGGGGGATCTTTGTTTTTTTTGTTGTGTGCCGAGAGACTCACCTGGGCTGTTGTTGCGGCACGCCGGTGGAGGGTGAGGCCCCTCGGTCTGCATGAACACGACCGACGTCGAGTCCGTGCTCTTCTCATCTGAATGACACGCAGGCACACATATTTCACCTCTTGCGCTGCTCCTCGAACGAGAGTTCCGGGCTCATTGGACAAGCACCACATGCGGACACGAATGGTATTTGCGCGTGGGGTCGCACGATCATTACATGGTGACTCACCCACACCGTGCGTACGTGGCCGTTTGTTTCACTCGTAGCGCGCTGGCTTGATCGATTCAAGTATTCCCCTAACTTTCATTTGAAGGATGTGGTTGCATATATTTGTCAAAATGCACCGTGAGCATTCGCGTAACTTGTGTGCATGCATACGTACATATGAAGGTAGATTTATGGTTGGATGTTAAATTAATGCACGACATGCGATTGTGAGTTTTTCTGAGAAACTGCACACGTGAGCATACATGTCCCTAGAAGACCGTATAACAATGTCTACACGCACTGTAATAGAGTTCAATGCAAATGTCAGTTTACGGAGAGTGTGTTGTATGGTAACAAGATGGATAGTGGCCACGCCGTGTATGCTTATACGGTGCTGTGATAATCGATTTCTTCAAAATCACAAGTTAGAGAAATCGGGTCTCTAGTTTACCCATGCGGGTATTTTTCTCATCCGTTAACGTTTTGTGGTCCTCACAAACAACACGACGCGGATGGAAAGCACTTCATGCTGACTGAGGTGGAAACAGCATCACGCCCGGCCGGGCCCATGCAATTTGCAGCTCCTAATTGACCTGTCCCGACCTTTCGGAGTGCTTGTTTTCAAACTCGGCAAACACACCATGAACGTACATTGGCGACAGTAAAGTCCACTGGCGGGCTATTACAGCAATGCAACACCGCAAATGCGTAAACCTGTACACATAGATACCTGCTATAAACGGCAATAAAGGTAGAGAGAAATTCATACGGAAACCTTCTGCAGTGTCTACATTGCTTTGAAGTTTTTTTAAAACGTAATTTCTAGAGCTATGTGCAGGGCACACTTTTGCATTCAAAACTGTGCATTTCATCATTTCCGAATGAACCATGTAATATATGTTTTTGTTCGTGAATATTAAAAACTAAAATATGCTCGTGGGGGAAGTTTAGCTAATCGCCAACCCATCCATTCCAACACTCTGTCTTTGCCCATCTACGAGAGCCGGTCGACGTCTCTTTTGCTGGGTTCCTTTCGTCCGAGTTGCGGGAATTCAGCTACAAAGAGGAGCCCTCTGAGCAGGGAACAAATGAGCAGTCGCAAGGGATAAGGTCGACAGATGTTTGTCCAAATGCGAGTTCACCTCCCCCTGGACTGCGTATCCGCAAGTGGCCATCGGCGTCGCTCCGAGGGTCATCAATGCGCTCACGGGCCAGTGACCAAGGAGGACAATTCACGAGGCGAGCGTCGCACATCGAAGCGAGGCTCCTCTGTGAGTTTGTGAAGAGCACCTCGAGGCGATCAAACTCGGTGATAGGTTAGAAAGCGAACCTTGGAGCAAATGGGCACCGCGATGCACTCCTTCGGGACATGTTGATGGGTTTTAATTTTATTTTGAATAATGCGCATTGGCTGTGTGCTTTATTGTACACAGGACTTGTATTTACACGTGACTTTATGCACAAAGGACTTGACATTTTCACAGATGTCCAGGCGGGACATTTGTGCAAAAAGAGCTTTATAGCTCATCGGATTCCTCCAGTATAAATTCATCTTCTGATGCTGATAACCGCAGCACCAGTGCGCGTTTGTGTATGCGAGATGTGGAATTCTCTTCGGCTCACTCTGGGTTGGGGTGGGGGGGGAGGGATTGTGGACGGTGGCGATTTAGAGCCGTGCTGCTTATCAGCGTTGTTAAAGCGTCGCTTATCCGTTTTATTGGTGGTCGTGTGAAGTGTGCGCCTTGTTATCGCGCGGTATTGATGGCTCGGCGTCGCGCCCTTGCCTAGGCCACACTGCGGAGGTTAATGCATTTGACTTCATACCGTTAAACGTGGGACCGCCCTGGGACCTTATAAAACCCGGGCCGGGTTATTAAACTACTTCGAGAGCTGCTGCTGTAACACTGCACACCACCCCCCCCCCCCCCCCCCACGTCGCTCTTTGTTATCATGTTTAAATACAAAAGAAAAAAAACATAGCATACTAACGCACGCGTGTAGGGACCGCGTTTTATATTCATATAAACCTTTATTTGTAAAAACGTGGTTTGAATGACAGATATCACTGGAGCGTGCGGTTGAAAACGTGCGATCACAATTGGCGCAGATGAGGCTCCAATGTGGACGTCTCACATCTGCCTGGCGTGGCCGCGGTGGTTAACTGATTAACGCGACTTATTTTAAGTGGGATAATGGCATCAATCTGTTAGCCCTGATCCCAAGAATTATTTACGCGAAACATTCTCTCGTAAGTGTTAACATACCACGCGTTGCATACTCACGCGTAGGAATTCGTAAAAAAAAAAGTTGTTCAAATGTAAAAGTGATTTACAACGTATTTACAGTGCACTTGATGCACAGATGAGATGTAAGTGCTGTTCTATATATAACAAAGCACGTTGCGGGAACTCTGTATTTTTTAAAAAGATTATAAGCAACGTTAATGAAATGATGATAAAATGCCGACTTAGAATGAACGCGCGCGTAATTCAACAGGTCCACTGTGTCAAGTTGTAAATTCCCGTGCTGCCGTGTACGTGCACAACCATCACGCGACACCAACACAATCATCATCATCATCATAAAAGTGCCACTTCCGTCGACATGATTACCAATCATCTTCATCGCTCATCATGCTCATCACTAAGCACCATCATCATCAAACACCGCCACCACCATCGTCGTCATGTCCATCACCTCCAACAACCACCACCAAGTTCAACACGTTGCAGGCTTTTGCGACCAATATCATCCACAATCGAGGTTTTTTTGGGGTTAGATCGCGTAAATATATAAAAGTGTCGTTAAAACCCAGCCAACTAGTAAGGGTTGTCACGTCAACAGAACGTGGCCAATTCGTCACTAGTACAGCAACACCGGTTGTGTGTTGGAGAGCCAAGCCACAACATGAACAATCTGAGTTCGACGTTTCGCCAGCAATCGCAACCAGCGTCATCCCCGCCAACGCCACGCGATCACCATCTCCACCATCTGCGAGTCACTCACCTTCTGGCATGACCGTGACGATCGCCTCCGGCGAGATGCACACCGCTCGCTCGTACACGGGCAGTTCGTCGCACGCCATGCTCTCGGGCCAGTCGTGGTTGTACTGGCGCATCACGGGCCGGCACGCGTCCCGCGCCGCCTCGCACACCGCCTTGCACGGCTTGATGGGCTCCGTCTGGAACTCGATGGTGCAGATCGGCGCGTACATGGCGCACAGGAAGAAGCGCAGCACGGCGCTGCACTGCGTGTCCAGCAGGTCCTGGAACTGCTCTATGGACAGGATGGCGTTCTCCTGCGTGCTGTGATGCAGGTGGTTGGGCATTCGGGTCATGTTCCACAGCATGCTCTGGCACATGGGGATGCGCACGGGCTCGCAGGACGCCACGGCACCCGCCCCGGACGAGAGCACGCAGAGCAGAGCGCAGCAGCGGAGCAGCATTCTACGAGCGGCGGAGAACATGGCTCGCATCGACAGCTGTACAAACAGCCCAGGGGCCAGGTTCCAGCAAACTAGGTGTGAATATATATATCTCTCTTCTGCGCCGCTCTCCCTCCCTCTCTCCCTCTCTCCCCGTGTGTGCGTCTCTCGCTCTTGACTTTTATGCCCAGCAATAAAAACTGTCGTCAATGCACATTAGCGACCGTCGTAGATCATGGCCACTTGCATGGGCTGCTGGACTTTGGAAGAGAGAGAGAGAGAGAGGGAGTGTGTTAGTAGTGTGTGTGCGTGTGTGCGTAAAAATATGGAGAGAGAGAGAGGGGAAAAAAAAAATTCCACCAGTCTCGCACAATAAAAACGCTTCTTCCACGACTGACTTTGCGCTTCAAGACCGACGCTGGCTTGGCCAAGTGCGCTCCCGCGTTTAAATACTTCCCGGCCAAGTGTCGTGATGCTCTGGTAGCGTCAAAGAGGAGTCGTGGACAAGTTCATCTCAAGTGGGAATGTTCCTGGCACGCTGCTGGCTCTTTACGCAAACTCGGCGGTGACGGTGGTGGTGGTGGTGGTGGCGGCACGCGGCCGCGCTCATTGCGAGTGAGGGCTTCAGTGCCGCTCCTGCCACAAGACGTAGTCACGCCTGCTGCTGCTGCTGCTACGCCCCACCACTGACCCTTCTTAGAGCGGACCTCTTCTGTTTTCAGCGACAAAGGTGGCATTCCCGCGTCATTGCTGTACTCCTCTCTCTCTCTCTCGTCTGCGTGTGTCTGCAACATTGTTTGCTCGCCCCGTCTGCACCTGCACGTTTTGGACGCAGCGGAGTGTGTCTGTTGGGACCCAGTGGCTTAGTGCGCGTGACATTTGAGAACAATCCCGGGTATTTTGCAAATTATGCCGTGTTTTTTTCCTGTATTGTGGTGGTGGTGGTTGGGTTCGCCCTTAAAAAGTCAGAGCAAAAAAAAGAGTAGACGGTGGGCCGTGGCGCACGACCGCCAGAGGGCACGAGTTAGAGAGGAGTTGGCAAGTGAGTGCTGGAGTCGGGGAACTTTGTCGGCTATGAGGCACGGAGCTGCGTTGCATTCGTGCGGTCCACTCGCTCGAGTCTGGGACTCGTGCAGTGACCTGCAATTGTCACCCACATTTGGAAGACAATTCCCCACGGTGCGGTAAGTCGATTTATATGGACGGGCACGTGTGCTAAAAACCCAACGGACCCGCAATATTGTATCCCGTGAATTGCTCGTATTCGTGAGGCTGGTGAGTATCTAGTACCATACTTGAAGATGCACCTGCAGGACTTTGGCTCCCAACACACATGAAAGCGAATTATCACATCACTAAACAGTCCACCTATACCGTTTGGGTAAACTGTACTATAATATCAGCAACTCACATTTCATCTGCACGCACCGAAGCGGCGAGTTTTCGCAAATCCTGTACATTAATACAGGAACATTATACATTTATATTCCTATCGTGTATAAACTACATCCGTGTACTCGTGCGGATATGACACGCTGTACGGTTGTGAATATTGTACAAACTTAATGTGGAGCTTTCGTGACTGCAGGAATTACTCTTCGGTTCTTTCGGTAAAGTCACGTATAAAAAGAAAATAATAAACTAAATATTGTACAGTTGAAAACGATGCAAGAAAACACCACGTACCCATGTGTCTTTGTTATTTCACCTAGAGCGCACAGGTGAAACAAGCACTCACATTGATGAAGAAGGCATACTGAGTGAGCGCAATGCAGCGTGACATCATCACCGTCCGTGGTCTATCCACTGCTGGATGAAGACTTCCAAAAAGTCGTCACCGATCTCACGAGGGCACAACTCTTCCTGTCGCTGTTGTGCATGAGATGATCTCGTCACTACATCTCAGCGGTGGACATCAGGCGTGTTTCACGTCCCATTCCAACACAAATCTCATCCATCAGCGGACATCTCTTCTGGCGATTACTCTCCGATCCACGCGTTACATTATCTCTCTAGGTATAATGATCCATTCTTCTTTGTTGTTCATTCTTCAGTATTTAATCTTGATTTGAAGCTTTCTTCAGTTCTTTCGGTGAAGTCACGTAGGTATAAAATAAAATAAATCACGACGTTTCGGACGCAACACAAGCGTCAGTATTTGTTCTATTTTCTTTGTGGCTGTCCATGTTTCCGATGCTGGTCATCGTAGGTAGTATGCACTGATTGGATTATTTCTCCTTAAAGCAGATTGATCTGTTGATTTTAATTATCAACTTATTTTTTATATTCATTTTCATCCCGATCCGCAGGTAACAATTACCATCGGTAAGAATACTCTGATGTATTCCCGTTGTATCCTTCCATCAAATAACCTATTTTGTTTCAGCAAGCGGTCTGCTGATTATATTATTTAACCAATTGCAGAAGTACGATTTTGATGCGTGATCAGTTATTAGGCCGTTGATATTATATGATACGTCACTTATGAATCAGAACGGGTGCTATTAATTGGACGGAGGCAAGAGCGTAAGGCAAGACTGATAAATTAAGATGGGAACACTTAATTTTTTACTATTTTACCAGGTAAGGCACACTGAGCTGTATAGCTCTTTTTCACAAACTACCTGGCCACAAATAATAGCTGAACGAAGTGGTTTATCGCGTGGAATTTTTTTGCAGCCAAATACTCGAAATACGTGTTTCTAAATGTGGAGAAAAAAACCGGAGTTCACAGCGAAAAATCCATATGAACACGGGGAGAAAGGCATGCAAACTCCAAATATACAGCAGCCTTCATGGTCGGGATCGTACCCACGACTTCCTATATACCAGGCGAGGTATTTAACATCTCGCCACCGTGGCATGGCGTGCATATGGATTGCAGCTGCAGAGGTCCAGATGTGGTAGTGATGTCATCAAGGGGAAACATACCCCAGTGCTTTCAAACTGGTGACAGATCAGCGGTGATACGTCCATAACGTTCTTTGATAAATGCTTCACAAATTTCGATTTAAAGCTTTCGTGACTGCAGGGATTCATCTTCTTATTTTATTATGTTTTATTTTTATTATTTTATTACTTCCCTTCTCCGTGACTTTACCGAAAGAACCAACAAGAGAAATGCTTCACAGTGAATATGAATATCTTTGGAGAGACATAAACGTTTTGGGCTTGTTATTATTACGGATGAGCTTAACATACAAAAGGAATTCAACGGTTCTGCACACAACTGGCATATTTCACAACGTCATGATGATGAATACACATTTCGAACTTTGTTTGAGTAGTAACCTTTGCAGACCTCGTCAAACAAAATATCATTGCATCATGCTAAGGGTGCGTATAGGCTACATATGATCAAATAACCTGCACAATTGTTTCCTTGACGCTGCAAGAGGTTAATATTGTTTTCAATCTGAGACCGTATGCTTTAACTGACACGAGCATATTTACCGAGGTGATATTGATACATGTCAAGTGAGCCAATGTTTGTTCGTAATCGCTAATTGAACAATCCGACGTGACCCACCCATATGCAGTTTTATGGTGTACAGCCTATATAACAATGCATGGCTCTTCATCTATTCATTTTCCTGCGTGTTCAAGTGAGTCAGGGTAGGGTCTGCAGTTTCATTACTTCTTAAAAGAATGCATGCACACAACAGCGTAATTTCAAACAAAGCACATTTATTGAACTACAATGGGATCATTACGCATCACTTACGTGGAACGAAAACCGAAAAAATGTTTGGCACTCGAATATCCCACTAATTCACATTTAAATGCACCCCTTGCTCAACTGCGCATAGTTACCATGAAGAAGGAAATGGTGTCTCGAATTGCATTACTTGGGAGTTTAAACGAAGGGGGAAAAAAACATCGAGCAACAACGCACGTTCATTTTAACATGTCTGCCCTTCCAAATCAATTGCCAATCCACTGCTGGATGAAGGCCATCAGACGTCGCGTTGGTCAACGGGGTTGTTTGACGACACGACGGTCGGTGCGGGATTTTAGAACCGGGAAAGACGCCCGGGACGTTGCTGAGACTGCTCGCTACCAGTGCTGGTGATGATTGGGGAACTCATCAATTAACCCCCTTCCTCCCAGCTCACCACAGCGCTCGATCTGGACCGTACCAACTCAGCCCGAGCGCATGGGGATGGGGAGGGAGGGCGCGTCGGACGCGAGCATTGACTTGTAAATTATAATTGATTTTCCTGCTACAACACGTTCATGCAATAAAGCAATGTTATAAACGTGTACACGTATATATGTCGTGTATATTCGCGGAGCTTTTTACACATATATCTGCGCATGTTAGTCTCACATACCGTTTGGGAGATCCAGAGCGTGACTGACGGACACTTGTGAATAATTATTTATACAAATGGAAAAACTGGCAGTCCGCACGTAGTTTGAAAGTAACCGCCGTCCAGCCAGCCAAACTTTTTTTTCTTTCAAAATCAAGTAGCCCGCACCTTCTTCGGACGTGACCGTCCCTCCCTTCCGCCAGCCAGCGAATATATTTTTTTATTGCTCATATAATCTGTAGACCACCCGCCACTGAATGTATCCCTGGTTCCTTCAGGAAAGTTGTCGGTGTCAGACATCCGTTCCCAAACCACCTCGCTCCAGCCCAGTTCCTGATGTTAGCCGCGGCCCGGAATAAAATTCAGTTGGCCCAGGTTCACCACCGAGCACTGCTCAACTGAAAGCGAGCTGTGGTATATATACATCATACGATGTCACCTTCGGTTTTCCACACCAACTTCAAACACGCCCGTCCACTGATACACCGCACGTAATACGGCAGGGTATGGAGAAGAACAAATACTTATCCGCAGTGCCGTCTACACACCTCGGCAGGGACTAATTTAAGAGACTCGGGACAGGTTCAGGCATAATGCTTCACTTTGGGTTTTGGCTGTGGCTCAGGAATATATTTCAGGTGGCCACTTGTCACATCACTCCCAAAAATGCATATACTGTATTGTACACATATTCTACAAAAACAAATGGTGATGTATCCACCACTTGTGCAAAACTAGAGACACTTTGAGGCCACATGCAGTGTCAAATTCTCGCGAGCGACAGATTCAGGTGTTTGGAGTGAACTGATTATAGCAAACACTTGATCTGTGCTTCCCACTACTCGAATGTGATTTTAGCCACCCTATTACTCAGAGAATTAAGACTGTGATGTGGTGAAATAATAGTACTTAGGGAAGTGCTTTCTTTAAGTGGGGCTGATAGGAAGACCCCGCATTTTTTTAGGCAAGCCAGCTTAAGCAGCAGTCTCCAATTCCTTTTAATAGTGAGCAGCAATTAACAGGTCATGGGTATATACGTGTTGATCCTTTTAATAGTGAGCAGCAATTACCAGGTCATCAATATAAATGTGGTGACCAGTACTATTATTTCACCACATCACAGTCTTAATTCTCTGAGTAATAGGGTGGCTATAATCACAATCGAGTAGTGGGAAGCACAGATCAAGCGTTTGCTATAATCAGTTCACTCCAAACACCTGAATCTGTCGCTCGCGAGAATTTAGGCAAGCCAGCTTAAGCAGCAGTCTCCAATTCCTTATAATAGTGAGCAGCAATTACCAGGTCATCGGTATATACGTGTTGATCATTTTAATAGTGAGCAGCAATTACCAGGTCATCAATATAAATGTGGTGACCAGTGAAGAACTATCCTTTGACTGCCCCCAGACATTGATCAAGCTGCCATTACACCTGTACCAGAGGGACAATTGTCCAGCCTGTGGGATACAGGACATCTGGTGGACTGATTCTGGATCTTGTCACACTGCGGGGTGAAACGTCATCTACTCAGAATAAGATGTAAAACAGGACATGCCTTTACTTCTGAATAAACATGGTATGGGGGTGTGGCAGTTGGGTTATGAGAGGCCTTGAGTTCCAGGCTTCCTATCAAGAGGCATTTAGTGGTTGCCTATGCTCCCACCAAAGATGAACATCAGTGAAGGGACGCAGGCAAGATTTTGGCTAACGTGGCCCCTTGGGATAGATAACCTACTGAGTGACTTTAATTCTCGAGTGAGCGACAATGGTAGAACTTGCTTGAAAGACAGTTCTTTGAAATCATGAGCCAGATCAACTGGTCAATAATGAATCAGGGACTGCTAGACTCCTGTGCAGCCCATGGGGTAATAATCACCAACACCCTTTTCCACCATAGGCTATTAAGAATTGAAATTCCACAGTTGAGGCAGCATGTTAGCCCATGTTCTTAGCTCAACGTCCTATCATGTAGCTGATCTCTCCACTCACCATTGGCGACTCAAGTGTGAGATATACCTGTCATTATTTCACTGTGGAGGTAGGTGTCCACCTAGGACCCCATTCACACCCATAACACTTTCGTCTCAGCTGTCGAAAGATTCCAGTAAGATTCCGCGACTCTAAGCTTACAATACGCTGCCAAGCTTGGTGGTGTTCATTCGGACGCTGTCTTTCCGACAGCCCTGTCCTTCACCTGAGGACGGCTACTTGCGTTGTGGCCAAAACGTCGTGAGAATTGTATTTTATTATGTTTTATTATTTTATTATTTCCCTTCTACGTGACTTTACCGAAAGAACCAAGAAGATGAATTCCAGAAAGTTTTTGATATCGTGCAAATGGGGTTGTCATATTTTCCCTTGGGCAGTGATGGCGCATGCCTATTATCCAGCACTGGAGGTTAAAGTTGGTGGATCATACAAATGTTGTGAAACTCTCTTTCTGTGGGAGTCGAGATGCCATAGCCCTGTCTCCCCAGAATTCAGTATAGAATAAGTATAACCCGTTAAAACAAAGTTTTTCACTATAAATCCTTTATATGCGTGGCGGCTAGAGTCCTCTCGTCCTCTGGCTTGAGATGGCTGCCACCTATGGGTCAGATGATTGTCTGCAGTATTAAACAATTGGTAATTAAATATTTAATTTGTTTTTCCTAAAAAGTGTAAAATTTTGGAAAAAAATTTCACGAACATTAATTGTCTCGCACAACGAGTCTGTGTACAAAATGTCAGCTCGATTGGATCACGGGAAGTGGGTTAAAAAACGACCGAAACGTTTGCACGGTCGTAAGCAAGCAAGCAAGCACGCAAGCACGCAAGCAAGCAAGCACACAAGCAAGCGAACTTAATATAAAGAATTAAAAAAATGTGGACTCCGCCTGTTCCATCTCGCACATGTAGCTTTTTCTCCGGGTGCTCCGGTTTCCTCCCACATTATGAACACTCGTTAATTGGCAGATAACGTCTGAATATACGGACGACTGCAGAGCTTGGCCATTCATTGGCGTCGGCTCACTGCATGGCTCTTCCTCACGCCTCCGAGACATCCTTTCCAACGTCGAGTGCATGAATACTATGCATGTTACAAGTTGATTATATTACTCATGATTCTGAAGAACAAGTAAACCCGTAAAAACAAAGTTTTTCACTATAAATCCTTTATATGCGTGGCGGCGAACTTAATATAAAGGATTTAAAAATATATTCGCCTGTGGAGGACGCGGGGATCGATCCCGCGACCTTTGGCATGGGAAGCGAGGGCGCTACCAACTGCGCTACTCCGCCACGGCCTGTGGAGGGGTTACGCTCTGGGCTCTTACACTCTGACGTTCAGCCAAAGCCATGAATGCGTTCTATTTGAATATATGTAAAATAAAAAAATTTGCCTAAAAAGTGTAAAATTTTGGGATTTTTTTTTTCACGAACAATAATTGTCTGACACAACGAGTCTGTGTGGAAAATGTCAGCTCGATTGGATCACGGGAAGTGGGTTAAAAAACGACCGAAAGATTTGCACGGTCCTAAGCAAGCAAGCACGCGAACTTAATTATAAGGATTTAAAAATAGATGATGTTCAAGACTCTTGACTTGTGTAGGTGATATGGTAGAAATAAGCACTCAGACCAGACCTCCGCAGAAGCCCTGGCTGACGATGTATTTTAGCTAGCAGAGACAAAGTGCCAGACTTATTATCAACATACAACATTTCCAATACATGAGAATACTTACTGATCCTCTTGCTCGTGATCATGGTAATAAGCCTGGATATATGTGTGGCCAGGAGTCAAAAGCCTTTCGCTTTGGGGTATGGCAGGGTATTCTTTTCTGGCTCTTACACTCTTTAACATCTTATTTGACCTTGTGGTCCATTTTGCAAAAGTGTGTCTCCTTACCTGACTCCCCTGATGCCATGTATGTTATTACCTTCTGCATAGTATGTATGTGATTAACGGTGTAGATATATGTCCTAAGCCTGGCTAACTTACATGGTTGGTCTGTTTCTTATTCGGTACCTAATGGTCTTTGTGAATAATCAGTGTATGTACAATACGAGGTGAACGAGTCTGTAATTTCTCAAGTATTTTTTTCTCCGATTTAAATAATTGTTGAGGCATCATTTCGTATATGTATGTTGAACTTTGTTCGCACTGTACGTAAAGCCAACAGTGCTAATCGCAGGTGCGTGGTATTTCATTTGTGCGTAAACATTGAATACAACATCAGTCAAAATGTAGTTTCAACCATGAGTCCTGCTTTTTTGATGTTGCCCAAAGTTGTTCCACCTGGTCCAGCAGCATACTGTGAAATCAGTATTTACTTTTTCAAGTGTGACATCTGAAACGTCCTTCTCTTCACCTAAAAAAAAGGACATTACAAATTATCATGAAAATGTTATTGACTCAACACATAAAACATTTTGGACAATACAGTAACAATCTCAGGATGCTGTAGAGGTGGTCATGACCATTGGAAATGAATGACAACAGAATGATTCAAGGACTTAAGAAAGACTGCAAAGTTAGGCTCAAGATAAATACGAGTGATGAAATGTAATGTAGAACATGTTTGCTAAAAAAAAGATATAGTGGCTAGGAGGGTTACAACTGAAAAACAATGTTTATAGGGCTGCCAGCTTTTCATTGTAGACCAAACCTGGGTATACTTCTCAGCTAGCTGAGGTCTATCAAAACGATGCAGTGGACTGAACTTCAAGTTCAACACAATACCACCAGATCTCTTCACATACCAATTCCTGCCAGCTCAACACAGATGCCAATTTATGACCTCGACAATCCAGTCCAAGTCAAAACCAGGCAGGTGGCAACCCTATGTGGATATTATTGAAGATATAAATGGATACAATTTATGAAGCAACATACCAATGTGCGTAATAAATCAGGATTTGAATCGGTGAATCTTACCTCTTACAACATTGATCGGAAACACGGACACCGACAGATAAAATGGGAAATTTTACGCGAGTATGGAAATAATCATGGAGAAACGCATGCTTAGAATTAAACTAAGAGATAAAAAGAGGCACAACACATGCATCGAAGAACAAATGAAAACTCGGGATATCACTAAGGCCACCACCTCTTAGGTACAAAAAAAGCAAGACACGTAATGTAAAACATATCTCATAATGCCAGAAGAAGTGGCAACTATTTGTAAAAGCATTCTAGATTTGAAGTTTTCGTGACTGCAAGGATCCATACTCTTTCGTTCTTTCGGTAAAGTCACGTAGGTAGAAAAATAAATAAAATAATACAAATAATAAAATGAAAATAACTAAATTGTGATTTAATTGAGTTATTTTAAAGTGAACATAACTAAATTGTGATTTAATTTAGTTATTTTCATTTTATTATTTTTATTATTATTTTTATTTTTCATCTACGTATCTTTACTGTAAAAGCATTGTTTCGAGTGGTGTATTATTATTAGGCAATTGACAACAAAATGGCACTTTTCACATCTAATGTCCCAGGAAGGCTTACAGATTTCCCGGGACAGTTACCTCAAATAAAGATGAAGCAAACTAGATTTGAAGCTTTCGTGACTGCAGGAATAACTCTTTGGTTCCTTCGGTAAAGTTACGCGACTTTACCGCAAGAACCAAAGAGTAAAGAGGAAGTACCTCAAAAAGAACAGGACAGGCGGTAAAATCCTGACATCTGTTAAGGAAGGCGGGGGGCTTGGGGCACGGCACATTGCTGAAAGGGAACGACGGTGGGCAATAATGAGGAGATTGGCGGCCAAAGGAGAGAACGCATCCAAGAGGGCGGAGATGGATGAACGTGTATTTGGTGATGGCTTGGGACGGAGACGGCCTTCATCCAGCATCGGATAAATCACGGATGATGTCTTCCGTACACACCAAATACACGTACATTCTGTACACGGGGCCATGCCAACATCATACACGATACCAACAACCCCCATTCGCCACTAAGTGGTGAAGTCAACACGGCCAATGTGCCAGGCTAGGTGCACTTTGAGGCCACGTGAAGTGTCGAAAGGCTCGCTGCTGGAAAGGTCACGGGACAGACCCAGGTGCCGTGGGTTAACCGACAGAGACGACTGGCAGATGCTCCAATTGTGCATACACACATCCATGTCTGCTCACGTACAAACAGAGAGAAATTGACACGCGCTGAGTGACACATGCACACCGTAACCACAAACCCAATGACACATCAACTATACAGTAGTCACGTAAGAGTATGTATTTAACCACATAAACACCCACACCCACACTCATTTCAATCACACACAGGCTCACATGCACATGCATGCCCACTGACACTTGCAATACACAATATTGTGAGTATCACCCACACACACAAAACTTTACACATGTGCCCCACTGGCTCATATCCTGCAGTGTAGCCTGAATACAGAGGCACAAACACCATTCCCAAACACACACACACCGTATACCCTGTCACATGCACTGCACAGTGTGATGATCTCTATATATAAGGCTCACATACACACACAGGCACGCATCCTTGTAAACAAACACACACGCGTAGATTCTAAACATAGACTCACATACGCAGCAGACACACAGAGTACCCACTGACACACACACACGCACATACACACACTCACTATAAAGACAAAACAAAGATCCCAGTATAGCCTGAACAGACTGTTGGGGCAAGTGCTGTCAGCGAGAAGCAAACCTCGGAAGGCCGGCACGGCGCACGAGGGAGGGGGGGGGGGGGGTTAGCACCACGCCCGGCCGCCTTTGTATCCCCAGACAGACACACACACCCTTGCGCGCACACACACACAGTCAGACACATACAGACACAGTCAGACACAGACACAGCCAGACACACACACCCACACAGCCAGACACACACACACAGTCAGACACACACACACACAGTCAGACACACACAGCCAGACACACACACACAGCCAGACACACACAGCCAGACACACACACACACACAGCCAGACACACACAGCCAGACACACACACACAGCCAGACACATACAGCCAGACACACACACACAGCCAGACACACACAGCCAGACACACACAGCCAGACACAGCCAGACACACACACAGCCAGACACACACACACACAGCCAGACACACACAGCCAGAGACTCACACACACAGCCAGACACACACAGCCAGACACACACACACAGTCAGACCCACACACAGACACACACAGCCAAAGACACACACACAGCCAGACACACACACCCTTGCGCACTCACACACACACAGCCAGACACACACACACAGCCAGACACACACAGACACACACACACACAGTCAGACACACACAGACACACACACAGTCAGACACACACACAGACACACACACAGCCAGACACACACAGTCAGACACACACACCCTTGCTCACACACAGTCAGACACACACAGCCAGACACACACACACACACAGACACACACACACAGACACACACACACACGACACACCCACCCCGCACTGCGCACAGCCGCGCTGTCGCTTCTGGGCTGTCACTGCCGTCACGACGACGATGCGAGCCGCGTTCTCCCCTCTGGCCACGCTATCGTTCCCTCTGACCACGCTATCGTTCCCTCTGGCCATGCTGTTCTCCCCTCTGTCCTTGCTGTTCCCCCCTCTGTCCATGCTGTTATCCCCTCTGTCCTTGCCGGCTGTCGGGGGCACGCCTGCCGGACCATCTCCCTGCGTGTCCCCGCTGCAGTTTGACGGCCGCGCCGTCGCCTACGACCCCGTCTCGTCCCGCAGTCGCCGCCTGCGTCTGTGCTACGACGGCAAGGGCCGGCGGGTCATGGTCCACGAGGAGCGCAAGGGGCACTTCCCCTGCAAGCGGTGAGACATCAGCAGCAGCAGCATCATCAGCAGCAGCGGCGGTGGCGGCATCCGCACGAGCGCTCCGACACGCGCGCACGCATCGTGAGCTGCGTAATCGTCGGCGTCGTGATGATCATCATCAGCAGCGCGAAGACAAAGACCCCCCCCCCACCCCACCGTGGAGCTTGCCACACACCGGGACACGAAGACAAAGATCCCCCCGTGTAGCCTGCCACACACCGGCGGGGCAAGTGCTGTTAGCGGGCATCAAATTGAGACAGGACGCACACGCACGAACGCGTTCTGTTTGATGAACGTTGCGTTTTCTTTTACGCATTCATTTGTTGAGCCGTGCTTATTATGACCGTATCCCGCATGCAGTCGTGTTATGTTGGTGACAGCTGTCTGAATGTTGTTGTAAGCATGCACTATGCATATGGATACGTGTCTCTTTGTATATATATGTGTGATATGTATCTTGTGTAGGCATACGCGTGTACGTGTGTTGTCTCTGTGTACTGCTGTGGCACATGTGTATATGGTAAGGCTATGGGTGGGTCTGTACTGTATGCGTCCATAAATGACGTCACGTGATTTTAGACGATTTTTGACCCCCCCCCCCTCGTCACACGGCGTCACAAAAAGTCAGACCCCCCCCTCAAATATGACGTCACAAAGCTCTGCCCCCCCCCCCAATAAAACATACTTCAAATTGCTTTAAACCAAGGCCATAGCCATGGAGTCAACATTGGGGGGGGACTAAATCTACCAGGGTGTCTGGGGTCCCAACCCAGAAAAATATCTAAATTTGAAAACGAATTTCCTACCTAAATTATTAAAAAAAATTACTAACACATGGGATGGACTTTTTATTTATTTTTTACAATACTGTCTAATAGTGTATTGTATTACTTTGCTCTGTTTTCACTTGTTTACCATTTCTTGTTTCATTGTATGTAATGGCAGAGATTAGGGATTAATAAAGTACAACCATAACCACAATCATATAAACAGAAATCTATGCATTGATTTATATGAAGACAAGTCCAGATATTGTGGCCAAGGTTCAGCAAAAAAATTTTTATTTACATAGCATAGCAATTATTATTTTATAGAAATATATTCGGGGGGACATTTTGAGCATATTTGAATAATAATTATAATTACTGCCTTGCTTTAAACTATTGTCATTATAGTGCGTATTTAATGTGCCGCTGCACTCTGATGTTGTAGGATATTTTTTTTAAGTCTATTTAATTAAATAGAACGTGTTGTCTATATTTATTTAAAGTTGCGCATTTTTATGTGACGTCATATTTCTCACCCCCCCCCCTCGTCACACATCGTCACAAATGTCTGACCCCCCCCTAGCTGCGTGACGTCATTTATGGACGGCCCCATATGACAGTGCGTCTGTGTATGGGAATGTCATTGTGTGAGTATGTGTGTATGTGCTGAAACTTGTGGCTACATTGTCAATGTGTATAATTTAATTGAGCGAAATCACTACATTTTTGGCGCAAGTATGTAAATAAGTGATTGGATATTCTCATACCATAGTTACAAATAAGCGCATTTATTTTGGACTGCTAGCTTTTCATATATGGATTTATTTATATGGAAATCTGGTGAGTGTACAATTAGTTTGGCTTCTAGAGCTTAAATGCACCTTGTTTTCTGTTTAATTTTTTACTTTTCTACAAACCTTCACTGAATTGTCCATTACAATACAAATTCTTTATTTATATTACTGGCATCCAGTCAATACATTTTCTGTTGCTGTTATGTCTTTGGCAATACTGAAGTTTAACTAGAATACCCATTCCTGGTCACTTCCTGTATTGGATATGTTGAAGCCAGACATCCCTGGCATTCTGGCATTTGTTCATGAGGATCGAAGCAATTCCATTTATAATGATAATAGGTTTGTCCCCTTTGTTCTGGCAACAAAACAGGTGTTAAGATGTTAAAACACCAAACTGAAACCTTTTACAAGGAATCGTGTCTGCATTAACCACAATGCTTGTGGTCAGAATGCAAACAAAAAACACCCTGATAATATATGCATTGTCTTTGAAACTGATTGGTCCACACCAGAGACAGCTTTCTGTTGAGCCTCGTCTCTAACGGTGTTAGACCAGAGGACGCCAAAAGGCGTTCAGCACAAAGACAATGCACTATCAGGGTAATGAGAGCTCGAGGTGAGCATCTACATCATGGGACTTCCTTTGCCAGTACCAAAATATGATAATAGGTTTTTCCCCTTTTTTTTCATGTATAATGTATCTACATGGGCTCCTTCATGTTACTGTGAACTCCTTAGCCTTTCTTCTATATCATTCCTGTCTCGTAACAAATGTATCAATCATCCTATCATTCTGGCTTACCTCTGCATTTTTTTTACCAACAGTGCACGTTCACCACAACATTGATACAAAAAGTTGACAATGACAAAGGAAATGAAAAAAAATCTGAAACATTTACCAAGAAGCATGGAGAGATTATTATTTGGAAAAAAGCAGTGAGAGATAGAATAGTAACACGTGCATCAGGGCACACACAGAACAGAGACATTTAAAGTGAGAGGGCTTCGAAAGAACACATCTCTAGAAGGGATGATGACCGATAGACAAGAATGGTGATGGAATTGCATCCAAAGTATAGAACATTCACAGAGATGGAATGATGAGAACTACCCATTGATTGTAACATCCCAGAACCATTAAGGATTGTGATGATGTGAGTACCCCTTCATCCAGCAGTGGATAAATAATAGTTGATGTCAGATTTTAATGAATACCACCCCGAAAAGTTTCCAAATGTTTATAAACCATGTTGGCTTGTACAAAATTCCCCAAATTTACTAACCTTTATAACCCAACAACTACTCCCCCTTCCCAAAGCTAGCTAATGCATTGTTCTAAATATTACTGGTAGGAACCTCCTGGTTACACCAGCCCACAGGAGATGATTGTGTCCATCCGTCGTGCAGGGAGGGGCTGGGTGGGGAGGGAGGGGCTGGGTGGGGAGGGGAGGGTGGGGAGGGGCTGGTGGGGAGGGGAGGGTGGGGAGGAGAGGGGCTGGGTGGGGAGGGAGGGGCTGGGTGGGGAGGGGAGGGTGGGGAGGGGCTGGGTGGGGAGGGGAGGGTGGGGAGGAGAGGGGCTGGGTGGGGAGGGGCTGGGTGGGGAGGGTGGGGAGGGGCTGGGTGGGGAGGGTGGGGCTGGGTGGGGGTGGGAGGGGTGGGGCTGGGTGGGGAGGGGCTGGTCACTCCGTGGTGCCCTTATAAAACTCAACGTTTAACCTACTCACGCCGGCTTGTGCCCACCCTCACAGTCGGGCATATTTGTTGAATACACCACGCCGCCGTTGACCCTGGCCATTGACCGAGCAACCCAGTGTTCCTACCAGCTCCCTCTGCAGGAATGTGTTCTGTGTTCCTGACAACTGCTACATAATAGTGCGGTGGTTGTAGTTCGGAGCTATACATTTCATGCAGGAATATAACAATTCTTCAATTAAAGTCCGTCTTGATGCTCACAATGCATACATTAGGTTGTGCTTATAAAATTATATATGATTCTTTTGTATGAATTGAATGAAAAAGAATGTGACAATACCAATGGGACAGACGTAACAAATGACTAAAGTGGAACATTGAGAGTACTAATTAGTACAAATTGGACACTGCAAATGAGAGAGTGTAAATAAGAGAGTTCAAACTACGGTAGACTGCTCAAAAGATTGTACAAACGAGACTGGTGACATCCTAACTCACGTGACATCCTAACTCACGTGACATCCTAACTCACGTGACATCCTAACTCACGTGACATCCTAACTCACGTGACATCCTAACTCACGTGACATCCTAACTCATGTGACATCCTAACTCATGTGACATCCTAAGTCATGTGACATCTAAATTGACTGTAGCCTGATGCTCTACTTGGAATTTCAGAGACCAGTTTGCCAGCATTTGAAATGTATTTAGTCTTTTAAAGTTGTGAAAATGCAATGCTTTTTGTCAATACACATTTTCATATGGGGGAAAAGAAATGTAATTTTAAAAATCGAATTCAGGATAATACACCTTTTAATGTGATGAAAGAGACGTTTCTAAAATTATTAATTGTGATTGGCTTTAGTTTGTGATTTAATATAAATGTGGCTTCAAGAGTGGCTTAATTCGACTTTAAAAACACGTTTAATGTTTACACGAGGAAGATAATGCAACTGAACTAAATGAAAATTTTGCTGTGGAAAAAAAATCCTGGGCCAAACCATTCTAACTGGACTGGAAATCACATTTTGGGGATGTGACCAGCAGCTAAACCTGATTTGAGAGCAGACTAGCCATGAACCCTGAGACTCAAACACCACACACGAAGCCTGTATGTTTTTTACATTATAAGACTAAAAATACAAACTCAAAACATGCAGCAGAATACGTTTAATAAATAACAATAGGACTACTGAACAGAATGCATTTTACATGCATTTAGTTTTAATATTTCCACAAACTAACAATCTAAGATATTAAAGAACAACCTTATGTTTGTATATTTATACAATGGACATGTAACAGAAAATGAAAATAGAACCATTTAAAGTTAAACATGTAAATGTGACATTGCAGTCTCGGGCAGAGTGAGTGGAGGGAGACCTCGTGACACCTTGGGGCTTGGGAGTCCATGGTTGGTCATCACGGCAGAAATTAGCCCGATCCACAAGGTGGATATGCATGTCGCAGGAGTGTATTCCGATAGGTGCTCACTTCGGGGAGAAGTTGAATTGGATTGACTGTGATGTCACAAATTCGACTGAAATGTCCCCTGTTTACAGACATCTCATACCAGTGGCTTGAAACCTCAGAGTGCTGGAGAATGGCTTTCAGGTCATTTTGTTGGCTCACATTATTTTATTATTTTAAAGTAACATTGCCATGAGAGTTTCTAGGTTTTCCCAGTTGCATTTCATGAGTCAATCACACACTCTACCTAAAATAGTACTTTAGTATTTTAGGTAGTTTGTATAAAAGCCATTTTATTCAGTAGTCCAGTTCTAATGCGAGGCGTTGCTAGAGCTCTTTCAGGAAGTTATAGCTACCTCACATACATACCAAGTAGGGTACATATATTTAAAGTTCTTGAAACCTTTCTTTAATCCTTCCCAAGTTCTGATTCAAATGATATCCCGCATTCAGAGCCATCCATGAAGTTTGTGCATGTTTGTGACACGTTAAATAAAAGTCCCTTTCAATTTAAAGGCACCTTATACAAATATCTAACAGATGTTGCTTTGAGTTGAATAATTTTGAATTCATATTCAATGTTTTATTGTGTTTTTTTATGGTTAAGTTCCTCTGGAGGAGAAAAAAATATCCATTTGAAGTCTTGGTTTTTTCCATCGTAATTTTCTGCCCGTTTTTTCCACACATATACGACCTCCCGCAGTTGGTAAATGGGGAAAAATTCCTAAAACTTGAAAATATGATGAACAGGATGTTTTAGGATAATAAATCCAACTTATGTCGAGAAAAGATGCCACACCTAAACTGCTACGAGGCTTCCAGAATCCTCCAAGTAAAACACCCACGACGACTCGGGGATATGCATGTCCCATGATAGATGCGGATGCATTTAGACATTCTATAAACCCACATTGTATTGTACTGTGTATTGTAATGGCACGGTAGAAATCAAATTTAGTAAAATTAGGAAGTGTAATGCTTGTTTGTTTCACACTTAACTTCTAATTGACCAATCTTTGGTAGAACGTAATCAACCAGGCTATGCGTTAACTGTGTGCTAACCGACTCTCCGTGTTGCATTGCATTACACTTCCTAATTTTACTAATTATGATATAATTATGTAACAAGCACATTTCTTGTTCATTCTCAATTTGAAAGAGTTAAGTGGACGTTTCTCAGTTATGCAATGTTAAAACTAAGCAAGTAGATTCGTCGTACATGTACCTTGTGTTATAGCTCCACGCGAATATCCATTACATAAATTAATAAATTAACTATATATAAATTTCGATTTGAAGCTTTCGTGACTGCAGGAATTCATCTTCTTGGTTCTTTCGGTAAAGTCACGTAGAAGGGAAATAATAAAAATAAAACATAATAAAATACAATTCTCACGACGTTTCAGCCACAACGCAAGCAGCCGTCCTCAGGTGAAGAACATGTCTGTCGGAAATACAGCGTCTGATCATGTATATATGCGTGGCTAAATAGTATGACTAGATGGAGGTAAGCATGTCAGGTAAAGACAAAGTAAGTAGTACACTGAACATGCAATTTCATCATACAAACTAATGCTGAACGACTTTACTTAAAAATGACCATACATTCATTATAACTATTGATTTTTTTAAACAATTAAAATTACGTTGGTTGACTGCCCAAAACTCAACAAACCATAAGAGTGTAGTCATTTGTTTAAAATAGTGTTTAATTTTAGCTTGAAACAGTTGCATCTTTGTTTGTTGAAAATAAAGCAAGGTGACATGTTTTATCAGTCGGGCTATGTTAGCAATATAATCCATGTCAAACGACGATCACATTAGTTGGCCGGCTATAATTCCTGTCAACCATCACATCTAAATTCCCAACACATCTAAAATGTTGTGATGAACACAATACAGGGACTCCTCTACTTACGAGCGAGTCTGTTCGTAAGTCAATTCGTTCGAATGTCCAAATTGACTCCTGTCGATTCCAAACATGTTGTACGGCATGTGCACTAAACACGGGCAATGGCTATAAAAGTTGTATCATCTGTAGATGCTACTGTTCTGCGGAAATAGATGCCACCACCGCCATCTATTGCACGGCGGTTGAACTCAACGACTCTCGTGCCGAACAGGCAACTGGTCATACGGACAGGTTTGTGCGTATCTCTGAAAGTTCCTAAGTAAAATGTTCGTAAGTAGAGGAGTCATTTTAATGTCCCAAATAACCCTCAACCTTTATACTGTTAGTATTTGGTAGTCTCCTGTCTCCCTTCCCTCGAACAATGAACTAAAGTCCACGCACCGTTTGTTTTGCAGGTATTACGACTACATATACTTGTACGATGAAGGTGTCCAATACCAAATCGACCAATCCAACAAGCGCTGTCTCACAAAGGCTTTGACTGATGCGTGGGACCCGTACGACATCCCAAGCAACTCCACGTTCGAGGATCAGTACCTGATAGGTGGTCCCGGTGACCAGGTCGCAGTGCAGGAGTGGTCTGACCGCAAGCCAGCACGCAAATGTGAGAGTGCCATTGCCACACTCCTGCTCGCCCCTACTCCTGTTTTGGGGTTGCTCTGTAGATAGAAAACCTGTCACGAAACCATATCGGTCCCAATTGTTGGAAAATATTGTATCCAATCGGTGTAGCCATCCCATTATTTCACACCGCCTCTTCACGTTTCTTCTTGTCAACTCCAGGATTTTTTGTTAAGGTTAGAATTCATACTGAGATGTAATAAATAAGCTGTAAACAAAACATTCGTGACATAGCTTTTGGCATTATATTATTAGATTTTCATACATTTGCTTTAGACAGGTTTTTATATGACCAAAATGGCCTTGAATATTTATTACACCGAAATAATGTTCAGTCGTTCTGAAAGCCACTGTTGAAGGCCTCCCCATGCCATGACATCATGGGAGTTCTGACCATACATGACACTGGTCAGTGTAGGTTGGTGGCCTTAAGACCTTAATTTGGTAATAATGTTAAGTAGCGGTTGTGACAATTTTTGTCACTAAAATTTTAATATATATACACTCATGTAATACTTGTAGTAGGTTATTTGCTTACTTCAAACGTGATAGGACCACGAAAAACTGTGTCCACAATGGTGCCTGATGTTTATTGTGTATGGTTGAGAGCTGCACCCTGTTGCAGCATAATTACCTGTAAAATGCTTGATGGGTGCGAGATGCCCTTTCTGGGGGTGCGAGACATACCAGATTCTTTTAGAAGGTAAATAATCGAAAACACAAATTAAGCACTTGCACATAAGTACATCTACTCTGTTTCATCAAACCTATGTACTTATTAACATACATTTTTTTTACGATTGAGAACCAAACGGGTGCAGGCTGCAGTAACGTTTAAGAATCCACTACTCTATTGTGGGCCGAACACCAAGCCCCCGATGTCTTAGGGAGCTGTGTGCGTAGGCCATGAAGGGAGGCTATGGGCCAGGTACCAGCATTAGCAGCAGCTCGTAGCAATTCTGTCCACAATACATTTGTATGTGAAAATATCAATGGCTTCCCACAAAGTGGTACTCAATTATTGACATGGGAGGAATGTTGGAGTCTTGAGTGGACCCCTAATGGGGTTTTATTTTATTTTAAATACGATTGTGATTTCAGCGCTCTGCGACAATGTTACGCAGCCAGATAGCAGACCCACAATCCTTTGCGTTGTTAAACCTGTGTGTGCGGTATGCAGTTGAGACCTGGCTCGGCGTTTACACGACCAAGGACTGCTATCCTGTACATGAGACGTACATTGACAGCGCTGGCGTGGCTTCCATGACGCGGTTTTTCGACATCGAGCCGGGCATAAAGGATCCCAGCGTCTTCACCCCACCAGCATCATGCCACAAGGCCTTGTTCACAGACTGGGAAGAGATGGGTGGCTGCTGAATCGTGTGATGACATCAGTTCTCATTTAATATTCCAAACAGCTGGCCAATGGCTTATGTTACATATATACCACATCGTTTGGTGTTGCTAGTTGTACCAATTTTTGTCTTGTTACAAATAGAACAAATATGGTAGAACTACACAGCAGTAAATGATGTAATGTTACAGAATATTAAGCAAGAAAAGTTAAATGAATAATATGGAAACATCGGTTGTAATTTGCAGCGGCAGCATATCATTTTAGTTGCCAAGCTTTTTGTCATACTTTCTATGCTATAACTTAAAATAAATATTACATTTCTCATAGATGGAAATATTACTTTTTTTTCCAACTAAGTTCATAAGATGTGTTGTTTTTTTCTGATATAGTATGTAAATTGGAATGCTTGAAGTTGAAAGCTTATGAATATCCGCACTAATGTTTGAATTTGCCCTATTAAAACAATGATTTTATTCAAACACCTGGCCTGCACCATTGCTGTGCTGGTCAATTATTGTAACGCCGTTTTTTTTTGCTGAAGTGTGGCTGGAATAAATATACGCTGCCAATAGCCCGTGTGGCATGTGATTTAATCTCCACAAGCTAAACGCTGCAGACAATACAGCCTCTGTGTTTGGGGATTCGAGTTTGGTGGGTCGTGTCCAAGTGGAAATCCACATGAGATCTCCGACACCTGCATCCACGGCAAGCACTGCACTCTGGTTTCGTCGGGGGCTGCCGACTGCACATTCACATTGGATGGGAGCTGGGGGGTGTTGCCGGCGAGGCAAGGGGGTGTACCCTGGACATTTAAATACTGCTTTTGGTCAAACAGGAATGGGAAGCTGGGGAGACCATTTTTTTCCAGATTTCATGTGAAAAGGTTCTCAGTAAAATAGGACATTACATGATTTGGCTTTCCAGTATTTTTTTCTGCACGTGACCAAAATAGTGGATACATCTTTGTACTTGTATTTAATGTAATAAGTCCTAAAATAAACAGTTTAATGCAGGGGCTTTCAAAGAACGGTCACTGAATCCTCTGGGAACTATGGAACAGATATAAATTGGTCTGAGGCCTTTGCAAGTTGAATGTGACACGTGAGAGATGAATGGGCCAGAAGAGCATAGAATATGGTTTTGGTATGAATAGCTCATTTTTTATTCCATTGCAAGTTTCTCATGTGATAATTTGTCAACAGAATGCTTTGTAAGTATAAATCTCAATATTGCGTAGAAACCCATACTCTTTGGTTATTTCGGTAAAGTCACGTAGGTAGAAAAAATAATAGATCACGACGTTTCAATCGTAACAAGCGACCGTCTTCAGGTGAGATTATTATTAAGATAATTACGTAGAAACTAACGGTATTAATCCCTGCTTATAATTAAGTGAAATAATCAGCTCTTAGGAATAACATATCAACGTCCAGAGCATATTCAACGTACTTATAGGACGTGGTTCATGGACATTCTGCCTATGTCGTATATTTAATACTTAAAAGAAGAATAATTTTCTAAACCACATTTTCCTTTGTCAAAAATGCCTTAATGTGCAAAGTTAATGAACCAAACTTCAGATTTTTTTTCTTCATAAATTCCTCTGCTAATATTCATCAACTTGGGAACCTAAGCATTAAAAGCTGCGTCTGCCAAATAGTTGTGTATTTAAATTTGTGAAAGTGTTTCCAATAATAACAGTGTCAGTATGTCACAATCCATTAGGCCACAAATGGTACTGGATTGTAGCCGACTAATTTGTGCTTGAATTAGTTTCTCAGGCCCAGTACAATGGCAGCAGCAATGCAACTCCAAGGAGCCCCTCACCATACGTCTGTTGAACTTCTTTCGCACCGTACATCACCAACCATGCTAATCGGAGGTGCGGGGAAGGACAAAAAACGAAACACAAAAGGCAGCTCTCAAGAAATGAGTTTGCAATCGAGATGTGA
This sequence comes from Lethenteron reissneri, assembly GCF_015708825.2. Classification (NCBI taxonomy): domain Eukaryota; kingdom Metazoa; phylum Chordata; class Hyperoartia; order Petromyzontiformes; family Petromyzontidae; genus Lethenteron; species Lethenteron reissneri. The sequence continues at coordinate 7,686,183 of NC_083801.1, forward strand.
AAGTGCATCGCTCCGGTGGCTTCCTTTTATTGGGAGAGCGTTCCAGACGGCCGCAGAGTGCTTCTCTCATACTCGCATCCTGCAGCGGTTGCTGGCATCGGCCGGGCATTGCGTTCACCCCCAGCAAAACCACGTGCAATGCCACCGGCACGCTTACCAACCCCTGGCACGCACTCCGGCTGAGGCTTGCACAGGGCGAACGATACTCCCCTTCAGCCGTTAAATCCAAGTCGTGTTCTCTCCCCATTGCGGCTACTTGACCTCTGTTTATTGTCTTCGAAACAATCATTCGGAGGGCGTGAAACTTCCAGAACGGTCAATTCCGAGCGTGGGATCTGGGCCGTGGGTGCCTTTTTGGGGGTGAGGTGGGGTAAACAGGGTTAGTGTAGGACGGCGCTGGGATGGCAGGGGCGATGAGGTAAGATAACAGGAGCAGCACAGTAAGAGTGTGTGAAATATGCATCCCAGCGTCATATTTCGCCGTCCCAATCAATATCTTATTACGCCTGAAATCCCACGCTGGTGATAAGGGCGTTAGGAGTGGCTGCCTTGCTGCAGACAGACTGCATTGATCGAGCACTAAATAAACTCCGTCTCGGCTCGACGGCACAAATTAGGTGTCAGCGCACCGCGGGGCCCGACTTGTTTTATCGGCATCTCCTGCCACCGGCCAAGATTAAAATCGGTGATTTCATCAACTCGTTAGCGGCCATCGGCTGAGTTACGCCTCTGCGTCGTGGCCCTATTGAGCACTTACGTTAGACTTTGGAAGCATTCACAGACGAAGAGTTACATCCGATGACCTCACCGTGTTACCTCATACCTTAAAAAAGAAACGCTATATCCTGACGGCACTAAAGTTCTTACTTTTCGGCCGCCTTTGCAGTTTGCATTGTTTTCCATCCTTTATTTCACTGCCGTTCGTAAGTTACCGGGACACATGGCCTCTCTGTGGAATAACTCACCAATACACTCGCACTTTCTCAACACCATTAAGTGACAAAAAATAATTAATAAAAGTTAAAGATTCTTATATGCATAGCGTTTCACTATGACCTCATACTTCCAAGTAGAATTTAGAGCTGGAATATAAGGACAGATTTACAGACTCAGTGGGGTGTGTATTGCTTAGGGTTTTTTTTTTTTACAAATGCAGCCGCGTTGAACACACACTTGAAGTGTTAGAACTTGACAACATTTTACATGTTAAAATATTTTATTGAAAATGCCCAACATGTTTAGTTAGTCACTGCAGATGTCAGTCATGGAAATGTGGCATAGAGGACATCATATAAAACACAATGCATAAAATGTTAAAATCTTAAAAGAGCGGCCTTCTCTTCTCTCACAATACCGAATTCTGCTCAACACAGACTAAGCCTCTTTCGAAAATTTCTGGGAAAATCGGGTTGGATTTGACATGCCATACACACACGTTTCAAGAACTTGTTATGTTAAGACTAGTTTCATTGAGCATGAGAAGAAAGAAAAATAACCATTTTATTAAAAGTTTAAAACCAACCCTTCAAATTGTTTTAACAGTTTTTGATATTAAAATTACATAATATTTTAACGGGGGGGGGGGGGGGGGGCGGGGGAGGGTACAATTACTGTTGGAATCTGCACACAAGAATTCGTAATATATTGTATATATATACTTTAGAATTACTTTTGATCTAGGTGCTTCTTATAGAACAAAAAATGAATACGCTGTATATATGTACATAACATGATAATACTGCATCATGCAGGATAAATGTTTGCATATAAAATTAGTACTGTGTTAATATAAAACATTGGTGTTAAAAAAAAATACAATATAGGCTTACAAACATGTGCTTTGTATGAGGCTCTATTATCACTCATAACAGGGATAGAGTAAAATGATGAGTTTTTAAAGAGCTCTTGAAAGACTCTGGAAAGATGTTTTTTTTGTCTTGGCATAACCATGTGAACAATTAATGTCAAACAGGTTTGGTCTCTGAAAATAATCTCCAATTGGCACATTTAATACTGCGGTTATGGCCACACGGCTCATCACTTTAAGTCACAAGTGTGATGCAATAATAATAAAATGTTGCTGATTATGGTCCAAAAACTACTTAAAGATTGCTCGACTGGTTACCGACCGACCAGGTTTCAGGCATTGTTCGCAAGCTACACGATAGCCTTAAAATGTGCGGGAATTCCTGTTTGTAATCTTAATTATGGTAGATAACTTCCAACCAAGTGCAGCACAAGGGCTGTGTGAGTGGATAGTGAACAACACACGCGTCACGTCGTTTAGGGCAAGGTTTTCCACAGCTGCGTAAAGGTGCTCTCACTCGGCACACGTATGGCACATGCCTCAATGAGTACATAGAAACTGATCACTTGATGCACACAGTGGAAGGCATGTATACAAATTTACCACACCACATCAGCAAAAAATTACCCACATATCTACACGTGAGTTCTATTTTCAAAGATTAAAAAAAAAATCCACTTAAATTCCAATGTCATGAATACTTAAAATTGTTACCCCTCTTCGCAAAAGCACCATGGGAATGTATCGGCCTACCTTTTATAACAAGCACAACAGCCTAACGAAACCTTCTATATATGCAACACACGACACTTCTCATCTCGCGGGGAGTATTTGGCAGTGAGAAAAGTAGATGAGCTCCATGCAAAAAAAACAACAACCCCTTCGAAGAACAAGCATCGTTTTAATTTAAAGCAACGCGTGCGCCGCTGTGCGAGGGGGGGGCGCATATCTAGGTGGATGTGGCGACTCCCTGCTTGTACACCGCGTGGTACGCGTTCCGCAGCAGCACGTAAGGGAAGCAGGACTCCAGCAGATCCATGGTGAGGAACGGAGACTCCTGCACGATCTGCAGTGCAAGAGGCCACCCCGTTAGAATGCGACTCGTCTCAGGGCCACGCCGACGCAACAATAGGTCTGTTTATTTCAAGGTAATCAAAGACTAAGTGGCCATATAGATACAAGCACAAACATGTATTTAAAACTAAGCAACACCATGTGAATCGTTTTTTTTTTACAAGTGCCTCCAGGTTTAAATGGCAATAAAGTTGCGTCTCATTTCCACTGACATCCCTCAGTAAGCGTTGGAAAATCCATCGCTCGTTTTTAATGCTACATTAACTCACCGTATACCTCCGATTGGTGGTGACATAACCATTGCACAAGTATCTGCTTTACTGTCTTAAGTGTGACTTTTTAAGAACATCTGTGATGAGGGCTAATAGATTAAAGTGGGATAAGCATACATCATAATTCTTGATGGAAAACCTCAAATTCACTCACCTTCCCCCTTTTTATAGCTAATATCGTCAAAATAAAACAAAACTACATTTTTATTTCATAGCTGTTTTATTATTCCACCATGTGTGAATATAAAACTAGTACTGCTTACTGGGAAGCCACCAGTTGTCGTGGATACATTTCCGCCGACGATTAGAATCAGGAATATCCACCATTAGCCACCAATTAAGTTGAATGCTACCCCCACTGCTCGTTGGAGCAGAGAGATTATTTCATTGATAATGAAATAACGCTTTCATACAAAAACATTCACTCATCTCTCCACCATCTGATATTTTCTCGTGAAAGGCAGGCCCTACCATGTCTAACAGCAGGTACACGGACTCCCTGTTCCGTGTCGTCAACTTGTCAGTCTCCTGGCCAATCTTCAGCAGGCTGGACGATGCAAGCTACGGAAAAAAATACAGCTCAAGAATACAGTTCAAGTATAGAGTAAATACAACACCAACCGCTTTTAGCCACTAAGGGATGGCGATATCACCATCGTGATTGTGCCAGGGTGGATGCACTTGGAGTTCATTAATGAGTGTTTGGCACCTTGCAGGAAAACGGAGTAACTAGAATGAACACACAAGGAGATTCAATGATCAAAGCTGTCCTGCCATCTCATGGAAAACTCATGATTCCCAGGCTATGTCCCATCCAAAAAACGAACTAGGCTCAAGCCTGCTTAGCTTCTGAGAAATCAGGGGACATTCATGGTAATTTGGTCACAGGTGTATAGTATATCTCATTTAATCCTAAATAAACAATGCTTTGCACGTTTTTCCTTCTCTACCCAATCATACAAAAGCTGTTTCAGCTTGCGGTAACAGAATACGCAGACTGCTTGACACAGCCAAAGTGGTTTCCTGGTGTTTACAGCCCTGAGCCAGTGATATAAATTCCACATTCCCATAGTGGGAGTGATGGTACTAATTTTTTCAACCCCGCAAGGTTAAAGGGCTGAGTTGATTAGTCACCTAATCAGGATTCGAACTCGTGAACTCACGATCATTGCAACGCGCAGCCAAATACTCATTGAAATATGCCCAGTTTTTTTTACATTTGTGAATTTGTTTTGAGATTAAAACTGGATAAACCAAACATGGGTAGCATAGGCAGGTCGACTTTTAGTCTGACGAATGTTCGTTTAATGGGACGAAGGGGCACAAAAGAGAGGACATGGTCAAGGCTGATAAGACTAGAGGCAATGTGTTGACTGAAAGGCTAAGCATGATGTATTATGCACCCAACAAAATGATGCTGCCACTCACACAGTTAGGAGGGAAACTTCCATCAGGATTCAAGTCATCCCTGAGTAAACTGGTAAACGGTTAAACAGTTAACTACCATTTTATGTAAACTCCTCCACCAAATTTTGGCCTTTGTGTATTGTATCAATGATTATATTATACAATGCAAGTGCATTTGTTCATGCTATTTAGATTACTTGCTGGATTCATTATTAATTTGTTGAGGGGGGTTCATCTCATAATCTGTATTGATCCTGGAGAAATCCGATGAGCTATGAAGCTTCTCTTCACATATCAAGCAAACAAGATGGTTGTGTGATTCATTCTAAATTATTTTGAAGTGAGGAGGCTGGGTGGCTGAAGAGACTAAAGCCCTAACAGGGCCAGAAATCATGCGATCTTAAATTAATTGGAGAAACAACAACAACAACGTTTCACGTGAGCAAATGTGGAACTTGTGAGAGGTGTGTTGAGGTTACAATGAAGAACACTCCTCAGACTTCCGTGAGAGAGCAACCTTCACCTCGTCACATCTGCGAATGGCTCAGTGGTGTGACAGGGGCAGGTGAACGCTCACCGCCAGAAATTCTTTGAGTCGCTCCTCCACGCTGCCCTTGTGAATAGTGAATAGTGCGGCAGCCAGCTGATTGATAGCCGTAGCCAGGCAGTGGATGTTGTTTAAGTGACCTGTAGGAAGGAGGCAGGATTGTGATGGGGCAGAAAGACACGCAAATAAATGTATAAGAATACAAGACAAGCGCTCTTCATCAGGCCGAGAGACAAGAGGGACCCCCCGCTTGTGTTGCGATCGAAACGTCGTGGGTTTTTTTGCTTTTATTATTTTCAATTTATTTTTTATTTTATTTTACTATTTTTATTGTGGGTTTTTTGCTTTTACTACTTTCAAATGTTTATTTTATTTTAAAAACATATTTGTTATTTTTATTTTTTATTAATATTTTTGGATTTTTAGTTTTCTATTTAAGTGACTTTACCGAAAGCACCAAGAATATGAAGTCACGAAAGTTTTAAGTCAAAATGTAACTGCCTCTATGGGGAGGGATTCCACATGAAGATGTTAAGATGTTAAAACACAAAACAGAAACATTTTGCAATGAATCATGTCTGCATTAACCACACATACTTGTGATGAACATGCAAACAAAAAAAATGCTCTGGTAATATATGTAATTATATAAAAGGAATATATTATACATCTTCTTGATTTCACTGTGGGTCACTTTTATTCCACTTATATTTTCATCTGTAAAATGTGCATGTGCCTTTATTTGAGCAACTCACAGATGACTAAAATGGAAAATCCGGCAAATATATTGATAGGCACCATAATAGTTGTCACTGGGTTATAAGACAATGGCATTGATTAACTTTGGGCCTACGGTGCCAATACTATTTGTGTTAACCTACGTCACAAACTTCAATAATGTTCTTTGTACCGTTGGCATTCATATTTTACATTAATCAGGATATTCATATTTATTCTTCGTTGGCGACAAGGTTTAGGTTATATCAGACTCTTTTCATCTTGGGTAGGTGTTGCTGGCTACCTGACTGTGCGTGCTTATACACTCACGTGGAAATCGTATTATAATTATGATACTAGCACCGCTGTGACCCATATCTCCTCCCACAAAGTGAGCAAACTGGCTCGGGATAATTTCAAGTGACCGTGCCACAAAATGTCTGCACATCAGGGGAAACAAAATGCAGCAGAGTTATATGTTTTTATTGTTTGGCTGGATGCTCCTTGGCTAATTGGTAGCAGCCCATGTATTAGGCCGTGTGGCTTGCTCAACCCGAAGGCTCACAGGAATTCATCAAGACAGAGGTCAGCGAAGAATCGAGGACAAACATCCTACTGTTGAGGAAGGCAACTAAATAAGACAAGATAATTAACAGCACACGCATATGTACTTTTGAAACAATGAAAAAAGAGTTCTGAAACTGGCAAGAGATTTGGAAGAATTTGTTGGGCATCCTTACAGGCCAAAATCTTTCAGATTTCACAACTGGCCCCATCTCAATGTCCACACATGCACACAGCACAGAGCTTAACAGCTGCAACACTCCAAGTCTGGCATGGCTGACAAAAGCCATTCAAATTCTTGAACGTATCCCTATGATACAATTTTGTTGTTGTTTCATTATTAAAAAAGATGTTAACATAAATGTTGAAGAAGAGATAAATGGGCTGCTACACAGTAGCAAAAAGAAACGCAAAATATACCAGGCAACAGAATTAAAATAACATACAACAACTTTACAAATAAATATGGCTGGTGGGCCTTTCTCCATTGAATGTGTCCACAAACTGAGTCCGTGTAAAAGAAATGCAGTGAACTCTTAGGGGGAGTTACCTTCCAACCATGGGCTGTACTGGGACGTTTGGACCCCAGCGAGTGCTGGCAGAGATACCGCCACAAAGACCATGAGGAGGCAAGCGATCTTATAATCGTCCTCTGGAGACGTTTCTGTCAACAACAAAAACAATTTATGGTCCGTAACAATGTGGAAGGAAATTTCTATGAGGTCAAAACACCATTTTTAATAAGACATTTCTGAAAATACTTTATATATACACACAAACTCCCACACAAAATAATAATAATAAAAAGTACGCATGCTGTTGCTAACCAAACCTTTTCTTTACAACAACAAAAACCCAGCAGCTCAGCAAGTACAGGGGAGGAGATCAAAATGATTCGAAACAAAATAGTGACTGAAAGAAAACTACACAATCTTACATCAGGATTATTTTCAATTCCCATTTTTGTTCATGAAAATGGAAATGTAGTTACAAGTGACATGACAATGACACGAAAGATATTTTCACGGTTTTTGTGAGCAATGCATCTTTAATAATTGAGGTATATTGTATCGTTTTTTTCCGTATTGTACCATTCTGTATACTTTTTAATTCTTACGAGTATTTCTCCCCGCATTTGAAAGTTTCATAACTGCCCTCCCTGAGAGCCCCTTCCCCTACCCCCCCAACCGCTTTGCTTGATAACACTTGATTTTTTCAGGGACGGAAAGTGAGACAGAGAAACACATGGATTAGAGAACACACACATTAATGACCGCACCTCAATTAGCACAGTTAACTATGTACAGTGCGAAAGACATTCAACAATCAATATTCAAACTATCAAGAAAATTAAGTGGACTTGGGCAGTAAATGTCGCTAGAAGGGACGATAGTCGAAGGTCAAGGATAATGATGGCGTGGCAGCGAGGCAATGGAACGTGTCCGAGAGGACATCTCCTGAGGAAATGGAGCAATTAAATCAGCGTGTGCAAATGCTCGGTGGATTATTACATTACAAAATTGTGAGAGATGTTGGGAGCTTGGGAAGGCATTCATCCAGCAGTGGATTGACCATGGCTAATGATTCCTGGGCATCGTGTGGTTGAAAGGTCACATGACGTGCAGTGAGATCAGCATCACACCTCATCACATTTGTCTTCTCCTGTATAGTAACAAGTCCGCAAAAAAATGATTGCCAATCCAGGGGGTGGCCTTTGCTAGCCACACATAACCAGCTTCCTACTGAAGTTCTTCCACAGGAATTCAAACTTAGACCGCTGGGAATGGAACCAATTTTCCTCTATCCATCCTTCCCCGCAACGTGCGCAGACACACGCGGGATTATTTGTATGTGCATTTCATGCTTTTGGATTATTAGAAAGGTTGAAATCATTTTCTAATTAAGGAATTACTGCTAATTCAAAACATGTGCACCACAGTGCCACTCTTAGGCTGGCTGTAGTAGGGCCCTTCCAATTTGCTCGGGGTGTGATGCAGAGACCGTGAGCCATGGTACATGTTTTACAAAATATGTAATCGGCAGAGCTCTTCGGCATGTATGCATGGACATGTTTAAAAAAAAAATACATTTGAGTTATTTAAATATTGTAATGCATCATAAAAGTGTTCAACATGCAAATACCAGATGTATTTGTATTCTTCAATGAGAACAGTTTTGTTGTATTTCTAAGTTATGATGTCAATCCACTGCTAAAGGCCTCCCCCCCCCCTATGCCAAGTCAGTCATAGGGGTTGTTTGACCATACTTATCCACGCCAGTCAGCGTGGGATGGTGGTTGATGAAGTGGGAGTCGTGGGGGGGGGGGCAGGACCGGTTCAGATTTCACTCGCCACTCAAGTCATGAGGTTCATAGCTTAGGAGTGAGTGGTGGGATGAGTGGTGAGGAGAGTGGTGAGTGGTGGGTTGATTGGTGGGGGGTGAGTGGTGAGTGAGTGTTGAGTGAGTGGTGAGGTGAGTGGTGAGTGACGAGGTGACAGGGAACTTTGCATTACTGCTGAGACCTCACATATGTATGTAAATGTATGAATTATACAAGTATGCTAGCAAGACTGTGGCTTTGCATGATTGCATTTTATATCTGAACATGTGCCACCCATGAAGAGAGGGTACCGAATTGTGTTGTATATTAAAATCAATGTGCCATGTTGAACATATTACAGGTGCTCATTATTCCTTTAAAGCACTTGTACTAGTCGTCTTGTGTGAGTACCTGACATGTTAACATCATCCGTGATCTATTCACTTCTGGATGAAGGCCTTTCCAATCCAAGTCATCGCCATGCCTCTCGTTCTCGTAATCACATTGAACGCTGGTCTCTGGGTTCAAAATTCAGTGCACTGCTGCTGCTATTTCAACAATCAGAGAGATTAAGTAACAAATAATGGAAATAATTGTGTATAGTTTTTTTTTGTTCACGAAAGAACAAAAAAGTAAAGAGAAATAAGAGCTTCACATTTTCTTGAGAAGATGATCAAATAAATCTCCAAGGAAATAAAACTACCACAGTTTCACACAATTCACACATGCACTTATTCATACACCACGGCATATTAAATTCATAGAACACAACATTTTTCGTTTTTTTACCAAATATGTCCCACGCAATAATTTACAAACTATAATTATCACGACTCATAATGCTGGATGTAAGCAAGCTGTGGGGTGGATATGTATGTACCTTCGTATAACAATTTGTAATAAGATTGTAGTAATGAATATGATGAGTTAAATATTTTAAAAAGCATATACATGTATGTTATCTACTCGTTGTATGCCGTTACGGTAGTCAAAAACAATGGTAAATAACTGTTGAAGGGACACAAATGGAAAGGACAAACAGTCCATCTAGGGCAGCTATCAGAGAAATAAAATCAAGTGCAGGATAGAGTGCTTTGAGAATATTATATCTGATACTGAAAAGCAACAGATGAATATGCCGTAACAACAGTTTGCGGTTCTGCCATGGCATACGGATTGGAAGCATAAATTCTGACAAAGTACATGAAACAAAAGCTAAAAAATATGCAAAGCATGCTGGAGAGATGAATGCTGGGAATTGCACTAAGATACAGAAACACATGAACCAGAGAACATAAGCAAATGGAGACTATGGCGACTATTAATAAAACAAAGTGATTGTGGACAGGACACATCACTGAAATGAATGGTAAGCCAATAGATGCTGTCGGTGGAGGAAAGGCAGCCAAAGGGAGGCCATCTGACGCAAAGATGCGGCGATGAGATGAGGTCACAAAAGCAAGAGTGGGCTGAATTGTGGCATTTAAAAACGAAACTATTTTTATTTGACCAGGTAAGGCCCACTGACCTATATATATATCTCTTTTTAGAAGCGGCTTGGCCACAAATGATAGCTCAACGAAGTGACTTATCGTGTGGAAACTGATAGCAGCAAAATACTCAAAATGCATGTTTCTAAATGTGAAGGGAAAAACCGGAGGATCTGGAGAAAAATCCATGCGCCACGGGGAGACCATGCAAACTCCAGGATCGGGATTGAACCCACGACCCCCTGTATACCAGATGAGTTAGTTAACATCTCACCACCGTGGCACCCATGAAGCATGAAATGTCATGAGGCCTTCAGCAATGAGCTGAATGCCTCATAATAGGTAATCGAAAGGTTTGGGATATTCGCCAATTAAGGTCCAAACACTCAAGATTAGTTGTCATTTTCCAAATACAGGACAGTAATAATGTATTTGGTCAATGCTCAATGCATGATGTATGTAATGCATTAAAAGCCTTATAAAAGCACATAAAACATATAATGTGAATAGGTACAAATCATGACGCTCTAAATATGTTTAATCACATTGGGGATGTACGACCACTCCGATTAAAACGTTTAAAATGTTTGTTTTGTCAGACATGTGTCTTCTAAAAGATTGGCTTCACGGGAAGAAAAGCAAAGCTATAAAATAGTTTTCACAACTGTTCACAGTGGTTTGCAGCACTTGGGAATCAGTCTACGTACTCTGCTGACAAACCTCTAATGATGTGTGGATTCTGCAGACACGCTCAAGGAAAGTAATTATCACCGAGCTCTGGGATTCCTCCACACACTTTTGGATGCTCCAACCAGCAAACCTCTAGGGTGCTCATTTGTTATCTTCACGTTTATTTATTGCTCTGGACACCGCAAGCAGACCGTATTTCTTTACGTATTCCTATTTCTCACTTTTTGCCAGGATTGCTGCATCTGTCCGTGAACTTTTTCCCGCAGATTTATTATCCAGTTTTCCCCGGTGACCTTGTCAGACACGGCGTGTTCCAAAGCCAGCGTTAGAAAAATCTCATCCCAATTGGAACACCTTAATTTCCTGTTGTCGTCAGATGCTGAAAGATTTGTGTGAGAGACCTCGTATATGTGGCTCAAAATTTAATGGATAAAGAAAAGAAAAGTACAATTTTTAAATGAAAAGTACAACTTTTTTCACGAGACATTAGCGTCGTTACTAAATGTGACGAATATGTACAAGTATTCATTAAATTGCTTACGAGGTTACACATTTCAAGTTGCTGCTTTTAAACCTGTGGCACGCAAGCTGGAATTGACACAGTCGACTCTTTGACTCTCTCGTGTGCGAAACACACGGTTTTTTAAAAGGAGTTTATTTTTGCTTTGGTGCTAACTTGGACACAACCATTCCTCCCTTTCCCCGTTACACTTTTGCATTTGTGATCTCAAAACAGACTTCCAGGAGACGCAGGCCACCATGGTCAAAGCATCGTGGCATTTTAAGAACTCAATTTTAAGAACTTAAATCAAATTGGCAGTTGATAAATGTTCTGGTTACCAAAGAGAACATTGCTTAATTTAACACGTAGGCTTTCGCGACCAATATTATTCATAATAAACGTTTTTGGGTTATATCGCGTTATTTATAAATGTGTCGTAACCCTCCCCCACCCGACACGGTCAATCAGAAAAAAAGTGTCACGTTTACACAAAGACAAATAGTTCACTACTTTAGCCCACCGGTGTGTTGAAGAATTCTGGCGAATTGCCCGATGATGCTGGATGTAATTACCAGCGAAACGTCGTACTCAAAAAACTGTAAATGTTGTGGATTCACTCTTCAACACACCGGTGGGCTAAAGTAGTGAAATATTTGTCTTTTGTCAACGTGACACTTTTTTGCCGATTGGCCGTGTCGGATGGTGGAGGGTTACGACACATTTATAAATAACGCGATCTAACCCAAAAACACTTATTATGAACATTGCTCAAGCCTAATATATCTCTTTCTCAACACACTCCACCAACTGCTCGTGCCAATGGGGACCTACCCCATAATCAATGTGCTTCAGAGAACAAAAACGAAAACTTACACAGTACTACTCCCAATGCAATGCCGTACATATATGGGTTAGACATTCTCTGTTGATACATTTGTGAGCTGTTAAAAAGCTCTTCAAATAATAAACTATTTTTTTTACTTCTTCTAAATGTGTGATCCAATCACATCAGAATCATTTCGTTTGACTGTAAAGGAAACAGCGTACAGCAGTACCAATGGGGATGCTGCATGAAGATGAGAACTGCATCCACTGTTGTCACGTGCTTCATTCATTTCAAGGCTCTGCGAAAGTGATTTGCTGGTAGTGAGCCAAACATGACAGGAAACGGACTTTGTGTAATCGAGGTCACTCCAATAATTGTATCAAGCTGTCACTGCCAATAACATTAACTATTTCACATCACTCGCTTCACCTTTACTATATACAATGCAGAAAGTGATGCATTTACTTAGATTTCAGTTTATATGCAAAGATATAAGGGTTATTAGTTTGAAGACTGGTATTTTGGCATCGGCGAAAATGGACAAACCAGGACCAACTGTTAGATCTATTATGTGTACACACACACACACAAAAGACAACGATCCCCATTTAGCTTTATACGCTGTCAGGACAACCGATTTTAGGGAGCACCTGTGAAATTTGGAAAGCAGACAGAGTGGTATATTCAGAAGACAGTCTTTGTCTCCTCAGCGATCACTGAATAATGCCACACCAGATGCGTTGACCTTTCGGAGGCCCAGACAAGGTGCAACAATCTATCGCTACTGGTGTTGCGCACCACACAGGAATCTAACCCAGGCCTCTGCAAACAGACCACGGCACACCAGCCGCTATGCCACTGCTTGCGGTGCAGCCAGCGCGCCCTCTCGACGGTTTGTGAGAAGCTTTGAAGGATGAAGGCCGAAGGGGCTCACAAAGAACAGCAAGGAGGGGTCATGGTTGTAGTGTACAGGGTGGTCCAGATGTCTTGTAAAGCTCCCCACCCCTCCCAATTAATTGACCCCTTACATGGTTTTCCTTTGCACATTCATTTATGTTTTAAATAAACCTTACTGAAACCAAATAGTAAGTTTTAGAAAATTAAATGGGGGGGGGGGGGGGGTCACAAGACATCTGGACCACCACGTACTGTATTTAACCATGATGCGAGGCTACACCTTCAATTTCCTTCAGGTCAAGGGGTTAGAAACGCTGGAGAGAAAAAAAATCGGCCGGGCTCGCACGGCCGATCGTGGCGCTGGGGTGAAAGCGGCGTGGCGCTTGCTGGTATCTGGCGTGCCCCAATGCAAGGGGTTCAGGAACAGGCAAACCTGACACTCGTCTCAGGGAAAGGCTTCAGTTGTGTTTGGCAATCTCATCTTGGCAAACTAACACGAGTGTTTTTTTCCCCGAATACTTGGAACACGAATCACCACATATGAATAAATTAACTGAAAACACATCCTACGTTATTCCGAGTATTTAACCATATCAGTTATCTTATTAGTTTGGCACAATATAGTGTGTACAAAAAGAAGACTTTCTGAAGTTAAGAATAGGTCACTGAACTTGTAAGCATTGTGCTAGAGCCTTTCCTATAACCACATCAGAGGAACATCTGCTCGAAAACTATTTAACAAAACAAATAATGGTTTTTCACTTGACATTGACTTCACAATACATTTTCCATTGGCGGCACTTATACATAGAATAGGTGGTTTATTACTTTAAACGTCAAATTATCCCCCTTGCTCAAACAGGGGCTGGCAAGGTGAAATAAACATTTCCACATTCCTTTGGCAAGGACCAGCCTTCTTTGAGGATTCACGCTGTCAACTTCCCGCCACACAGTGCCATCTCACCGAGCCGTGCTCTTGTTACTCTGCCTGGAATAATGGAGAGGATGGGGCCCCAAGTCGACCGTGGCCAGGATTTGAGCACGTGACTGCTCCCTCAACAAATTATCGACATCCCAGCCTTTGTATTTATGATCGCATTCACATGGCTGAGCACATATTTGCGCTTGTGCTGTATCTACCTCTCCAATGTGGTTTTAAGTTGTTTCCACGTGTTGTTCCCTGTGATGTTCTATGCCGAACAACATGCGGCACGAGGTGAAAACACATCAGTTGCCATTGAATTTACATAGATACCATGAAAAAACACTTTCAGCTAAATGTCTGCACGCTAGGATGCGCAAGTGGGTCACGCAAAACCTCAACAGAAGCTTGGTGGAGTAACATTAAAGAGACCCAACTACCCCAAGACTGCAGGTGTGCCAAGAGTGAGCAAGTAAAGATGAGCAAGCGTGAGTGTTTTACGTAGCCAAGATACTGAGGGGAGCAAGAGAGGGATAACATTACACGAGTGAACAAGTGATTGAACGTTGACAGAAGTGAATGAGTGGGCAAGCGCGCGTGTGAACCAACAAACTAGTGCTCAGGTGAACGAGTGAGCGCGCCACTGAAATAGTGGGTAAATGAACGCATGAGCGAGCGAGTAAGCGAGCGTGCGAGGGAGCTTGCGAAGCAAACGAGCGGGCAAGAGAACGGGCGGTTCGGCAAATGCCCCCGTGCCTGCGCTCTCCGACATTTGCTGACGTGCGCGTTTTCCACCGTCCTCCCAGCCAAGCTGGTAGGACAGAGGCCAGAGGAGCAGGGCAGCTGGCGCCCTCGCAGCTGATGTAGTGCTCCCGCAGGAGGGCGGTGCGCGCACTGCGCAAGACGACGCCAAGCGCCTTCCGTACAAAGCGGCAGCCCGAGCAGCAGCATGAGCGGGATCAAGCGTAGGCCAGCATCAATAACTACCTCCCTCGATCTACAATGCGAGCATTGCGAGGAGTTGCCATCGTGAACACGACGATCGCGGTGGCAATAGTGAAGGCAGCATTGTCACGAAAAAAATGGAAATACCCCTGAGAAATTTAACTTGGCCGCGTCTGGATTGCTGATTTGATCGCGACGAAGGTTGAAATGTAAAAGTGCGTATTAAGACCATTGCGTGGAATTGAAAGGTAACAGACAGTACAGACAGTGAAGACATCACGGTTGCTCATTCGAAAATTAAGAGTGGCAATATTCTCACACAATACCACTATTCTTTGCAACTATAAAATTTCCAACTCAACATCTGCTAGCAGTTAGGCACTAAAATCTGCAATATGGACTTTTTTGCAGAGCCGTTACTGAGCTGGGTGGATTATCCTAATGTGCAACTTTGGAGATGTTATCGAGAGAAACTCTGCGTCAGCAGCTCTCCGAAGATTAAGCATGAAAAAAATAGACTTAACTTTCTTACTTATAGACACAAAGGCATACTGTTAAACAACACCCATATTCATTTGGACTGTTTGTATTTGGTGTAATACACTGAGCAGCCAATGGCAGATGCATGCATTCTTTATGGTGACATGAGTATCGGACTTCATAGAGGCTCTTATCACAAACTCCAATAGAATACGCACAAACTCCATTGATTGCAAACCATCAGCTGCAACACATTATACTGTTAGTCATGGTGTTTTTTGCCAGTTCATCTTTCCAAAATTTCGTGAGAAACTATTTTTTTCCATCGCTAAAAGTACACGCACATACGTGCATACAAAAAAATTACCTTTGATTTAGTTGGGTGTGAGCACATTACTACATGATATATTTTTTGTACTATCAAGATATTCAAATCGCATACGTGAAATTGAACTTTTCAATTCTTTGCAACAATTTGAAGCAGCCATTTTACAAGCCGTTTTTTCTTGTATTCTGTCAATCATAATGATTATCATCACCCATCAAGAACTATCCACTGCTGGATGAAGGCCTCCCCAGGTCACCGTGATCCCTCGTGGTCCAGCAATGCAACAATCCATGCAGCTCCCAACACTTGAGCTGTTCTCACCATCGCCTCAACTCGGTGGCAGTATTCTTCTTGACCATTTCATCGTCAGTCTCGACCACTCGCCATCATCCTGTGTAGTGACGCAGCCAGCCCAAGTCCCTTCACTTTGTTGTTTTAACAGTCAATAAGAATGTCTATGATTTGTATACGATGTCTGATCCATGTGTTCTTGTTTCTGTCTCTCGGTGTATTTACAGGCACGCACTTCTCTTAACGCTTTGAGTACCTTTTCTACTTTTTGTTCCAAGTTCTTTGGCGGTGTCTATGTTTCCAGTCCATGTCACAGCAGAAAATATGTACCAATTGAAAATATTATTCTTTAAGCACACTGCATTGTTGCTCCTCATTATCAAGTTCCACTTTCTGAAAGTATTTCAACATGTTCTCTCGCGCGTCTCCTAAATCACTTTGATCCCAGTCCACCTTCAATACATGCTCGAGATGTACATACTCTGATGTGTGTTCCAGTTGCATCCCTTCATCAACTATCTTTGAATTGTTTAATTACTCTTTGTTTTCCTCACATTTATCCTGAGCTCTTTTCTTTGGCAATTTACGTAAACATTTGCCAATATTAAGTGGAACCAGCTATGCCGGTCAAGAAGGCTGCTCGTGACATTACAATCTGTTAAGAGCTCATCTTATTGAAGCACTCAGCAGAACACCGCCCCTTGCTGCTCCACGTGGAAGGAGCAATTCCAAAAGTAATGTCATTCACACCCTTCACCGCAAGCACAATGCACATTCACGCAAAGTCCCGCGAGCACACACGTGCAGATAACTTTCTGGGCACGGTTGTCTTGCAGGAATAACTTAATGTTTCACTTACAAATAAGCCCGGCATTATTTTCAAAGGCGCACGTCTCAGCTGTTTAGAAAGCGCCTCCATTATCACGGCTCCGTTGCATTGGTCGGACATGTTTTTGGCATAATACAAAAGCGAGTTGTGCAGATAGGAACCATGATGCGGGTGTGCGTGTGTTCCTGAACACATTGTTTTCCCAGTGAATTTATGTCAAGTGTGTCCATGGTGCAATGAGAATTGAGTGATGCTTTTCCGTGCTTGGTGGCCTGAAGCCAGCGGTGGGAATTCAGCATTGCTATCTATGGCAGGGGCCAGTCATCACTGTTGGTCCTTTGGAGAGAAATGGTCATCTAAATAGAAATCTTGAAGGAGCAGAATTCAGCTCTTATTAACCTTAAAATGTGAAAAAGACATTTGTGAAAAAGAGCTTCATAGCTCATCGAATTTCTCCAGGATAAATAAAGATTATTGTTTTATATGCTTAAATAATGATAATTCAATTACCCAAGCCAAATGAGAGAATTTCCCCAAGATTGAGTCGAGTATGGAGATGCGGCGATGCAATCAGCTTATTTGCAGCTGCCGAGATGGAATGCTCGATTGCAAGATCTTTGTAGATGGTCGTGGCTTGACGGTGCCGTTAGTACAAATGCGGGATTGATCGCGGCTGAGCATGGCAATTCATAATTTACAGCCCTTTGTGAATATAGCACATTGCTGGACGAATACCTCCTCACACTGCATTGATCACAAGAGGTTGCTTGACCATTCGAATCAGTGTTGTTGAGTTTGTAGCACATTTTGCTTCTATGTAGTAACATACAATATATACAAATCAATACAGCCACTGGGGGTGTTAGAATGCACCATTATATATTCGTATATAGAAAAAAATAACAACCGATTCTTTGATTGAATCGTCACCTCGAATTGTGCAATTTAATCAAATTGGGAAGGGGTGAATCATTACCGGCCTGCTCATGGTGCCCTTGCACAAATGTATCCGTGCATACCAGATAAACAGCGTGTGTGCATGTACGTGCACATGCATGCATTCATGTACGTGCGCATGCATCAGTGTGTGTGCCGTTCATGCCTTGTTTAGAGATTTAGGCTATCCCTGCGGTGCACATTTATGCATCCTGTGTACATTTTGAGTCTATATTTCTTAGGGATGGGTGAGTAGGGGGGTAGACAGGGTGAGGGGATGGCTGAGTAGGGTGGGGGGGGGGGGAATACAGAGGGTGGGATCAACTTCCTTGCACCGGGGCTTCTACACCGCGATTCCCACAGAGTGCAGTACAAAGCCTCACTCAACATTTGTCTATCGCTCGACATCAACGAAGAGAGAGAGAGACGCACCTCCCTTCTGCGAGGAGAGCGCCATGACCAGAGCTGGGTCGACCTCGCACACAAGGCCCGCTGCCGACGACAGCTCGTACACACTCATGGCCACCTGGGTGCGGAGGGGGAGGGGTGCGGCGTCATTCGAACTTAGTCGGCGATACCTGCATCGTTTACACCATTGGAACCTCATTTGGCAGTAAAAATATGATAATTGGTTATTTTACCCTTCTATCTGGCAACAAAACTGACACCTTTTTTTTACAAGGAGTCATGTTTACATAGACCACAATAACTGCAGTCATAATGCAAACAAAAAACATTATGACTGCAGGTATTGTGGTCTATGTAAACATGACTCCTTGTAAAAAAAGGTGTCAGTTTTGTTGCCAGATAGAAGGGTAAAAAAACAATGATCATATTTTTACTGGCAAATGAGGTTCCAATGGTGTAAATGCTTACCCCGAGCTCTAATACTCTGATGGTGCATTGTCTTTGAGTTGTGCGCCTTTTGGCGTCATCTGGTCCAACCCATGTGAGACTAGGCTCTAAGGAAAGCTGTCTCGGGTGTGGACCAATCAACTTCAAGGACAGTGCATACATTATCAGAGTTATGTTTTTTGTTTGCATTATGACTGCAGGTATTGTGGTCTATGTAAACATGACTCCTTGTAAAAAAGGTGTCCGTTTTGTTGCCAGATAGAAGGGTAAAAAACCAATTATCAAACCTGCATCGTTGTTAATGTGCGGTGTCGCCGATCGTGATTGCATTAAGCGAACCAAGGTTACGTTGAACAATGTCACGCTTTGTTGCATTGTTGCTTTTTGTTCAAAGCGCCCAACCATGCATCAGGACGTTTGCGAGTGCAAATCCTGGTCTGTGGTCGAATCCGAGGTCAATACGATCACCATCTTGTGGTAAATGACGAGTAGTGGGTCACAACAGAGACTGGATCCTGTCTTAGGATTGTAAATGTGGAGATGACTGCCATACACAATTGAGCAGGGAGATAACTTGACTTAGGTGTATATAAATAATAATTAATTATTAATAAGCTTGTTTTCCCAGGAAAGTCTCCGGAATTTTGGATATAATTACACACTGATTTGCAGGTGTGATTTCATTTGAATGGTGATCATGAAAATAATTTCATACCTTGATGTCCGTCTCTCGAGGAATGTGGTCCTTAAAGTCCTTTATGGAGCCCAAAAGAAATGGAATATGATTGGACAACACCTGAGAAAGACAAAAACGTGATAGTGCAAAATGTATACAGCTTACAACCTTTCACAATAAATTAGAAACGTCAAAATTGTGTTAATTTATACGACTACTTCCACTAATGATCTCTTTAATATGTATACAGTATCCCAGATCCATAGTAATTATAGTTTGTAGCACTCTACCAAATCACTGATGAATGCCTCACCATGCTGTATCAGTCATGGGGCTTTTATTTGACCATTCTTCGTGGTTAGTTCACGTAGGATGAACAGTCTACTAGCCGGTTATGGATAAGATTTCACTTACCACTGATGTTAGCCATGGTTGGGAATTTAACTCGGGTCGCCGGGTTCATAGTGCGGCACGTGCTAATGACTGTGCCACCTCAAATTCACATCTGCTTAAAATTCCAAATCTCATTGTCTCAGACCCTCTGAACTAAAAAAATATATAAGTTTTTGGCTAAAAATCACTCCTAGCGGTCTCCATGTTCTCATTTGCACTCATGGGCATGAGCACTGAAGCATTTACCTCGAGTTAATTGGACCCAAATTTACAGGCACGCATGATGGAACATCATGGCAGTGGACGATGGCGCAATATAATAAGTGTCGCACACATTGCAAAAGAGCATTTTGTGTCCTTGCTGAGTCTTGCACGGTGGCATCACCGAGCAGTGCCCAGAATATGCGTGGCTTGTGGCTCCATGCAAAAAGTAGCACGGGGTTGGATAGGGCAGTCCGTAATGCGGGTAATGTGGGTTTGATTAGTAAAATTATACAATGGCACCACTTACATCATTCAGAGCCTCCTGTGCCAGGGCACGAAAAGAAAGAATCATCCCAATAATGGTCATCCGCTTGAGGAGGCTGTCCACAGCTGCAGGAGAAATCAGAGGCATTTAAGAAAAGTCTGAACGCGAAGTTGGTTTGCATGAGCGTAACAAAAAGTTTTCTATCAGTCTACCTGCGACTGTCTGGGCTGGCCCAGTGCTCATCCAAACCACGCCACTTCAGGAAGGATGCCGACAAGGAAGGAGGCCTCCAAAGTCACCAAATTTTACAGAGGGTGAGCGTAATTGCTTCGATTTCATTGCTCAGAAATTCCTACAGTAAAATAACCCCGAATCAGGCCCACAGAAAGCCAACGTTGGGCCCAAGACAAAATCGAGTGGCAGTCTCCTTCCATGCAATTTGGGGCTTTCCCCTTTCAAAACTCCTATTATTCTCACATGCCCTCCCCTCCCTTCAACGTGACCCTGTTCCCTTCCACGCATTTAAACGACCCTATAGCCATCCACATACAACTTATGATTTCGTAGATGATCATATGCACTACAGCTTATCAATGAGCCATTATTGTCATGTAATAATCTCTGGGGTTCTTACATTACTCTCATTTGTCCTGCCTACTTGCTACCTGAACATCTGACCTCGGTTGTTATCCTAAATCAGTAAGAGCTAAGGGACAGTTTTTACTTCGCTTAACTTGTTAAAACTTTATGCAGACTTTTATGAGTATTAACAGTCCCAAAGCATCTTCATAAAATGAGAATTATACAGACATATGCAGTCACAGTGCCAAACCTAACTGAGGCCAGTAGCATTGGTGTTAAAATCCCACCGAGATATCATCATACTTGTCGGCGTTTTATTTGCGGGAGAATTTTCGTACACATTATTAAAATTTACTTATTTTCCTAGCCTTTCCGGCTTACCCCCGATTTCCGGCTGTATCAAATCCAGCTTTGAGAGCCTTTACTATATTTCATTTATGTGTAAACATTTATTAAATACGTCTGCTAATTTTGTTCCTACAAATGGCCCCACTTCTGATGATTTCTACAGTTATACCAGCTGGTCCAGGAGCTTTCCTATTGGGCAAACTGTGATGGGCAGACTTCTTGAAATGTGACATCTGTAACTTCCTCCTCTTCATCTGAAAACATTTAAATTCTTGAGATGTTTTTTATTTGCTATATAGATCCGCATAACAATTACTGCACTCATTTTATAATTTGATCTCTATCAT
The DNA here is from genome assembly GCF_015708825.2 of Lethenteron reissneri. Taxonomy (NCBI): domain Eukaryota; kingdom Metazoa; phylum Chordata; class Hyperoartia; order Petromyzontiformes; family Petromyzontidae; genus Lethenteron; species Lethenteron reissneri. The sequence goes on from NC_083801.1 coordinate 7,707,697, forward strand.
GCATTATTTTTTCATCTTTCTCCCTTAAGGTTACCATTTTGTGAATAGCCAATCGTGCTTTTATACAACAATTGCTTGCTATGACGTCTTCAAACCTGTTTGTGCCATGTTCTGAGTATTTTTGCTAATTAATATTCCTAATCGTTTTAAAGCGTTATGTGTATTCAATATTTTGTTTAGCATCTTTTCGGCTAAACTCTTTCTCAGCATGTCTTTTGTGGTTTCAGATAATTTGATTAAAATTAACTTTTTAAACTCCCCCGCACCCCCCACTTTCAATGTGCTATCCATTACATTGATATTAGCAGTCACTTTATGTAGTCACTTTATTGGAAAATTACATACATCTGCTCGGCGTAATACAATCAGCCTCCGTTAAATTGGCAGACAGTTTTTTTTTTTATGGCCATTAGAATGTGCAAGCTCTTTGGCGTTTTTACAAGTGATAAGCCACTTCGTTGAGCTATCATTTGTGGCCAGGACACTTCTGAAAAAGAGCTATGTAGCTCAGTGGGCCTTACCTGTTAAAATAAAGATAGTTTAGTGTTGTGTACCAGGATACAACTGCAATACAATCAAAACGGGGACATTGATTGCCCCCCCACCCCCTTTGTGACAGCTATACTTTTAAAATGGCTTCCAATCTTTTTCAATTTCTGCACTCCAGTTACTCAGAGGTCAGTTGTAAACTCCTTAACCTCCTCACACAGGAATGCAAGATGGCGAACCCTTACTCACCAAGATGTGAAAGCAGTGGGGTGTTTTTGATCCCCCACTACAGTCTATAACTATTGCAGAACGAGAAATGCGGACGACGGAGTTACCATCGCTTAAACGGTGTGATGATAGCCAGAATGTTGAAAATGTTGGAAGTATGCCAATAGGCTGACTCTGCTCAGGTTAAATCCCCAAAAAAGGTTATTTCAGAAAGCAGTAATGGCGAGTTGGAAGGTAATCTGTTCAGCAACACTTTCGATTAAAAAAAGAGCTACGCAAAAAACTAAATGTTCTTCCCGAAAAGATCAATTGGCCCTCATGTGCATCAACTACTGTCATGTGATGTTCTTTAAATATAAAATGCTATCTGCAAATTGGCAACATTATCTAAGATCTGAGCATATGCCAGAGCTATTGTTCATGAACTCCAAGAGCAAAATTTTTCAAACCCAATATAAACATGGCACCAAGCTGTTTGCACACGAAAGGCAGGAGATCTTTCTTCCACGCAAGAAAAATCACTAGATCTTACTTACATATAACTCAGGCAGATTCCTTTAGTTGTGTACCAATCGTGGACAAAGCAAAATGGAAAAAATCCAGAACATTTCCTTTGATCTGTTGTAACGTGACATAAACCAGTGATCGTATACAAGCCGCAATGTCTGTTTTAGTTGATGCTTAAATGTTTTAATACGCAAACATAAAAAGATGTTAATAATGACGTGCAAAATTCACTGTAGAATGCACGTTTCAACTTGTTACAATTACTATTTTTTAAACAAGTAAACAGGATCCATAAATGGAAACATTAACAGCAGGTTATGGAAGAACAAATACATTTGAGAAAACAATTTATATTTAATATTATCCGGATAAAAAGTACCATGATCTGCAAAGCTGATTTTGGCAATTTGTTTAAATTAGACAATTTGTAACATTAAAAGCTTGGCTGCTATATTAACTTTTTTTAGATGGTAACATTTGCTCCAGTTGCTAATCTGGATATTAAGGTTCCACAGTCGATTTTCGTCCTAAATTAAAGGCCCATGGTTCTTAACCCCATCCTCCATTTCACTGTCTGACAAGCTGGGTTTCTGACAGCAAATGGAAATAGCTAAGCTCCTGGGAAAGAGCATGTGCATTGTACACACCAACACAGTGAATGGCCTCACGATGGCAAGTCGCTGAAACCCTGCGATGGGGTGTCACACTTACAAGTCAGCCGACGGAAAAGCAATGCCATCTGCTCGGGCTTGTCGAAGCTCGTCCGCATCTGAGAGAGCACTTCCATGTTCTCCGTCACAAGTTTCTGCGTATCGCACACGCACACACACCATCCAGAAAGTAGAATAATCATGGCTTTGGAATAAAAATGAGCAGTTCATTTGTTTCTCTTTACACTTTTATATCTAGCTTATGACCACACTGCAACTCTCCAATTGCCAGCAAGCCCTTGAGATATATGAATCAACATCGAACTACACTTTTTAATGTATTTTACCACGTAAGGCCCACTGGCAAATACAGCTCTTTTTCAGAAGCGACCTGGCCACAAATAATAAGCTCAACGAAGTACCCTATCGTGTGTAAATGTATAGCAACCAAATATTCTGAATGTGGAGGGAAGAAATGTAGGATCCAGAGAAAAATCGACACGACCACAGGGGGAACATGCAAACTCCAAATATAGAGCAAGCATCAGGGTCAGGATCAAACCCACGCACTCCTGTATAACTAGCAAGGTAGTTAACATCTCGCCACCAGCCATGATCTATCCACTGCTGGATAAAGGGCTCCTCATAATTCCACTGTTCTTTATTAACCCTCTATGTCACACTCCATCTCGCTCCTGCACAAAAGCTGATCTATCTCAATGCTCCAATGGACAGGTGGTCATTGTCTCGAGCAAACTGCCTCCTTTAGTTGCCATTCAATCACCACATCTCTTCAATTGGCCCACATTCCTTCTAGTAATATGTGTTCTGTCCAAGCCCACGAACTTGACATTAGTTCTATCGACTCTGTTCTCCGATTCACCAGTCTTTCTTTCTGCCTCACTATAATTCCCAGCATGCATCTGTCCATACATCTTTACTTCTTTGCCGGGCAATGGTGGCGCATGCCTGTAATCCAGCATCGGTTGGTGGATTGCACAAATTTTGCTAAACTCCCTCCTTGGTGGCATCAAGGTGCCATACCCTGGCTCGCCAGGGGAAGGCAGTACAGCAAATGGAATAATCACCACCTGTTTCCATCTGTAAGGGGTAAGTGTTGAGGATTATCTCCAGGTGCTCCGGTTTCCTTCCACTTGTATAAACACTCATTCATTGGCTGACAACATCTTAACATAAAAACCCAACGCAGGACCCTCCTGAAAATGAATCCTATGATTGAGTGTGGCTATCCTGGAAAAAAATATTATATTATCACATCGTTTTCGATTGATGACAAAGCTGGTAAGAGACAATTATTGAAAAGTTTGTCTTTAGGCACACCGGGGTATGTTGCTATTCAGTATAAAATCCAGTTTAATGATACATACATAGTGTTAGGATAAACAAGTATATTAATGACACAATACAAAGGCGAGTTCATGCAGGCTTCACGCTTCAATATTCACAGAGTGGAGTTTCCCAATATATAATACGAGTTAATTAAATGTCTTCCCAGGCAAAAGTTTTCAATAAATATAATTAAGCTAATATGATTTGTTACAACTTTTATCTACGATCAGACACGAATAACTACTCCAAAAATGTGCATTTTTTCGCAAAAAATGTATTGACGAATTGATTCAACTTATTAGATTTTAAGACGTACCCATCGGAAACTGCTCAATTTAAAGATTACATTTTTATCTATTTATTAGAAAAAACAAAAATGAATGAACTTAATACTCTATCAGCGGAAGCTCCAATTTTTTTACCGTTTTCGAATTATTTAGATTTAAACATTAAAAAAATGTGGATTTGCTTAGTTCAAAACCGGTTTAATCAGAAATATCTCAAAAACAATAAAATATAGAACATTAGTTCTCACTTTAATGTAATTTGCCGTTTAACGCTCTATCAGTTGAAAAAACTGCAGTGTTATATTTTGAACGGTTTCTGAATGACACGCACAAACATGTTTATGGGGCACTCAAATCGAGATTTGGGGGCCTTCAAATGAAAAATCTCGATTTTCTGATTTTTTGTTGTTGTTTCTGTCATAAAAGCTACCTATGTACCAAATTTCAGCTTTCTACCTTGTCGGGAAGTACCCGAGAGGTTTTTGAGAGATACATACAGATTAAGGTCTTTATTTATATAAATGAGGAAGGGATGCATGAAAGTGTGAGGTTTTAAGCAACTTACTTATTCAAATAAATGTTAGAGACACCTCTGAAGCCAAGATGAGATCCACTTCAAACATTATTTATAATTACATTGGTGCACTCTCAATCCTAAATATAAAAAACAAAGTCATCACTAAAATGTAAATAGCAAGACGTTCTTACAAACCGTTTGCGTAACGAGAACATTTTACATTTACACCTGCGCTGGTACCAGCAGCAGTTTATTAGTCGCAAAAAAAGCAAATCAACAACCACTTTCCCGTGGTGTGCATTAAGAGCTCACACCACCGTTGACATGTGGGGAAAAAACCCCCCACCAACAGGTTCAGGATCTATCTATTGCCCGCTTCACACGACGCATTTTGGTCCACACCCAAATTCGCTTGGCGCTTACGGGAACCGATCGGCGTGTGTACAGGCAGCAGCTTTTGCCAACGCGCGGGGCTCTCCACACGGCACTGCGGCTGCTGCTGCTGCTGCTATTGGGCAAGCGCGGCTGGGCCCGCATCTGAAGTCCTTAGGTCAAAACGTGACGCAGTGCGTCCAAAGCCGAGCACGGGTCACCCGAGATGGATGATGAGACTTTGGTGGAGCGGCAACTCTGCTTTGTGCTCAAATGCCATCCGTTGTGTGCGTGCGGCGAGGCCGTGGCATTGTCATTTCCTAAGGTGTTCTCACATTATGGTAGGTTAAGCAGAGTGGCAGCCTCAGCTTTGTGGTATAACACATTTGAAATGCTATCCTGTAACCTTTAAACAATGAACGCACTTCGTTAATGTTGGCACCGCAGCACACGCTGTACCTTTCTGAGATTGCTTTTTGTGTCATACGATATTACATTTTTTTTTACAGTTTTTCTTTCAGGGTCCAATTGACTGCGATTGAAACCCTAAAAATGTCTACAGCTGTCATGCGCTAGTCTGGCTCTGATGCTTTTCTGCCATACGCCCATACCGCATTCACACACATTACTGCCCCTGCAGATGTGCGATGAGAATAAGAACTCAACTCTCTCCCTGCTCAATTAGGTATCAGGCAGTAGTAATCTCCACTGGTGGCCAGAGTTGGTGGTATAAAATTACCACATTGCTGTGATGGGAGTCTAAACGACGACTGCTATTTACTTCCAAAAACAAGGTGCTTATTTTATCGACCTTGAGGGATACTGAGCTCTAAGGTCGACCCCTGATTGCGAGTCAAGCCCTCTGCTAAAGTGTAAACATTTGAAGCCAACGCCACCATGATGCATCTCCGATCTTTGTATTCGGGCTAAAGGTTACTGCCGAGCAATGTTTAAGTTTTAAAAGCACCGCTGAGCATTGTTTAGGCTGTGCATGGACAAAAAAAACCAGCTTAGCAATTTATTACACTGTGTTTATATGCAATGGGAACTAATGATAAACTAAAGAGTGGGAGCAATTCATAGAGGTTGTTTTTGTTAGTTTGGGACCTTCTGTAACGTAAACAACCTTGGATAATTTGCACTGGATATGGTCAAGGCATCTAGACACAATGTGGCACAGCCAAGGAGGGTTGCCAAGTCTGATAAAAAAAACGCCTTCGATGCGAGTCAATGTTACGTGAACAAATATGAATAAAAAAATATATTTTATAAAAACAAGTTTAATTCTCTGGAGATGTTCCGACTTTTCCTTGAATTTTAAGATGCTGTCTCTCTCCAAAAGGAATACAATCACAGCACAATATTGATTACTGCTAAAGCCGAGTGTCTCGCTCATTATGCGAGTGTTGGGTGGCACTCATATTCATTGCCTGACCTGAGCCAATGGTGAAAATTCCATATTTCTGTGGAAGGCCAGTTTCTTTATTGGACAAATACTATTATTTTCCAACAGTTATGCTCATTTTGTTGATTTCAGATGAATGCTGGACTAAGTCGACCCCCACATGGACTTTAAACTGTACGACTAACGCAGCAAATATCATCATCAGCCATGATCAATCCACTGCTGGATGATGGTCTTCGAAAGCTGTCGCCATCCCTCAGTCAGCCGATGCAACAATCCACCCAGATCCTTCGCATGGACCAACATTATCGCTCGGTTACTCATATTCTGCTGTGTTTTCCAGTTGTGTCCCTCCATAAGATATATCTGGTTGTTGCACAAATATGAATGAACAAGTCAATCCCTTTAAGGTACTCACTGAGATGATGATATCATATTGTTTGTAATGATATGTTGTACACGGCTACGTGATGTTGTATACAGGTGCTATGAAGAAGGACCATTGTTTGAAACGTCGCCTTGTGATATGTTTTCTTCCTTTTAGGGCCACATCTGTTTTTGGATGAATGTGTTGGGACTTTTTCTTTGTTATTTGTGGTGTGACAACAGCAGCAGCAGTCTGCCTCACAACCGTCTACTGGGTGGTGTCGCACTACTACTTTGGTAAGTGAATGTTTAAGAACCCTCCATGCTCCCTTTGTGTGATATTTCCCCAAACACCAGGGTGCATGGTGTGACGTCAAAGTGAATGTTACCCTGCACAGAGTGAGCAATTTGACAACGACGACGAGTAAGTAATTAATCACGCAAGAAGGAAAATGTGACGACAACAAAAGACCCCATCATCACTTAACTTGTTCGGGTAAATGTGAACCTGTGCAGGAATACTTCGTACCAGGGCGTAAGGACAGCGTGACCAAACATTATAAGGACAAAATGTTATGAATATAAAAACTCTAGAGAGCTACGTGTACTTGTGAAATTGTGTTTTAAGGACATGCACATCGCTAAGCCTGACAAGATGTAAAATATTAAGGTGATGACGTTCACAGTAATGTGAAGTCCACTAGAGTTAATCATTGCTTAAGCCAGGGAGCCCATTTTAATACAGACTTTGCCAAGGAGAGATATGGGGAGAAGATACGTGGCACAAAATCGCTCGAATAAAAATACAATGTACAAAAAATTAAAGTGTAAAACTAAGATTGTAAATTATGAGACCTCCTTTGCCAGTAGCAAGATATAGTAACAGGTTTTTACCATCTTATCTGACAACAAAACTGACACCTTTATACAAGGGATCATGTTTGCATTAACCACAACACTTGCAGTCAAAATGCAAACAAAAAGACAACTCTGATAATGTATGTAGTTGCCAGATAAAAGGGCAAAAACCTATTAATATAAGATTGTAAATGTAATTAATTAAATATTATCACCTTTTATATATATCAATTTAAAAAGTCATAATATAACCCGATCTAATCAAAACCACACGCATTGCTTGTCATATTAACATATGTAGAGTGTTGGGAGAGTTTTCTCAGAAGCCTGAACACCAGTGGAGCAGGGCTATCAGGAGACCTCGGCAGTGTTTCACGATTCTCTGCAGAACTCGTTTCATTTTTCTGGAAAACACCGCATTTCTCAAGAGGTGCTGAAAGCTCGCTGCTAACGCTGTAACTGCAGTCCCGCTGAGCCAGTTATTTCACACAGCACTTGACCTGAAAACAAGCACTGGGCATGACCATGTCAAAACAAAGTTATAAGTAGAATTCCCCATGAAGTTTTTAAGAAGCCTCAAAGCGTTTAAAAGCCTCAAGCGTTTAAAAGGCAAATTGTTTTTATTGATTGAAGTCGTCGTAGTATTAGCATCATCGGTGCGCCAAAATAAAATGCCATACACATCGGGTGACATAAAATAAATAACAATAAAAAAAGTGAATTTTACAGGATACGACCCAGAGGCTTGTGTAACAGTACTGAATTGAGACTGTACCACTAGGCTCATAGGTTCACGTTCTCCAGTGTAGCGAGTTAATAGTCTGAAAGCATGATCACCAAAATGTGGCCACGTCTGAGCTTCAAGAAATTAAAATATAAACACACTGCTGCATTCACATGCAGTCAATATCATTTTCTAGGACACAAAGGAGCACCACCTGTGCAGTGTTAACATGCTCTAATACAATGTGTGTGCACGTGATGGAAGAAAAGCTCTTTCACATTCAACATGCAAAATTCAACACGAAAAATGGCACACGATTGATAGAGTAGAGATTCTAAATAAATTTGAAAACATAAAACCCGTTAAATGAAATAGAATGTTACACCGACACGGTGAGTGATAATGGTGACAGCTCAGCGTTGGATTTACCTGGGAGTGTTTAAGCAATGCGAGCTGACACACGTCCATTGTAAGTACCCACCTTGAGTTCAGTGACCTGGGAAGAGATGTGCCACATCAGGTTCTCATTCAGGAACTTGATGCCATAGGGTCCCATCAGGTCAGCCAAGGCACGCATCTCTGTGTACAGAAGCATACACGTGCACCTCTCTACATTAGAATACACAAAGCCACAGGAAATGCTCAAAGGGAATGTGTTGATGTTTTCCAAAACGGTCTCACCGTGGCCACAATTCATCACCATCATCATCATCGGACTTGCATGTCCACTGCTATATGAAGGCCTCGCTGTGTCGTCGCCATCTCTCATGGTCATGTGATGCCCCAATTCGCATCTCGTGTTCATGGGCCATCATCCTTTCTAGTGAAGAGTCCTCCCCAAGACAACTTATTATTCGTTTTAAATTTTTAATAATGATAACATAAATTCCATTTATTTCCCAGGAAAAGATCACTGAGAGTCAGGAGGTCCCTAAAGGATGTTTGGCCAAATCCATGAATGAGTGTTTGGCATGTGAGAGGACACCAGATTTACTGGAGAAAACCCAGGCAGACTTGGAGGTAACGGCCAACGCTCTGCAAAAAATAGATTCTTATCTTTGCATCGCAAAGTAGTGCGCCGAGTGCTGCATCCATTGTAAGGTGTGATGAGAACGATGTATTTACCATGTATGTTTTTGGTCTCATAATGTAACACACTGGATACATTTGCACAACGCAAATGTTCATACATTGCCGCATGCATGTAGCCATCCACTGGTAGAGGACGTCAGTCAGACGGGCACCTCGATGGTGAATTATCATCAACACGTTCAAGTGACGGTGTCAGGGGCGTGCGTCGGGCGTGAGAGTGCCACGGTGCGGAAAGAGGAATAGAGACAGGGGTTTTGTGTTGAGGTGGAATTGAAAAATAAAGTGTACGCACTCAGCATCCTTTAGCGCAATAAGAAGTACGGAAATCACGTAGAATTAATCAAGCAAAGGAGGGGGGTGATAGTTTCGGACCCAGGAACACACAACCCTATTTTTCCCACAAGCTCTATTATTTGTCGAACAAGGTTTTGCCCAACACGGCATTTCCCAGGAACGTAACCCCCACACATTCTACGAGGTCTGCCTGTTGAACTATTTAAAAATAATTACGCACAATGAAAAATTAGCTTCACGAACATTTCTGCCGAACAAAAGCCAAATGCAACACATTGGCTTGACCACGTTTACTTTGTCGGCATATTTAATGGATAGGCCAATCAGTTTTAAGGGCAGTGCATACATTCTAAAAGCATATATGTTTCCATGTTTTACCACAAGTGTGGTTCATGCAGACCTGATGCCTTGCAATAGGTGTCTACGTGGTGGTTGAGCATCTTAACACCTCCTGTTTTTTATACCAGAAAGGGTAAAGTATTTTTTTTTTTATAATTCAATGCCTGAACAACATGTTCAAGAGCAATCATTTTAAGAATCCTTTCTGCTCACCCTGAGTGAAAAAGGGAGACAATCCTGCGAATGGAAATGCACTCGGTGGAATGCAACTTGAATAACCATCGTCATCATTTTGCTTCACTAAGCCATTTCATCCACTGACCGCTGAAACTGTGCAATGTAAGGTTTGTCATTATTTCATGTAAAGTTTAGATTCGTGGCTACAAGATACATTATCGCGTGTAAGTACCGCCTCTGTAAAAACTGTTAAAATATATATATACACAGCACAATTATGGATGACCACTTCCGTACAGCTGCCAACACGCCATCGCTTACCATCCACACGTGCGTGTGAGATGTGAAACCTGTGTACATTACGCCCCACAGGGACTACAGACCTCTCCCGGTCCTACATAAACAAACCTTCGCTGCAAACCAATGCATGCTAAATTGCCTTTGGTAAAACATCATTCATTCTTGGAATCTGTATCAGCAGGTGGTTGTAACGAAGCTATGTTTTGAAGCAAAAGAATTATACAAATCCTCACGGAAAATGTACACTTACACAAGCTACAGGGTGTCCAATGAGATATCATCCATTATTAATCAATTATTAATTTGACAGAAGTTTGAGCTGGGTCAATATAACTGCACATGCACACACTTGGCATGATGCTGTTATGATATACATTTAAACCTTTCTTATGTCTGCCTCAGCGTTGAAAATTGCACCTCATATTGTGATATGAGGCTGTCTAAGGTGTTCACCAATGGGATTGTTTATCATTATTTGTTACGTGTTGTTGAAGATCACTTACGTTATTTTTTTTTCAAAACACGTTATTATTCACATAATCGCAAGAATTCGAGCATGCAGTACAAACTGCTGCCTAATTATGCATGTTTAAAAATGGATGATGCCTTTGTGTACACCTTGCACATTTATATACCATTATACAAATACACGAAAAAAGCACAGAACTGGACGATTCCACACCTCGGGTTAGTATGGTTGCCTGCGTACGGTGCGAGAGACGTTCAACATACATACATTTACATCTGTACTCCAAAGCTATTCATGAGAGGCGTTCAAGGATACTACAACAAAGAATGAATGAATTAGTGATGGCTGGGGCATGTGGGGACACTATTGACAATGTATAATTCCATGCATGGTATTGGTGATGCATTAAATAACTCAATATGGAACTCGGTAACAATAACCAGCATTCCCATATGCCTTTAATTTAAAGTTTCCAGTTCTTCCCCTGCAATCCACACCTTTTGCAAATAAAAGGAATTTAACTCTAGTTTACTGTTTTTTTCACACAGAAATTATGACAAAAATAAGAAAACAAATACGACAAGGAAAAAATATATGCATGACATTTCTGAGATGAATACCGTTAATATTGTACAAAGTTCTCAGTTGCTGATACAGTTGGATGTCATGTTAAAATCTCTGACATTTTCTTTTTTTTTAAAGTCCTCTCTATTTCATACACATGCCCTGCTGGCATGTTTTTTGTACATTGGCTCGCCCTGTGATCAAATTAAATCCTAACTATCCACATGGAAACACATAACGGTTGATCTGTATGTCATGCAGCTGCTTTTGGCTACATTGGAGTAAGTGTACAGTGAATGCCAACGCAACATTCTCCGACTTTACACAATTACCACTTGGCAAGCTTTCAAAACTGAAATTATAAAACAATTCTCCAATCGTGGCTTCATTGCCATTATACTTGTATTAATACCCTTTCTTCAGTCGAGCATTGGTGCAATGGTTAATGCATTGCACATTGGATCTGTTGAATGCTCATACAGCGGGTGCCTATGAACCTTTCAATGTTCAATTGGCACAGACGGAACATATGTCAGCTGGAAGCAGCGCACAATACATTTGAAAAATATTGTTCTCAAACGTTATTTTTCTACACGCAAACAACGCGTCATGTGATTTCACTCAGTGTCTGGCGCTACTGTGGAGCTGCTCACCTGTGATGTCAGTATACTCTTCTGCATTGAAGGGAAGGTCGTGGTTCTCAGAGGGCAGGTTGATGAACGACTTCATTGAAGGCGAGAATGCGATGAGACCGTTGCTGGCCTGCCTCAGCAGGGCCTCCAGGTACCTGTGAGACATGTCCAAGACAGGGCGGAGAAGGGATATTTACAGTCTAGGATGTTTCATGTGGTTTTTTTTTTCCTCCGAAAAATCTTCAGCGAAAAAAAAGATTAAAGTCGAAGTGTCTCCGTTCTCAAATGAGTAGCTGTTGTCTCTTCTTGTGCCCCTTAGACAGCAGAGGAAATTCCACATTCCCATGGTGGGGGACAATCTAACCATCACGTGGCCACAGTTGGCTTTCCATGAAGTGGTACTTGTTTTATTAGCTGGAAAGGAAGATGGGTCAGGTGACCACGTGCCATATCCAAACTCGCCCATATCTAGCATGGAATCTACTTAATTAAGCTAAAATAATTGTAATGTTGGAAAAATAAACACTGCACATGGTGAAAACTAAAATAGTCATTGGAATGGATACATACACTTGCATATATATACTTTTTTGCCATCTCACTATGTTCAAAACAAAATGTTGGTGCACATGGCATCTTTGGAGTAAAAACTATAGGCCATTGTGATGCCTCCTAACTGTAGGCGCGAAGTACGAGTGTGCAAGCATACATAAATAAGATATTCACAATATTGTTTATAAAATGGATGCAACACATAAGAAAGGTAGTCCCTTTAAAATAAACATACCTACCTCATGACGAGGATGAACATGAACATCCTTTATAATAATTGTAATAATCGAATTTAGGGCAAAGCAAATGAGGTAGAAGCAAGTAACGCGCGATGATTTACAGCGAATCATAACAACTCCCAATTGCGCAGCTTTTCCAACTAAACATAGAGCAATTTTAATTTGAGTTAGTTGAGTAGTTTCTCCCATTTCCTCATGGAAACACAGTCAATGTAACTGTACGGTTTTTTTTGCTTTCAAACTATATTCACTTTTAAAAAAGCTGCACCCATTGGCCAACCGCAGAAAGCCTCTCTCGCGGGCATGTGCAGAATCCTATGCACCTACCAGTTGCTATAGAGAGAGGTGATGGTGGGCTCTCCGTGGCTGTCCATAGGCTGAGTCTGCTGCAGGAGCACATTGTTGAAGACCCGAGTGATATCAATGTGAACAAAGTCCTCTAGCCCCTGCAGCACAGACATGTAGGCCTTGACACTGTTCAGGAGCTCTGAGGGCTTGTTAATGTCCTGTGTCGTCTGGTTGTACATGGTCATTCCCACAATGGACCTGCAATAATACAAAAAAAAACAATCACAATGTTTGTCCTCGATCTAGGAAAGCCTTACCGAGTCTCAAAAATGTGTAAGAAGGGTCAATCATGGAGTGTTTGGCGAATACCTTATTGAGTATTCTGATACACAAGATGATACCAATGCATTCAGAAAAAAAATAATGCACGTGACGAAATAAAACTCGAAAACGGACAATAGGAAGTAGCGAAGTGGCTCAGAGGTCAGAGCGTTGAGCCAGCACCATTGAGAGCATGGGTTTGAATCCAGGCAGCGGCCTGTGATTGAATCAGGTTCTCAAGTGCAGTGAGTTGATGTTCTTAGCCCAGTCACCAATGACTGCACACACAAAAACTCCGAGATTTCCAAATCGATTCTTCATCTCACGGCATAATGTCAATAGAACATTTGAATTACATTGGGGGACCAATATGTATAAAAGTTATATACAATGAGATTACTTAGATACATACTGACCACCTGAGAGTCCTACAGGTTGTGAGTCTCGCCTCAATAACACAAGTAGCCTTCCCCAGTCCTGCACAATCACAACATAAGCTGCATGTGTCACCAATACCAGCCCAACTTACCACAATACTACAATTTAATACTTTTATTACAATTCATTTTTTTAAAAATTCCCCCAATTTTATTGCAATTGTGCTATTGAAATCATGTGATGAGACAAATCAATCCATTCAGATCTCTCGCAAAACAGTGCAACTTCTCGTGTTAGAGAATGGCCAATGGAACTGGATATCACAGAGCTACCTCTGACAATTGCAGATCCTTCAAGCGCTTTCGGGAGGTTTTTTTCCTTGTTGTTGAGGACTTTAGATATTTATTTTTTGCCAATAAAATAATTGTGGGCACACAGGTGAAGATAAGTGTAAGGAAAGACACATTTTATATTTCTGCCGCATTTGAATTGAGACACCGCAGCAAAGGGCATGCTTGAAATGTGTGGTCTACTGCTCTATTTCTCCTCCACCGGTGGCATCTACGTCTTAAAGAAACACCATGGACGTGCCCCTAGTGAGCTAAGTTAATGAGCACAAAGCGTTTAAGCTCGTTCATCGTGAAGCACGAGGCAGTGGACAAACAAACCGTTGAGTGCACAGGCCACATAGGCCGCAATTTGACGGGTGTGGAGGCAGGCCTTGTCCTTACTTGGTGAAGCGGGCTTCCAAGTGGCTGGTGAGGTACTCCTTGGGCGTGAAGGTGTGCTCCCATATCTGAAAGGTCGGCACGTAGTTGATGGCGACGCACAGTTCAGCCAAGGCTGTGTGCAGCTTGTCCATGCTGCGGTCACGTGACAACAAAAAGTAATTTGTAAAATGGTCATAAAGAGTGGGGGAATGCCGCAAATGCAAATTAGTGCAACCTCTCAGCATACTCAAAATTTAGTGTGTAAAAGTACATCATGCCATAATAATAATGAAGCTGTGTTGAATGCATATGAAATCACAAAGGGCTGATTAAATATAGGTTTTTTTTTATCTCATAATTAAACAGAAAGCTGATAATGAATGGACATCTTTTGCGAGTACCCAACGTCGGGGCTACTTTCATTGCGGCGAATGATGGAGTCTCCAGCTGGGTGGTGCTCTGGTCAGAGTTCTCATCTGACAACCTGAAGGTCGGATATTAACTGAACCCATCAAAAACATTGCTTTTTATTTCATTTAATCTTGACTGCTGCAAGTGGTCTCAAACAGTCCAACATCCACCGAGGCTATCACCACAATGGTTGAGAGTGGGGACCCAGGTTCTGTGAAGAGTGGGACGACCGGACATCGAGAGGGCAGTGAGGGCATTAGGTGGGCACTCTCACCTGGTGATGATGAGGCGGTCCTTGCGCATGCTTTCCACCCCTGGCTTCTCCTTCTCCGGCTCGTTCTTCTTGGCCGCCTGCTTCTTGGCTTTCTTGGTCACAGCCTGGCTAATGGTCTTGGCCGAATGCTTTGGCAGCAGCTGACGGACCAGTGGACAGAAGAAACGGGGAACAAATGAGAACAAGGAAAGCCAGTTCATCAAGGGGTTGATTGAAGATATTCACAAGCGTGCATGGTCAAGGAATGTCGGCAAAAAACCACTGCCAGAAACAAAAACCCCAGTGGAATATGTGGGATTCAGTCACTGAATCCAACTCGCACTTGAAATCTGCTTTAAGTAATCTCGCGAACCTGACGAGAGCAATGGCCGTCAGTTTCGGGGAGTGATATTTGGATGTTAACGACAGCAATCGACACCAGGTAAATAATGTTCACAACCTTTAAAATCGCAAGTGCTCAAAAATGTTTCCCAAATGCATTGAAATGTCAACTTGCTAAATTCATATATCTGGAAGAGAAAATAACATACTTTTGAGACCAACATAGGCATTATAATTACAAATTTATTCCATGTTCCCATCAGACCACATTCACGGTCACTGGCATTTCGTTGGACAGATACTGAAGCTCGTCTATACAGAATAACAGTGGAGCAGTCAGGAAATACCAAAAAATGAAAATTGGTTCCTGAAATATATATTTTTTTAAGATGCTGTGCTTCAGCAAAAATAACAGAATGTTTCCCGTAAAGTAATTTTTAAAACGTACCTGCTATTAAGGCAATTAAATAAAGTAATTGGGGTGTGCAAAATGAACATTTCTCAAATTATTTGCCCGAGATCGTTCGTAGCAGCGTCTGTGCTATTTATACGCGGATTTAAATGATTTCTCTTCCAAGGGTTAGGGTACGCAAAACTCACAGCATCCAGCATACCGCAGGCCCAAGTGAGTGGAGAGAGATGCGGAGATAGGACACGCGTGTGGTGCTTTGCCTTGCAAGAAATCATCGGCGTAACGTGAACAGTGAGGTGGCTCCGAGCGTGTAACCACACAGTGTATTTATAGCACTGCTGTTTTATAAGAGTGCATTTCAATTCATGTTTTTTTTTTATAAATTCAAACAATGTTACTCAAATCAAAAAAGTTACAAGCCAACAAAAAAGAATGACTGGATGTGAAATAACTCTTACGTTTTTCTCTTGGTGTGGTGAAACCTTTCC
Source organism: Lethenteron reissneri (assembly GCF_015708825.2). Classification (NCBI taxonomy): domain Eukaryota; kingdom Metazoa; phylum Chordata; class Hyperoartia; order Petromyzontiformes; family Petromyzontidae; genus Lethenteron; species Lethenteron reissneri. The sequence goes on from NC_083801.1 coordinate 7,723,711, forward strand.
CATAAGTTCGGTTTTTGGACACAGTATTGACATGTCTACAATGTTACTCAAAACAAAAAAGTTACAAGCCAACAAAAAGAATGACTGGATGTGAAATAACTCTTACGTTTCTCTTGGTCTTGGTGTGGTGAAACCTTTCCCATAAGTTCGGTTTTTGGACACAGTATTGACATGTCTACAATTCAATTGCCCTGAAATATTACATTTTGCCAAGCAATAGTTTAAATCAAATGCTTGTAAAATACTGGCTTGCTTTGTTGTCTATAAAGCCAACTTACTACATGTAATAATTTTGTTTGAATCTCAACTGAAAGAATTTTCATTTAACGCACTACAATAAACTCCTAATACGCCTATTGACAATCAGTTGTGGTCAATTTTCTCTCCTGATCCATGACCATATTTCTGGGCTTCATCCATTGCCTTTGGCTGTGCTGTGAGCCAGCTTCCTAACCCCTTCTGAACTTTTCGTGGGGGTACCCATAAGCGACAGCTTGCTGTGACAAGCTGTTTAATTGGGCCTCGATAGGCTGGGCTGTCTTACAAGGCCTTGGTCTGTCGATTGCCAAAAACGCATGGCCAGCACTCAGTAATTCTTGAGAAGCAGTGCAGCTGGGGGCCTTGCTCCAGGGTGGGTTAGACATACAATGCACAAGAATGTATGCTCAATGACACTGCCCCCACCCCCCATGTTAGAGATGCATCCTCCCATTCCCTTTCCCTGTTCCCATCTGCATCCGCCACTATAACAAAACGATTCCACAATTGGAACCTCATCTGGTCCAACACCATGTGAGACTAGGCTCTAAGGAAAGCTGTCTCGGGTGTGGACCAATCAACTGCAAGGACAGTGCACATTATCAGAGTTGTTTTTTGTTTGTAAAAAGGTGTCAGTTTTGTTGCCAGATAGAAGGGTAAAAAACCAATTATCAAAACGATTCCAGTTAGGTGCCATGTAACTCACTTCAAAACACCCCCACACCATATACGTTCTATTGATTATCTCACCACTTTTTAAACACTGTCCATTCTGGCAAGTATTTAGGAATGTGGGCTGCTAACAAAGGTGAGAGCAGGGCCCCATTCTCATTTGAAATGTGAACGCTAATGTTTCCGAGTGCAGTCTTCGAGGGCCTTATCGGGTGCTTAGACTAGTCGATGAATTGTAACAAATGTCTGACCTGGTTGCTCAGGGCGCACTGCTCAGCACAGATGTCCGTGATGAGGTTCCTTGCCTGCTTGGCCATCTCTTCCAGGAACACATTGCAGATGGAGAGGCTGCGGTCTCCGATGTGATGTCGCTGCATCATTCAAATTGCAAAACATAAAACACATTACAAATATAAACACAAAGCCAATTACAGTTTTTGTTGTTAATATCCTAATCAGGAAATGACTTTGCCTATCATCTCTCCAGGTGGATACAAACAATACCACTTCATGGAAAGTTATGGAGACTGGCTCCTACACTAGGAATGTATCATTTCCACCCCTGACATTTAACAGAGCATTGCAACAGAGATGAGTGGCACTCCATTACTTGTTTGAGACACTTTGGGCTCAAGTCATGTAGATATTTTATTCTCCAATCCACAAAAAAAGTGATGGCCATTAAAATTTTTTTTTATCGGAATTCATGAATGCCTGCCTAAGCAGGACATGTCGCTTTAATCAATAACTTTTTCTTTGACTGGCGCATGTTCTTTCGTCCATGTGTTCCTCCTTCCTTTCCCTCCGTGTAATTTCAAGAATGCACCTGTCTGTGCTTCTTTGCACACATTTAAACTTTTGTTCACTTTTCTTTGTGAATATCCAAGTTTCAGTTCCATGTCACATCAGATCAATTACACTGATGAACACATTATTATTATTTCGGCAGGTTAGCATGCTGCTTTCTATTATTAAGTTACGTTTTCCTAAAGCACTTGAACCTCTTCTCACCTGCATCAACTGCCCTAGGAAGATACTTTCTGGTGGTTTTTTCGATTGTGTCCCCCCCCAAGAAATATATTCTATCATTTCATGAAATATATTTTGAGCCCTCCTTTGCTGCCTTTTCTATTAATATGTTCAATAATTTGGTGAAGTTCATTACCATTGGTTGTTAACACGTCTATGCCATCAACAACACTGATAATTTCTCCATTCATGTTTATGATTTTTGCTTCTGATTTTTAGCCCCGAGCCAGTGGTGGAAATTCCACATTCCCATTGTAGTCTATCCATCTAGCTGACTTGCCCACAAAGTGGTACTCATTTCATGGACCACAGAGAGATGATGGGCTGAGTCAACCACACAACTAGGATTTGAAGCCGCAACTTTCCGATTGCCAGCCACTCGTACCACTGAGCCACCTTGCCGGCTATTACCACAGAAACAAATCCAACAGTAGCCTATGGAGGTCATACGAGTCCATCTCAACGAAAGTGAATGACCATCCCTCAGTGGGATCTCTCATGAAGATGTATCAAGATGCCTGCGTGAGCCGAGTGAGTGATCGGTGGCGGCGCGTGATGTTGAGCGACGACGCACTTACCTCCTCCGGGCACAGCTCGTGCGTGCAGCTCATGAAGTGTGAGCACGCCAACGGGAAGGCGATGGAGAAACGCGATTGGGATGGGATCTCCAGGCACTGCTGGAACATCCGCTCGAAGGGGCGGTTGTAAAAGCTGGCGGGGAGACAGAGGCCCGCGAGGCGCATCAGTCCAGATCCGTAGCCGGTATCGTTCGCCTGCGTTTTACACCGGTCGGCACCGACCGGCGGAAATTCGTGGTATTTCTTTAGGCTTCTCTCAAATGTTACGGTTCACATTCTCTGAAAGATTTAAAGGGCGTTTGTTGTTTTCATTTTTTTCCCATTTTCATTCAACATCGGTGAACGGCAGTTCGTGGGATTTCTTTTGACTCAAAACTTTCCGTAAACATATACTCAGAGATTTAAAGGCCGCCCTTTGTTTTCGTTGTCTTTTTTTTTTACTCAAGTACAATGAATTCTGTTTTGGTAGCCATGTCTTAATGGCTACTCCTACGTGACCAAACCCAACTGCACCCATTTCTGCTCCCAAGCCTTATGAGAAAAACACATTTTCTTGCTTTTATCCTTTTTATTTGTGACTGAGAAAATGTGAAATAAGTAACCCCTTGAAAGCAACATTTTAAAAAGTGCTAATTTTATAACTTCCTGGAATGTTTTTCCCCTGAAGTAAATGTGTGCCCAACTCCGAGATCATATTTGGACTTCATATGGAGTGTTCATTGAGCTTGACACGTGGCAGAAATTTATTTTAGAAACATATCACGACAGCACAAGGTAGTGATAGACTTAAAGCTTCAAATCAAGATTAAAGTTATCCTCCAGACATGTAATAATGGCTCGTGCACCTAAAGATAAGTGAAAACGATCAGCCGGTAACATGATACCAGATAATTCTCATACTTGTCTAGATTTCAATCAAGCCGTGTTTGGTCATTAAGCAAATTTTATTTAGACTTGTCAGGCGATGAGACTAGTATGGCACCAGCCCTCAAAAGCACAATCCACAAGAAGAGTGACTTTAGCACAAATATAACAAACACCTTTAAAAAGCATACTTTTGATAACTTCATTTAAAACGAAACACCCAAGACGTAGTATAAAAAAGGTAAAACACTTTCAAAAGTGCGAAAAAAGGCCTCCCAGAATGTTAATCTGTGTGTCTGAACATCAGCTGTACTCTGGAAGTGTATTGCTTAACTGTTCACCGCTTTACAGGCAGAGTACACGTAGAGCACCCCCCCCCTACCTACTACATGTGTCTGAGAGGGCGATTCGACCTGGTGCAGTCATGTACAACTGTGTCCCAGCACAAACCTATACAATCCCCACCGTGGATGCGGGGACACACACACACACAATTAAAACATTCACACCTACTCCAGTTCTCTGAACGACCATCCGTACTATAGTTCCTTATGTCGATAGCCACTTTACATTACATATCGGCCACAGAGAAAGGCTTTGGGGGATTAGAAACTAAAAAGTTATTTCAGACAATTTTTTGATGACAACTGGCAAAGCAGCATTTTTTCTAGACCGTTTTAAAAACTCAGAATGGGGAATTGTTTCTGCACCCCTGGTTTTAGAAAGAAGAAATTGTATTAGATTGCCTTCGCAGCAACTCCATACACAAACCCTTTAGGTATCCATCCTTTGTCACACTTTGATAGGGACACATTTTTCAGAATTTATCAATTTCTTCATTAACAAAAATACAACCAAGTTATGAGAGAATTTGAACTGTCGTAATTAGAATTGCGCAATAGGCCCAATTATGACGTTTAGGCAAAAACCACGGTGGTGATCACAATTATTTAAACTATTGGATCAAATTTCGATTTAAAGCTTTCGTGACTGCAGGGATTCATCTTCTTGGTTCTTTCGGTAAAGTCACGTAGAAGGGAAGTAATAAAATAATAAAAATAAAACACAATAAAATAATTCTCACGACGTTTCGGCCACAATGCAAGGACTCTGTCGCCTCGACGGACCTGGTTTTCACCTGAGGACGGCTGCTTGCGTTGTGGCCGAAACGTCGTGAGAATTATTTTATTGTGTTTTATTTTTATTATTTTATTACTTCCCTTCTACGTGACTTTACCGAAAGAACCAAGAAGATATTGGATCAAATACAAGGTTTCTTCCCATTAATATTTTCTGAAAATCCAAACAGTGTGGAGCGGGACTGTTTAATGTATAGAAGCTGTATGCATTATAGCCTTTATAGGTAAATGTCGTATGACTGGTTTGTGTTACATTTGTCCCAGTGCAACAACAAAAAAACCTATCCGGCCGTACAGGGCTTGACGACTTGATCTGATTAAATGCCGTGTCATTCAAACCCTTACCAAAAAGTGTTACGTTAGACCTCAGGCAAATCAGCCACAACTAATTTATGGCATTGCTCTGGATAAAGTTTTCTTTACTGTAACAAAGGTCTGCTCTGTTTCATTACTGCTTGAGCCAAGGGGGGGGGGGGGGGGCTGGGGGAAATAGCTCTACCTTCTACAGGCAATTTTCAAATTATTAGCACCCAACCTTAGCCTGCTGCTCAATTTAACTGTCAAATCCAATCGGCTCTTTTGTATGTTACAGCTGGCTGGATCAGCTTTCGTATGCTCTTGCCATGGGTGCTCATTAACACCAACTTGGGAGTTACACAGAATGTAAACACGAGAGTGCAAAACTGTGAGGTCTGAGCTGGGTACAAAACACAGTTGCATTATTGGAAAAATGCCACCCTGCCACTGTCCAACGGGCAGCCGTGATACCAATACCCCTCAGGCTCGCTTGATTGCAGGGACAAGTTCACCAGCGTAATGTGTGTTAAAACATTTATTGGAATTGCGAGGGACAATTTTCCAGTGACTGAACCCTTAAAATTTGAGCTGTTGCAAAAAAAAATAATGTTTTCAACATGTTTTTTAATGTGCATTTTATAAGCGGAAATTCTTTGTGGAGTCTCTGTATCCTTAATTACTTTTGGAGTAAAACAATAACTACGAAGCCACTTAAATGAAGGGTCTAACACTGTATAGCATCCATAATACAGGTCTTTTTTTTTGGGGGGGGGGGTTAGATTGCGTCAATATAAATGTGTCCTTAAACCCGCCACCACCCGGCACAGCCAATTAGTAAGGGTTGTCACGTAAACAGAACATGCGAATTCGTTACAATCTGAATACAACGTTTCGCCAGTAATTACAACTAGCATCATCAAGTGGCAGCCAGATTTGTGGAGAAATATAGCAGTTAGCCTAACTTTTGATCGAGCAGATTCACTTGAAAATGGTGATTTGAGATATGTTTTGTTTGTTTGCTTATAGTTTTTTTTAAACATACCTACTGTAAATTACATATCTGCTTTCATTACATTTAACTTCATTTGACACTGCCAAACTGATCTGAAGAAGGATACCACTAACATTGATACCTGAGAAAGAAACAAACAGAACTGCACCAGAGGTCAACAAGATTGAGATATCCAAGCTGAAAGGAAGGCAAATGAGAACAGGGCAACAATGTTGTCCAGATTTAGCTCAATCGTCAGCAACCGTTATTATTCTCCTTGTATTTCCTGCACTTACAGACCACGCTGCATCGCAACCCAAACACTCAGCCCCTTTGTTGAAGTGTCTACTTCACTGCTCCCAACTTTCTTCTGATACACCACTTCCCCCCCCCTCCCACTCCCTTACCAGAAATTGGACAGGTCTGACGTCTCCACCATCAGGTCATTGAGTGAGTCCACCATCTTTGTGTGGAAGGCAATTGTGTTCATAAGCTTGCCAAGATCCTTATGGTCCTTGAGCTGCAGACTTGCCTTGGATACGCTGGTGTAGGCCTGGTAAAGAGAATAAAAGCATGACGGTGTACTACGTGACAAAAAATGTAAGCGCAGATATGGAGAATCTCCCACAGAAATCCCTGCAACAGCTACAATCGACGGTGAGTGATTTCTCAACAGGTCCGGCACTTCACTGACGATTGTCATCAATGAATCTCCTTAACTTGCACAGCATGGGAGGGGGAGGGGCGGGCTTCATCCAGCAGCAGATTGACAAATGGTTGAAAGGTTGACATTATTGTGCACAAGGAGTGTTTTCCTTGTTTACATCTTAAGCTAACGTACAGTCCCTGCACATCACACAACAGGGAACACACTATGCGCCCCTCTGCATGCAGTTTTTTCCATTTAAATTCATGGCTGTTTTTGACAACAGTTCGCAGCATGAACGCTCCGGCACGAGCACCGCAGGAAGTCAACAAATGCAACCGTGTTCACTATTACAGTGCGTGCAATGCGGGTGTGTTTTTCCCCGAGCCACACAATTTGTCCGACAAGCGAGTGATCAGAAGTGGTTATGTGTAAGTGGCTTCGCGCTGAAAATGTCCGAATAATTACACTGACAGCATTTAATTTCAAATGAACATTACACCGGCTTGTAAGTGTACGGGCATGACGCCAGGCACTGCCAAATGTGTGCACGTGCATAGTTGTTTTCTGGACACTCGTTGCAATCAGACTGCCTGACTTAGGGCAGCATAAGTTGAAAATGGTTCAAAAAGTATGGGATGCTATGCGCAAATAATGCCACTAAATTAAAACGTTTCTGTTACAAAGTTTACCGATTTACTTGCCCTCTGTGCAGTGTTCTCTATATTTAACTTGCGCGACTGTCAGAGTCATATTTAGTGCATAGGTCTTGCCATTTTTTGTTGCTTTACATAACGATAAGTGGCAGGGTGCCAGTGGCAGAGTAATGTGCGGGCACTCGCTCTCCGATTGTTCCAATGCACATGTCCAGCGCATGAGGATGGGTCAAGACCTCTCTGGGCATGTCGTCGTTTGATGATGGGAGGGAGGGAGGGAGGAGGGGGCAGGGGGGTGGGAGTCTGGAATCTGGTCAACAGCTTCGGGAGTGGCGGAGAGAACGTCGGAGATGTTTCTTGGGTGTGAGCAAAAAGCTTTTCATTCGATGTCCCATCGTGTGAAGTTGTTCACCACATCCACACACCGTGAGGTGTCCTCGAGTCTCCATGCGTGCAAGAGCTATCCGCTCTCTCATGCAGTTGTTCATGGCCTTCGTCCACAGGGGGCGAAGGGAGTGTTGAAGCTAAGCGGCTCGACTGTCAGGTCAGCTGTGAGCCTCTTAAAGGCTCTTCTAAAAGAGGCAGGCCTTTTTCAGCCGAAGCGTGAATGCTACATGCATGGCATACAAAACTAAGTGCGTACGATCATTTAAAAAAATATCTCTGCATCTGATTACCAATTAGCATATGTAAAAATACAGACTAATAACATAACCTAAAATTTATGATGGGTTTGATGGCTGATGCTCCTCTTTCTGATGAGTGCCGCCACATCCTGAACTCACCTGAAGTCTGAACCAATCCAGCCTCAATCCTCTGAAATCAAAGGGCTCTCCCTGGTCCACTGCCAAGAGAAATGGTTCATATCATTGCACTTTTATAAACATTTTGAGTAAAAATTTAATTGCACAGGGAAATATTTCAACAGAACTCAATCCCTAGTTTTTTTTTCTGTAAAATACGTGATTGTAAAATGTAGCCCTTAGTCTGCGACACAGTGCACCGGTGTGTATGTGTGAGCCAAATGAAGATGTTGCAAAAGAGACATTTATACAAAATGCATGGCAGCACCGAGGGCCATACCTTGTCTGACATTGAGTGACGTCATGGTGCTGACAAATGATGACATGATGACAGACTCATCTTCGGGGCACACCGACAAGTTCTGAAACAAACGTTTCACAAGAGCGTCATCACGTGAGTCAGATGCATTACGACTCTTTATAGATTAAAACACTCAGTCGTAAGCGAGGTAAGTTCACCCGTCTGGTGAAACACACAATTGCTTGCTGTGCAAATTTGTGTCCATAACTTAGCATTGAACACATTCATTTATGCACTATTTTTATTTTAAATATATACTTTTATAAGCACAGCCCAATAAATCCATGTTATATAAGCCCAGCATGTAAACATTGTTCTTATCCCCAAGACATTGAATGATGCTAAATAAAATGCAAACTGATAAAAAAATAAACTGCCAATCCTATTATTACTAAATGCAACTATGGTTCACCGTTTCAATAAAACACTATACATTTTGTATGAACTGGAAATATTGCTGACGCTCTTTCTGTGATGTGTAATAGCATGTCTTCACACTTAAAGAAGAACTCGTTACTTTAATGACGATGCAATTTGGATAAATGTGCTGATCAAAGCTGAAACATGTTTGCCCACAACTGGGGTTTCATTTAAAACAAATCTGATGAGGAAGTAAGTAGATTGTAGCTGTGGTGCAAGACAGATGAGGCTGTCCACCACATTCTGCACATGATGACACTGCTGCCTAGCTTGGTGCAGAATCACGCAATTAGTAAATACGTTCTGCGTGATAATCTCACAACACTAACTTCTGGAAAAGGAAAAAAATTACAAGCTATTTTATTGTGATCTAGGTTACCGCGATGATTTTATTAGTTACGGTGGCGAGATGTTGACTACCTTGCCTGGTATACAGGAGGTCGTGGGTTCATACCCAACCCTAACGCCTCTATATTTGGAATATGCGTGTTCTCCCCGTGGTCGAGTGGATTTTTGTCCGGGTCCTCCAGTTTTTCCCCTCCACGTTTATAAACATTCGTTGCGAGTATTTGGCTGCTATACATTTCCACATAATAAGCCAATTTGTTGATCTATAATTTGTGGCCAGGTCGCTTCTGAAAAAGAGCGATGTAGCTCAGTGGGCTTTAACTGCTAAAATAAAAATAGAAAACGTTAAATAAAAATCCAGCTGCCGATATAATTATCAAATTGCTTTATACCCTTTATACAACAATTTCACATTTCAATTTACACATTTCAAGAGATGTCAGGGCCAATAAATAGGTTATGAGATTATTATTTTTATTCTAAATCATATTTTTTCTGTAGTGAAGCACGTGCAAAAACAATTTACACACCAAGCTGGGAGGGGTTTGGATGACTTTTCAAACCGTTGCATTTGCAGAGAACCAGTTAACAGCGTTCACGTAAGTATCCACTATTACATGAAATGTATCAAGTTATTTATTTTAAGATGCTGCTTGTCTAATAATGTACAACTGAATACGCAGACACTTCTTGTACTGACCAAGTCATATTTACCCAGCCTTGTTGGTATCAGTCCCATTTCGATTAAAATGACCAATTGTCAACATGGGAATGAAGCACCATGTGTGTTTCATTGTCATTGTTACGGACCCTTAGTGATGACTTCACTCCAAATTGACGACCGACAACCTCCGTGATCGCAACAAAGACCAAAACCTAGGGTCCGCGGACCAGTGTTGGTCCCACAAGAACGTAGAGTAGTCCGTAGAACGATCGCAGATATGACGATTCTTTCACAAAAAATACCTTTAAAATTACAGTAATTAGAATTCATTCAAAACATATCAACACAGCTGACCATTGACTAAATCTGCTGACTGCTGGTAATTAATGTACTGACATCACACGTTAAAAGAAACATTTATGTTATTGATGCACGGTGAGCCACAATAAAAATGCGAGCGTGGACAGTGGTTTGCTGGCTGCGTGTGACTAACATGTGCATCATACTGAAATCGGGCAAGCGAAGCAATCCTTTAAGGCGGACAGTTTAGTGGGTGGTGGGAACTCGCGGTGGAAACTTATTCATATTTCAACATCGAGTGGGATGTGTGTTCCGTTTGTATTCACTGCCAGTGCAGATGCTCAAAGTCAACTCTGCGAGAGTGCAGCAGAAGTCACACACAGTATCTGGCACCATCTCTTTGTTTTAAAAATGCATCCACTTACGGAATGTATTTGTCTCTTGTGACCAAGTGTTTTATCCGCCGATACGGTTGGGAATTGTTATGTTGGCTAAGGCACATATTACGGGAGATTCTGTCCCATTGGCGCATTACTTTCTCTCGTGGTGAAGCGCATGAGGAAAGTACAACTGAGCACCCTTTGCTATGTTTGGCTATTACACTTCCAGAACACCTGCAGTGCTGAAACGTTCCATATTTGCAGACTTTATTAGCGTTCAAACACAAAGAGTTTTCCACTGTGGGTTCTCACCCCTGTGCAAACTATATGCTGTCAAAGTTGGCGCAAGTCTATATAAATTAACTCAGTCACGCATTTATATGGAGATGTTTTGCAAAGCTATTTTTAAAAAAACTTTGTCTTAAGGTGTGATAATGATTTTTATGAAAATCCCAAATCCACCAGAGCACGATTTGTGACATTTGGCTTTATAAGGATCCCCTGCCCTGCATTGCTAGGATGGATTTCCTGCCACCCATTGCTACACAGCTCACTCTTTCTGCACTGGACATAACCCAAACTGCAAAACAAACGCCCTGGGACTGAGACCAAGGATCCAATGCCTGCAGCGGTGGATGCTAGCCCAGTGGCGTCCCTAAGCAGAAACAATTTTTGGAGCCCTACCTTTCAATTATAAAATCCTTGAGAGATGACAGAAGAGATATAGATGTAGCGAGATAAGAGGAGTGCAGATAAACACAGAGATGTGGCAAGATGATAGATGAGAGCTACAGACAAGATAGAGATGTTGACGTTTCACGCGAATCAGATTACGGATTAAAACGTACAAAGTACATTGCTATGTTTATTACGATTTTAATTCGAGCTGACGTTTTGATGCACCCTGCTTGTCATGAATCCCGGTCCCCTTTAACTGCTTTGGGACTCGAAGCATTTGCTTTGCTCTGCTTGGGCCCAGCGCCACCACTTCCCGCCCGCCCGCGCTTAACGGCGGGCAGCCGGCCGCGAGCGTCTCTCTCCCGCGGCCGTCGCGCCCCACTCGGTCACGCCAACCGAAGCGGAGGAGTGCGTGACTTGTCAACCTGGTGGCAACAACGGCGACGAGGAACTCTTTCCTTTTTGACATTTCAGGTGGGAAGAAGTCAACAGTGTTTTCTTTGTTGCGCTCTCCATTTCTCCCCTTCATTATTTTTTTACCTTCTTCATCGACTCTTTAAGAGAGCGTATTCTGGGTCAAGAAAGTTCAACGACCGCATCTGCTCTTTGACAAAAATACGCCTGCCACCGTGTTGTTCTTGGCGAGTGACATTTTTTCAACTTCATTGCTGCTTGCGTGCACCTGATGCTGATCTGCTTGCCTTACTCTCCAAAGAGCAAAAGTAAAAAATGACCTGATCACATGATAAATGAGTCAACCTCCGTCATCGGTTTCAACCAACTCGCTACAACAACATGTTTGACTCAGTTGCCGACCCTCCCGACTTCTTTGTCTACAGCGGACAACTCTCGTTCTTATCTAACTTTATAGGCGTAAAAAAAACGCATTATGAAGTCATGTTTATAAACAGAACATTTCCCTCAAGCGAGGGCAATGCCATTGAAGCACATTTGCCCTTCTTCCCTTTTCTTCCTCCGCTCTTCGCAAAGTGAATTACGCACAGGTCGTACAAATGTTTAATGATTTTTCTCACACATTTATCTCCCACTATCTGCGTGGCCACTGAGTGTTTGTGCAGTGACGACAGCGTGGGGCCATATGGGGTTTGGGGATACACGTTGCCAGAGGTGGTCAGGGGTGGGTGGGTGGGTGGGGGGACTGATGAAGATATAAGCTTCCATTTCCACGTGCAGATTTTTTTTTGTTCAGAGCAACTCTGGTCTGATTGCCCCACGGTGGACACCGGGGGGCCAGCCCAGCTCAATGGACTCGTAATGCCACGTTCCCACGCCCACTTGGAGCCAAGCCAGGTCGGTCTGCAAACTGGGCGAGTGGGTTTGGCCCAGATTCCCACGCAGCCTCACCGAGCTGACACAGCACCCAATGAGCCAGTTATCGGGGGGCCCCGTGGCTCCCTTTAAGGCTTGTACCCAAGCCACCATTGGAAGCAGCCATGACATCACGGAGCCTACGTGGAAATGGCATGATTATTCGGCAGATTCATTGTGTCGTTCAGCTTCAGAGCTGTGGGGGTTTTTATTTTTTACAAACTCGGTAGAACAATTCTAAAAGTAACAGAATAGCACCATCCCATCGTACATTAATTCTGTTATATAAAATATAATCACTTTCCTACTATGGCTGTGGAGGTAATAGAAAAGGCGGGGGAAGCATGAAGGTCCAATCCCACGGAGCCACGTGGCTCATGAAAGCGTGAAGAAAATAAATGAGCCGTGCTGGAACAGCCCCGGACTCTATTCGTGCCATGAAGCTAAGTCGCCAGCGGTCATGGGAACGTATCATAAGTTGACATGGGATATCTAAAGTGTGGCGGTCACAAGCAAGTTGTCTTCAGATAGAGCCACTACCCTTACTTAAACAATACTCTCCGACCGCTACCCTCTGGCTGTGTGGGGAGCAGGAGGTACGAAGATGGACTGAGAAGGGCCAGAGCCATGGATCATCATGGCCCTTGGATCATCACGGCCTGTGGATCATCACGACCCTTGTTTCATCATGGCTCATTGATCCTGATGGCTGATGAATTGTGTGGGGATGCAGAACCATCACCCCCCACCCCCTGGGTAAAGAACTGCTCCCTGGGCTGGCACTGGTTGGAAGGAGCCAAGGTCCCCCATTAGTCTTGCCAATTAGGCATGAAAGAACATAAACACGTGTGAAGGTGGGCTCTGGTCGGGAAACCTCAGCATTTGAGCATAATAGCGGAGGCACAGTGTGTGGTGGGCGGGCGCAGTGGTGTTTGGCAAACGGTGCCGCATACCTGCACGAGCTCGTTGAGTACCACGGCATCAAAGCCGGCCAGGTACTGCAAGTGGTAGCGCTGAATCACCTGGGCGTACTTCCTCACCAGAGCACGGAGCTCCTCCATGTAGAACATAAGCTCTGCCTGGTGCCTGGAGAGGTTGTGGAGCCAGGGGAGATGGGTACAAAAATAGAGGGGACAGTTGAATACATGGACAACAGGACAAGTGGACATACATACATACATTCAAGCAAAATAAGAGACATACGTGAGGGCAGACAAAGAGATAATGTCGGCAGCTGGGGAATAGTTGTCGAAAAAAGTTTGAAAATATAGTTTACAAATATAAGTTCCAAAGAAATGACGATTGTAATGTGGATCTACAATCACAAGGCAATATATCAACAGCACAAATTATGAAATGGCCCAATCCAAAGGCGAAACTTGCAGTGCAGTTAATTTCTCTAAAACATAAACCTTGAGCTACGATTGATTCATAAACGCGGCGAGCAATGAGATGACTAATAGCTGAACGCCGCTGGTGGATACCACAAGGGATTATACCAGGGAGAGGAAAACGCGGGAAGCATTTGATGAAATTTGGTGGATGTATTTGAGCAATCCCGAGCCATTGTCAGCATCTGAGAAAACACACGGCTAACAGAGTAGAAGAGCACCTCCTGGTGACCTGAAACAGAACTCCGTGGTTATTATCTGTGCACCTCGGCGCGTAACGATGCCGTGCAACGACTCGGCTTCTCCCTCCCCAAAACGTGCACAATTTATTCGAGTTTCGATTCTCCGTTACCATTGTTGTGAATTGTAGATATTCTAATGACTGTGTGGGGTGGGGGGGGACAACGTGCACTCATTGCATGCAACGAGTACAAATAATTTCATGGCTTTTAAAAGAAGACTGAAGTAGCTGCATGTCAGACAGGTGACAAGGCAATGAGGAATTCAATCATCAGGATATCTGGTGTTAAACACTGATTGGCAAAACATAGCCTTGTGTATGACAAACTCACCCACAATGTGTCTGATCTTATCAGAGCTGAAAAGCTAAGCTTTTGGCTCGAGTCTGGGCAGTGCTTGTATGGGCAACTGTCACATTCAACAAGACTGGCCTAGCAGGTGTCGCAAGCAGTGGGGGACATTACAGCAAAATCCATTGATGCTGTGCTGCACTCCCCACTCTCACCTTCACCAATCCGAACTGACCAGAGTGGTGAAGTATAGTCAAACATCGCTCACGGCCCGCGAGGCATTGGGGAGGGGAGGCCCTCATCCAGCGGAGGATTGACACAGCGGGCTGTGCGTGCAAATGTAAAACGTGAAAGGTGTGTCAAATAAAAAAAAAAACTACTCGCTTGTCCACGTAGTCCTCGATGTTTTTTGTCTTCGGCAAATTCTCCGCGTGCCGCAGCAGCCACAGGATCTCATCCCGGGAAAAGGAGAGCGCCATGAAGACAAACAGTGCCTGCAACGAGATTTGAACAGCAAAGGGAATGCTCAGCGGATGTCGTTCGGCGAATTTCATGAATTGTAATAAAATCTAAATCACGCACCAAGTTTTCAAGATCATTGCAACGTTGAAACTATGAATAGGAAAGAAAATATTGTACATGACACACGTCCCGTATTTCAGAGGAAACCTAACATGCACGCGTTACACATTAAACACTACTCTAATAATAAACCATGATCGTATTAAGAAACGTGAATATCTACGAAAAAATTGCAATCATCAGAAATACGACTGGTTATTCTACATGAACACTGACCAGCAATGTTAAAAGTGACACAGTGTAGTATATATATGCATAGATCCGAGGGTTTGTGCATTACAGAACGTTCCCAACTTGAAATAGAGCAGGTTACGGTTCATAACATAGGCATGCATAACAGAAAACATAGATATTTATTCTAAAAACCAAAAGTTTCACAAACTCACATGGTGTGTGACCTTTCATATTCCTGAGATGATGCCCTATGAATTATACCAAGGTTAGTAATAGCTATGATGATAATGTTGGTAATTATGCACACCAATTATAATGATACTCGTAATTGTGCATCTGGGATCAATACAAGGCATTATTTCAATGATAACAAGGCTGATGATGAAGATAACGATGTGAATCACTGTGATTATCTCTCTCTGACAGCAATAAAATGTGTACCACCACTCTACAGGAAGTCAAAAAGTGGCTGTCCTATGGAGAGACTAGCTTCTGCCTATTGAATGCGGAATTTCTATGCCTGACTGAAAGTTTCCAATGGAGAGGAGTCAATGTCATCATCGTTTGTCTTCACAATGACGATGTTGGAGGAAGTCAGTCCCACACATTCCCCTACACACCTTGTTACCCCACCTTCAATTCCAATTTCAAGTACCCTTAAAATCTCACCACCAGTTGCCACCTCAGTATCAAATGAATGATGAATTAAAAGTTGAAATACATAATTAGACCTCCTTTGCCAGTACCAAAATATAATAATAGGGTTTTTCCCCTTTTTTTCTGGCAACAAAACTGAAACCTTTTTACGAGGATTCATGTCTGCATTAACCGCAATACACGCAGTCAAAATGCAAAAGGTGTCCTCTGGTCGAGCACCAATTGGGTCGAGGCTCAAAAGAAATCCGTCCTTGGTGTGGACCAATCCGTTTCAAGGACAATGCATAAATTATCATAGTGTGTTTTTTGTTTGGATTTTGACTGCAAGTATTGTGGTGAATGCAGACATGAATCCTTGTAAAAAAGGTTTCAGTTTTGTTGCCAGAAAAAACAAGGAGGAAAAACCCTATTATTGTTGAAATACATGTATTCACATGGCAATGTGGAATAATGACATGGTTGACCTGAGTCTTAGATGATAGACGGGGTGTGTGGAGCGATGCAGTGGGGCCCAGCCAGACAGGCTTACCTTGGGTCCCAGCAGGCCGGGCTGGTCAGCCAGCACTGTGCAGAGCTCCTTCAGAGACGCGCGGAGAAACTTCCTGCGCTCCCGGTGCATCAGGCCCCTGTCGTACCACCACAGGTGCAAACGTAACAGGGACTCAGACGTGCAATCCTTTCGTCAACCCCGAGTACACTGAAAAGTGACGCAACGTGGTTATAACATGATCAAGTTGCACCAAAGCCAACGTCATTATTCCTCTTCACTCCGTCGATTTCTTCAGATAGGCAACGGTTGCACAATCGACACCTCCAAGGTCTGCTGAATAATTATTTTTAGTCGCATCCAACCATCTGGCATCAGAGCTTCCTCTTGGTCGATGAACTATAGGTCCCATCCACTGCCGATTCTGACATTATTCTATTCCCAACAGCAAAGTTGCTTCACCTGTCATTGCCATAAAACACCACATATCCTCTCTGCATGGGCCCATACACATGTAAGCAAGTGTCGTCCTTGCCCCGTACAACCGATTAGCATGGTTGGCTATGTACGGTGTGAAAGAAGGTCAACATACATGCACGCATGCACCAAGCACTCACATGTACACCTTTACTATCAAAGAAGATGTTTAGAATACCTAAAGTAAAAAGTGTCACAACGGCTTTCATTGGGGCAGACAATTACCTGAGGGTGGAAATGCGGTTAGGTGATATTGGTTGGTTTTGTGATTTCTTTTTTGACGTAACATTTAAGAACAAGAGAGAATTAGGTCGAGAAGATAAATCAAAATTAACGTAACAATAAGTGTTGACCTTTAAGTCGTTACATGCTAAACCTTCTGTGGGGCAATCGCTAACCTGGTTGAGACTACAGTTTATCACTTTAAAGACCCGAACATAAAAACATTTATGCGTTTCGGTTGGCTCTTAATCATCTTCTTACGTATGGCTGATGTAGATGCAGAGCAAGTTCAAGTTCATTTATTAGGTATAGCCCTGTGAGCCATTCGGCTCTTGAATCGGGTGCAACCGCAACAAACAAACAAAACTAAAACATGAACAAAAAAACATCTTAAAGTAAATATGTGACTGAGTACAAACAGAAAATACAAGAAAAGACAGCAAAATATTGCAGAAAAAACACCGTACACCAACGCTGTGTGCAAAAATCCCAGTGGGATGCAAGTCAAACAACAACAACAACAACCACAAGACAACTTAGATTAAGGCCATCAGACTAACTATGTACTACAACAAACAAACATGGCTAAACCAATACACTTTTCGAAATCACCAAAATAAAGTGACATTCCGATCCAGGACGGTTTTTAGGCCAGTAGAGGGCAGCCTCACATCATACACAGAAAGGTTCTACCCTATATATTATTTGAAGGGATGTCTTGAATTTTAAAGCGTTGCTGCAAAAATGAACAAACTGCCATTGAAGTGTTCTTCAAGGCAGTTTTTTTTTGCTCTTCAAATGTCAGTGATAATATCCAAAAAACTCGGGAGAATGATTTTTACAACTTACGCTTGGGAGAGGGCTTGCTCCTTACACTCTCGGATATCAGCAACACGTTTGTTGTACCTACAGAAAACGTGACATGAACACATTTGAAAAGTCAAACATAAATGAAACGTCTTGCAATTAGCATTGCTGCAGGACCCTTTTTTACCGATATGAATTCTCAGTGTGTCCCAAAATCCCAATTGTGCAGTTCACAGAGCCATGTCATTACAACCGCCAGTTTATTCCGGGAAGATTTATGACATTGACTGCACGTAACAAATTCTGCTGACTCACCTGCTGCCTGTGCCACATATGTCACTCTCCCAGCAGCAGAAGCATAAAATTAAATTGGAATCGTTTGTGACGTGCACCTGTGCCAGCTAACAAACGCGTTCCTACTCGTACGCAAGTTCCACGACGCACAAGAAAAGCGGCGGTACCATGTACGAGTACAGGGGACCCTCACCAATTCACTCACTGGATGGCATCAGAACGGGAATTCGTAACAAAGACGGCACCATAGCTTACGATGCTTTATTGTTTAACTTGCTTCTGCTAAACACACACCATCTGTCTCAACAGATAAAACAGCAGTGCACACACGCGATTCGGTGGGCGGCTCGTGATGGCTCTTTAATGCACGGAAGCGGTGGAGCGTGGCTCGGGTGCCCGCCCGCCCGCACGCAAGAGCGGGCCGCACGACCGTGCGAGCAACGCGTGTGCACCGAATATGCGAAGAGAGAGCGAGCGAACGTGCGCACGTAAAAAGCAGCACGCGGCGCGTGCGCAGCAGATGCACGGATTCTTGTGGAAACTCAGAGTCGTGCACGCGCGTAACGAATGGACGTGCAAGCGGCAAATGTGCCCAGCATAAAGGCTGGCAAAGTGCCCCGAGCTGTGATGGCAAGTGTAAAATAATGGGATGTAGAAGTATTTATTCCAGCACCCAATTCATTTTTTTTATTCAGCAATCAAAATTGTATCTTACGTCAAAAGCAAGAGATATACTGTGAGCTTATGCACCAAATGGCAGATGCAGAGAGCTATCAGCGAGATGAGCATGTGACTACATGTAGCATTTGGGTAGAAGGAGCATCCCACCATCAAACGAAGATGAAGCTGAATTTCGGAGGCAGGCTGTGAGCAAATTAATCAAGCTACACTATGTGCAAAATATATATTTAGCCAATACATGATCAAAGGATGCCAAAGACAATCGTGCACGGTGTCAAAAAGCGACCTTCAAACATCGAACGGCTCTTTTACAGCCGGGATCATGAGGGTATATTTCGAGCATCATCCGGACACCAATCGTGATTCGCTTTGGCTTTGGCATCCAATGACGCTTTGTTGATGCTATCCTGGTCACGTACTGTGCAGGCCGGTAAATGAGGTGATGTGTGGCCGCATTCTCACCCCTTCATGTTGGTGAAGAGCTCCTCGGTCACTTTGTGGAAGTGGAAGATCTCATCGCGGAACAAGCGGAGGCAGAAGCCACTGCTAAGTGTCAGCTTCCACAGCATCTGAGCATTCTGGTCGGTGTTGAGGGTGCTGTGGCACAGCAGGAATCCGACTGGAGGTGGCACGTGGGGAGATGGCCCAGAGACGGTGTTAATTTAGTTAGAGTTTTTTAAATCTTCGTATAATTGCCGACAAACCTGTGAAATTTCAGCCAAGTCCTAGTCTGTGGATTTCATATGTAGTCATTCCCTTATTTCTGGTCAACTACAATTGTCAAAATATTGTCTACTCTTAGTTATTCCAATCAGTGAAACCAATCAGCCTGGTTCATTTCATCTTGCCATAGACATGCTAGGTTTGGGGTGGGGATTCACAGAATTACCATGCTTGATGACTTTTGTCTGACTCTTAGTCATCTTTAACACGTAGGGTTTCGCGACCAATGTCATCCATAATAGAGGTTTTTTGGGTTAGATCGCGTAAATATATAAATGTGTCGTTAAACCCGCCACCACCCGACACAGCCAACTAGTAAGGGTTGTTACGTAAACAGAAAATGCCAATTCGTCACTAGTACAGCACTAACCGGTGTGTTGGAGAGCCAAGCCTTACTAGTTGTCTGTGTCGGGTGGTGGCGAGTTTTAACGACACATTTATATATTTACGCGATCTAACCCAAAAAAAACTCTATTATGGTCCATAGTCATCATTGACTAAAATAATTAAAATCGTTGACAAATCTGTTTTCCATTAATGTATCAGTATGTATTTTCAATACGTACACACAATTAATGCTGCCAAACAACTGCAGAATATACCAGTGAGATGTCGGATTGTTTTAAATAACATTCCATGACCATGAAATTATTTACTTTCATCATGAGTTTATGGCCTATGATTAAATAAGCAATATGAATTCTCTCAAGGATGCAGTGGTACTTTGGGCATCAATATGAATGTAGAATATCATTGCATATTTAAAAGTAAAAGAAATATATCTGAATTGATTTACTAGAAAACAAGACTGCAATGCAACACAATCGATGCCAACCGGATGAATATATTGCATGTCACTGTAGAACAAAAATCGATAAACCATGATAATATAAACATGTTATGATTTTACACCCTAGGAACCAAAGGGTCACTACTGACGATGCGCTCCCCAAATTTCACCAGGCTCACTGTTCATGAACTCTTGGAAGTGCTTGCACAAAGGATAGTAACATCTCATCCTGTGTTCTTTGGAATTACAACTCGATTTTATATTTCACTGTGGTGTTTATTTGCAACAATGTGTTGGCACTTGGCTCTCACGTGTCAACAAATTGAAATCAATATTTGCGTCTTTGAGCCTCTGAGGGGCACTTTTTACACATCCACGTTTCAAACGTAAGCGGCGCTAAACCTCCATGTCTCTGCTGCCAATCTCCCTTGCCTGTAACCTTCCCACCTTTCACCATTCATGCGGAAAATGACACTTTGGTAATGTAGGGTAGGACAAGGGAAAGATGTGTGGCACCACTGCAGCTTTGATAGACTCACTTTTTGAAGGCCTCAGCTCTGCTGAGGGCATATGTGAGTAAGAATCACAAATAATATAATCTGCCTGAAGTGTGCAATTTAAGCCTTGATCTTAAACACGGAGGGGATTGCAGTGACATGGCGAAGCTATTGCCTTAATTGGTTGCTCCAAATGCAACAAAAAATATTGCTTTGAAATACACTCGATCGTGTGCTTATTGAAAATGCAATTGAATAATTTGACACCAATAACACAAACACAACGCATTAATAAACGTGAACCCAGCTAGTTTAAACCACATGAAAGTGACTATTACAGTACTTTTTACGCAACATCACACAACTAAATGTATGGCTTATTATGGAAAAATATACGTGTACAGGTGTCCACAAAGATATCATCTATGCATACAGAATTACAAAGTCTGGGGCTGGGTGAATAAAACTACATGCGCTCACTTGGTAGTGTGAAGATTTTATCGTATGGGTCTCATCGCTACAAACCTCTGCGTGTCTGCCGAGGTGTTGGTAACATACGTAAAAAACAGAATTGTCAATTGTATTTAGCGTCCTCGATCATGTAAATGACATCTCACAATCGCTGAGAAATCACGGACCAAGCTGGATCGATAGCGGGCGGTGAGCCATCGCCAACAACTGCTCTGCAGTTCTCTATATATAAAGACGTTTTCAGTCAATTGGTGAGTGTTTAAACACTTAGGAGGAAACCGGAGCACCTGGAGTAAACCCTACACATGTGAGGGAGCAACACTCTATCCCATAAACAAGGCGGCAGCTGATATCCATCCACGGATGTCTCGAGATTTGAGAGAGCCCAATACTTCAGATATTATCGTTTTGAACATTCAAGCATTAAAGAGCACAAACACGTTTTGGCTTTAAAACTCAAGTCCATGCAGGAAATGTGCCCAGCATTTCAACCTCACGGTTAAAAATATTTTCTGATTATAATTCTCGAATAGTTTTGGGGCAGACACCTTTAACAGACACCCTTATATACTTAAAGTGACTGTGGCCAAATAGCCTATATTACTCACAGACGATCCACTTCTCCATGCTGTCAAGGGATAAGTATTCACACGGCATCTGCGGGGACAAAAAATACATTTCAGGTGATATTAATGCAGGCAAGTGTCCGATGAACGTCTATAGGATTTTGATTTGAAGCTTTCGTGACTGCAGGAATCCATACTCTTTGGTTCTTTCGGTAAAGTCACATAGATATAAAATAAAATAAATCACGACGTTTCGGACGCAACACAAGCATCCGTCATCAGCAGCAGGCCATGCTTTCCCACCTGATGACGCACGCTTGTGTTGTGCCTGAAACGTCGTGATTTATTTTATTTTATACCTACGTGACTTTACCGAAAGAATCAAAGAGAATCTATAGGATTATAATGCAATTATTTGAAGGCATAAATTACATCACAAGCAAACTGATTAAAAAAGTGGCTAGAACACCGCTTCCAGGACATTTTGGCGAATGCAATAAGTCTGGCGTTGTCAAGAACAATAAAGATGCTCTCCCGTGAGTACGCATTATTACACTCGTACAACTGCGTTATTTGATTTTGGCATTTCTCGCTTAACTGGTGCATGTTCAGGTCTGGTGATGATGGAATTGTCATCAACAGAGTCTGCGTTTTAACGATGCCAATGTTGATCTGCATTTCCAGATAAAATATAACTTTAACAAACTATACATTCATACACACAAACGAAACCTCTGTGAAGATAAGTGTATACCCAAATGCGAATATCATGGATTTGTGTGGAAATTTTTTACATAAAAAAAACATCATTTAAATATAACAATTCAAAGTCATGCATCTGTATGCACGGTATTTACACGTCTTATCGCCATGTCTATCATTTGTTCGTAAAATGTTTCAACACACATCATCACGTGGCACATTGATGCAACCATACTATATTACATTCCAAATACACACATTCAAGCACAGTACCCAATGGCGCACTGCATTGTCCATATTGAATATTAACT
This sequence comes from Lethenteron reissneri, assembly GCF_015708825.2. Taxonomy (NCBI): domain Eukaryota; kingdom Metazoa; phylum Chordata; class Hyperoartia; order Petromyzontiformes; family Petromyzontidae; genus Lethenteron; species Lethenteron reissneri. Next base: position 7,746,426 of record NC_083801.1, read on the forward strand.
TTATCACACTATATTGGGGGATATAAATGTATTATATATTTGTACCCATCCATATTTGCCTCCTCACTATTGATTTCAGCACCTCACAGATGAGCTTTTCTACAGCTCCATCTGTAGGGAGGCATGTAATACACTCTGATAGCAAGTGGCAAGAGAATAAAAGCCGCGATTGTAAACACATACATAGGCGTATAAAATATGGCACAGACACAATACTCTTAGTTTTTTCGGTAAAGTTACATAGGTAAAAAATGAAATTAAAATTAATAAAAATAAAAGAATAAAAATCACGACGTTTCGGAGGCAACACAAGCTTCCGTCTTCAGGTGAAACCGTCACCCGAAACGTCGTGATTTTTATTCTTTTACTTTTATTAATTTTAATTTCATTTTTTACCTACGTGACTTTACCGAAAAACTAAGAGTATGAATCCTTGCAGTCACGAAAGCTTCAAATCTACAGACACAAAACCTACAAGTCTGGTAACAATGTCTTGGGCATATCCTGCTGTGCCGGCCTATGGGATAATCGTGTGCATCGTGAATATGAGAGAGTCAGCCAGGCGCTTGCGTCGTGTGTCCACTCACCGTGTCGGACTGTGCGGGGTTGATCATGGTGGCCGGCGCGCTGATGAGGCTCAGCAGCTGCACGGCACGCCACTGATCCGCGGGCAGGTTCCTCCGCGGGTACACGGTGCACAGCGACAGCAGGGCATCGGTCACCAGCTGCACCACCACACGGCAAACAAAGATGGACATCTCTATTTAAAGCTTTTGTGACTGCAGGGATTCATCTTCTTGGTTCTTTCGGTAAAGTCACGTAGAAGGGAAATAATAAAATAAAATAATGAAAATATTATTATATTACATTATTTTATTATGTTTTATTTTTATTATTTTATTATTTCCCTTCTACGTGACTTTACCGAAAGAACCAAGAAGAAAGATGGACATCGCCCGTGTGGTCAGACAGCACCGTTGCAGACCTCATTTGGCTCCCCAGTGCACTACGGTACTCGTTTGAAATTGAATCGACCTAGGGGATGCCCAGGACCGGTTCAAACATTCACCACTGATTGTTGGCAATGAGCAGTAATCGAACTCGGGTGACAGCGGTTATCACTATGCTACTGCTCCCCATGCAGTACAAAGATCCCCCGTATAGCCTTAACAGACTGTAGGGGCAAGTGCTGTTAGCGAGCACCTATGAAGGCCGGAACGGTACACGAGGGGGTGGGTGGCCAGCACCACGCCCGACCGCCTTTGTCTCCCTAGCGGCGATGTTTACACATCGCACCAGGTACTCATTTGAGGCTGAGTCGACCTAGGGGAGGCCCAGGACCGGTTCAAATAATCGTCACTAGTGTTTGCCGTGAGCGGGAGTCGAACCCGGGTCGCCAGGTTCGTAGTGCAGCGCGCTAACCGCTACACTACCGCTCCCCACTAGCACAAGCACACATGCAGGGACAGGGGACATACTGCACACATGGTGACCTCTCCCCGGATGTGCCAATTATCAAATATTAATGGCACGCATGCAGGGTAGTGCCAATTAGCGGAGAGAAGGATGTGAAGTTATAAATAAACCAAATACGGGTGTCGTTGTTGGCAAGAGAGCGGAGTTCTCTCCTGCCATGCCAACCTGCAATTATTTACACCAGTTAGGCCTCATTCAGTTTTTAGACCAGATTCTTGACGCCTTCACCATTTCAAACAAATTACGCAAGGCACACTTGTAACAGTGAAGTAAGCAGTTGGTATAGCAATCTCACGAGACATGAAATCTATTTAACTATGTGTATGTTTTACCAGACATCCACACGGCTAAATATATTTATCAACTACTGCACATGCTGGGAATGCCCGATTTTCTTTCAGTACGGATGGTAGATACTGGTAGGTGTAGATTCAGAGGATTATGCATCGTGAGAATCAAAATTATGATAACAGTGACATGTCTGTTGAGTAATCCAGCGACTAATTAGCCAGAAGCTTTATATGGAGTGGTTAAAGATCTCAATTTTGTCCTCAGCAACTTTCATTACAAGAAAAAATTGCCAAAAGCATTGGAGCGTGCACAAAACAGATTTTTTTTTCTGGCAAATCAATAATTGCAATACCTCTAAAAGGAAGAAACATTTTAAAATGCTAATGTATTCAAAATCTTCGAGAAAATATATATTTATGATTAATCAACCTGGCATTTCTACAGGAAAAAAATCCATTTACAGATACAACAAACTTCATAGAAAACCCTGAGCAACCCATCAGAAAAATCCTAAACCTTTTTGAAAGCCGAGACATCTCTTTGTCTGAGCACTGAATCTCTAGTTCTCGTTTTTAAAAACCCCGTATAATATTCCATTAATGCAAACTAATGCCCTATGTGGATGGGTGCCTTAATCAGTGGTTGGCTAACAAATCAGCATCCACTATTTATATGAAAAAAAAACAAGCTCACCAAGACCAAACTAATCATGGCTCAACCAATGACGTGTAATAGCATCAAGCTATTACCGTATACATTTCCATTTCATGGAAAAAAAATTCTCTACGTGCAGAAATCAATTCTGTTAAACTGCCATTGCGCTCGGTTTATTTTATATAACGCATTCACAAGATGGCATTGCAGGCAGAACAAAAATACTCAGAATGAAGAGAAGAAATTCAGCACATAAGCACATGCTGCTAATTTAGAGAATAGTGAAGCTTCGGGTTGACAACTGCCAGAGTAAAGCGAGAAAACGTGTGTGTATTTGGCAGCGGTACAAACAGGAATATACCGAATGTGATCTTTACTTGCTGGCCTGCTAATGTCCACTGTTCGAACGAGACTGCAAATATCATAAGCTCTATGTTATTAAATAAACCTCACTAAATCTTTTTTTTTACCAATTTTATCACTGGAGTCATTACACTATTATGAACACCATACTGCACAGCAGCGGTTCTCAACCCACGATACACGAACCCCTGGGGGTAGGTGGAAATGCCCCAGGGGGGGGTATGTGAAGTGATTTATAAATGTGTGAATTTTTAGCATACGATGCGTCATTGGTGAATAATAATCATGTATAAATCTTCCAAAATAAAATTACTACGACAAAATACGAGCGAGTTAGAATACCCCACAAAATGGACAATACTCTTTGGTTCTTTCGGTAAAGTCATCTAGGTAGAAAAAAGTATAGATCACGACGTTTCGATCGCAACACAAGCGTCCGTCATCAGGTGTGACACAAACACAGCAGGAGGGCTGCTGACGTAGGTTAATATATTTATCACGTAGGCTTTCACGACCAATATTATTCATAATAAATGTTTTTTTCGGTTAGATCGCATTATTTATAAATGTGGCGCAACACTCCACTACCCGACACAGCCAATCATTAAAAAATGTGTCACGTTGACAAAAGACAAATAGCTCACTACTTTAACCCCCCCCCCCTCGGCCACCTCTGATTTCTGCACATGATTGGGAATAGTGTTTGGGTTCAGTTATTAAATAATACACATTACAACTAATTACTAATCTACAACTGATTACTAATCATAACAATTACCTGATTACTAATCTATTATATAATTACAATACCCCCCCCCTCCGCCTATGATCTCTGCACCTGATTGGGTTAAATGATGACGTCACCCTGCTGCTCTATTAAAGACCGGGAGCAAGTGGAGGGCTTCACCATTCTGGAAAATTGCCCGATGATGCTGAATGTCATTACCAGCGAAACGGCGTACTCAAACATTGTTAATGTTGTGGATTCACTCTTCAACACACCGGTGGGCTAAAGTAGTGAACTATTTGTCTTTTGTCAACGTGACACATTTTTTTACTGATTGGCCGTGTCGGGTGGTGGAGGGTTGCGACACATTTATAAACAACGCGATCTAACCCAAAAGCCTTTATTATGAAGTTCATATATTTATGTTCATTATTCATAGATTTTTTTTTCTCAGAACCATGTTGGATGAGGCAAATGGGATACTCGGTTGATACAAAATTCAACAAAGGGGTACGTACAGCAGCCAAAAAAGGTTGGAAACCACTGCTGTAAAGTATATAAAAGCAAATATCTTCTGTCTCCACGTGTAAATAGCAATGATTTAGTCTATCAGGCTCTTGGCTGTCCAGACCAATATTACGAAGCAGCATTTGATAAAGCAAGCAATCTCTGGACCGGTTGTGACCTTCTGGGTCCCATCGGCAGTTAGGTTTGTTAAACAAATTCTGCTGTAAAACGAGATGGTAATTGGCAAGAGTACTCCATTTAAAATATAGGGGCCCTGTTCAAAGCTAAAACCAATATCGATCACCTATAATGAAAGGCATAATGAGTTTGCATGCTATATATACGTTCAAGTATATTTACTCTATAGCAGTGGTTACAAACCTTTATGGATGTGTGGAACACTGTCAACCCTGAAATAATTTTCACAGACCACCATACAGTACAAAAAATATCTGGTGTTTTGTGATGAAAATGTATATCTGCAACAGTTCCGCGTTCCACTTCCTATGTCTTTGCGGACCTGCGCCAGCAGTCCACGGAACCAGAGGCTGAGAGCCACCGCTCCATAGGAAGACGAATGTTTTTCAATGATAGAAATCAAAGCTCAAACACGTACTGGATTGAGATGTTTAAAAACAGTGGTTTCTTAACCTGGGGTGCACGCACTCCTGGGGGTATGGGCTGCCCTTTCTGGGGGTGCGAGACATGGCCAGATTGTTTTTTAGAAGGTAAATAATTGAAAACACAGTTTAAGCGCAGCCGTGTAGGGATAACTTACTTTGTTTCATCAAACATATGTGTTAATTAACATTTTTTGTTTTGCGATTGAGAACCAAAGGGGGTACAAGGCTGCAGTAAAGGTTAAGAACCACTTCTTTCAAGCAATAGGAAATAAAATACGTGGGAAAAACTTGATTTATGGCTGGCGGATGAGCTGTAGATCTTCTACCAGGGTAAATTTGGCACCATTGCAAATCGATGTCAAAATCACCAGATCCATCATTTGATGAGTGGAGCATCCCTTATCTTTTGTTCTGCATCTACAAGAACTTGACAGCACACAAAGAATTAATAATATTACCCAGCTATGCTACGCTGATGTTATGATTTTTTGTATTTTGTTAGTGACAGCATTCGACATTTTAATTATGTAACCACAGAACTACCGCGTTGCAAAGGCTGTCTCAATGAATATAAAACAGCCTGACTTCCCATGGCAGTCTTAGTGGCACTGTGTGGCACACGAATAAAAAGGCACTATTGGAAATCGGTGGAGTTTGTGGTGGTATATGTCTTTAGATCAGCTCCAGGATTAGATGCACCAATTAAAGCAAATCCCTAGGGTGGAGCAAAATAGATTAACGTGTATTACAGCACCAAATATAAACCAAAAAGACAAGAGTATCAATGTAATGCTGTGGCCTTCAATGCACATCAGAAACATTGATTTGTTTAATGTATGTTGGACACATTGGATGAGGTTGAACCTAATGCATAGCCTGCATTTTACCTGTGCTCTACATTTACGCACAATGAAGCACACTAAAGCAACCTCACATTTTGTCAATAAAACTGCATATAATAGGCGACGCCTCAAATATGTCCTTTCACCACAGGGCCATTGCACTAAGACATCGCCTATTGTATTCCTCCTTTTTTTCCAGACGGTTTCCTTTTCCAAAATTTACAAACGTCGTACTCGGATTGTAAATGCTGTGGCTTTGCTCTCCAACACATCGGTGTGCTGTACTAGTAACGAATTGGCATGTTCTGTTAACGTGACAAACCTTACTAATTCGCGGTATCGGGTGGTAGCGGGTTTAACGACACATTTCTATATTTACGCGATCTAACCCAAAAAAGACCTATATTATGGATGATTTCCGTAGTGTGTTTTTGTGTCTATATATAAAATCGGGAGCGAACCTGGCGATCCGGGTTCGATTCCCACTCACAGTCAACAGCGGTGACGATTATCTGAACCGATCTTGGGCCTCCCCTAGGTCAACTCAGCCTTAAATGAGTACCTGATGCAATGTATAAACATCGCCACTGGGAAGTCAAAGGCAGCCAGGCGTGGCATTGGCCACCTACCCCATTGTGTGCCGTGGCGGCCTTCATAGATGCTCACTGGCCCCGACAGTCTGTTGAAGACTAAATGAGGGATCTTTGTTTAATATACGTATACTGTATAGCGTAAATGCACTCTTACAGAATGCCACCGCAAGCGTGAAAATGCATGTGTGCAAGGGACATTAATCACACGAGGAATTATGCCTCATTGTCATTAACTGCCTTAATCACTGTCCTGTTTTATACTTTAACAGCTGTAATGACTTTTATTGCTACTATGAATGGAGAAGCCTCATTCAATGAATTGAGTATTGAGTTGACTCTAATGCCCGTACCGTATCCCAATAGGCATCAATATACAGAACAAAGAAAAAAATCCACGCCACCACGGGGTTAACAAACAAACTCCAAATATACAGGCATCAGGGCTATTAGTGACCGGACCGTGACTCTCAAATGTGCTTCTCATGTAAATGTGTTTGACCTCCGGTAGCAAATCCGAGGTTCAAATTTTGAATCTCGGCAATGCTCTGACACACATTTCCCTATTTGGGCTGCCCAGCCACATCAAGGTCAACTGTGTTCCTCGTTGCAGCAGTGCTGTTTCCTCAGTTATTTATAACTCGATCACAATTGTCTCTGTTAAATACTCGTCCACAACACTGCCTTACAAGAAAAGAATCGGCGACATTTCAGACAACGGCTCTTCTTCACTCGGTGTGCCAAATAAATAGAAAAACAGATCATCAGTCACATCACGCTGGTACTGCAACAATCCACCTGATTTCCAATCAGAAACTGATTCATTTTCCAACTTAAAATGTTGGTTTTAAAGTAGAATACAAATTTTTCCAATGTCATTTCCAACCCATTGCATGTGGGCTAACTACATCAATTATACAATGTGGGTCTCCTCTATCAACAGAACACCAACCGTTCATTTGCAGAGCAACACATGCAGCAGTCAGCCTTTGAACAAGCCGTTACAAGACCTCTCTCGTGCCTTCGGCAGTGTACATTCATTCAAGTAGCTGTCCCATAGAAAGCCAGGGGTGGCAGCACACACCTGAATATCTCTTGAGGCATGGTTGGTGGGCCGCACAGATCATGCACACCTGTTGGGCTACTACTAGGTGGTCGATAAAAGACAGGCCAGCAATTAAATAGCTTACCGAGCTACATGGACACTATCTCTACATATGTGCGCATTTTCTCCTGGTAATCGTGTTTTCTCACATGGGCAATACATCTTCTTGGTTCTTTCGGTAAAGTCACGTAGAAGGGAAGTAATAAAATAATAAAAGTAAAACATAGTAAAATAATTCTCACGACGTTTCGGCCACAACGCAAGCAACCGTCCTCAGGTGAAAACCAGGTCTGTCGGGGAGACAGCGTCTGAATGAAACAGCACACGCTGTCTCCCCGACAGACCTGGTTTTCACCTGAGGACGGCTGCTTGCGTTGTGGCCGAAACGTCGTGAGAATTATTTTATTATGTTTTATTTTTATTATTTTATTACTTCCCTTCTACGTGACTTTACCGAAAGAACCAAGAAGATGAATCCCTGCAGTCACAAAAGCTTTAAATCGAAAAATGGCCAATACACATCACGTAAATAATTGGTAATTCCAAATTGCTCTATGTAATTCCAATTAAACAATAATATTGTATCTCCTTCCTCTGTCTGCCCTGCAACTTTCCTCATTATATGTTTTTGTAACGTCCTTTCTCCTTTGAAAAGCCCACACAATGTAAATATCCCCCCCCCTCATATGTACAGCGCCTTGAGATGCAGTCACGCTTAAACGGTTTATAAATTAAAACGGAAGTGGTAAATGATTCTTTTCAGAATTTTGAAGTAGTGTACGAGAGAGAGAAAAGGTCACGTAAAGATATATATCTCGCTCTTGGATGATCATGAAAAACCGTAATCAATTTCAACTGTGCACGTAGTTTATGCAAATAGGTTAGGTGATTATAAAAAATTACTACGTAAAAAAAAACTGGGTGACACACAGTAAATGGGTCTGGCATGGGTGCTGGCAATGCCACAGTGTGCCATGTCGGCCTTGATAAGCGCTCACTGATAGCCCGTGAACAGTCTGTAAAGACAAATGAATGGTCCTTGTGCACAGTGGATGGGTAAGCAGGGGTTGAGAGCATCTCCCACAGATGTGTGGCTTGCATACTCAAATAATTGTTCCTGTGAAAAGAGCAATTAAAAAATATATCAAGACTCAAGTGCGTTCCCCGTCTGTAGATTTCCCAGCTGAGAGGCCAATTCTGTTCTCATTATATTCAAATAATCTTGGACTAAATTTAAATCACTCATAATTAAATCCCTTTGCTGATGAGAATATCATGCTAGGAGCAGATAAATATTCTAAAGAAGTCAAACAACATCTCCTACACGATCTTGATTTATTTCAACATCAATTGTCAGAAATAAAATTGCTCCTTCATCCTAAAAACACGATGATCATGGTCTTTTCCTCAAACAAAAAACCTGTTTCATTCTCTTAACCTAATACTGATATCATAAATAACATAATTGAACAAACGGAATGCTTCAAAACTTACATTCCAACCCCATATTGAATAGGTGACAGCCTTTGCCATTGCAGCACCAACGTTTTGGAACAACCTTGTTTCCTATTCATATTCTTAGGTTTTTTCTGTAAAGTCACGTAGGTAAAAAATTAAAATTAATAAAAGTAAAATAAAATAAATAACCTTGTTTCCTCCGTTATTTTGCAGCAGAAGATTAGTGTTGAATACAGCCACATTTGCAAATATTATTTGTAAATGTAATCCTTAACAATGTATTGAGAGTTAAATTTTAATATACACATTTGTTTTAATGAAGAGACTGTGTGTTGTCTTGGCATGTTCTGGGACTGTTTTTGCTGTCGCTTTACTGCCTTACCGAAGATTGGGAATTAATTATGCAATTAGAACTTATATACTTTATTTATTTATCAAAGGGGTTCCACAGTGGTGAGATGTGATCTTCCTCGCCTGCTATGTAGGAGGTCGGATGTTCTATCCCGACCCCGACGCCTGCATATTTGGAGCTTGCATGTTCTCCCCGTGGTCCTCCGGTTTTTCCCTCCGCATTTAAAACATGCATTGAGATGATTAACATTGTGTTGGTGCTCTGAATGTCCAAATGATGGGCCACTTTGTTGAGCTATCATTTGTGGCCTGGTCACTTCTGAAAAATAAGTTAATACCTCGGTGGGCTTTGTCTGGTAGAATTAGGATGGTTTAGTTTTAATTGTATGTGTTTTTGGGTGATTTATTTACCTTTCTTGTACTTTGCACTACTGTCGTGTGTTTGTACTGTTTGTTGTTGTGTAATGAGAGCTATGTCCGGCTCACGTGGTGATTGGCTCTGCCGGTCCTGCTCTACAGCCAATGGGGGGAGAGCTTAGGAGCATGGCCCTGGCGTGATCGAGGGATGTCAGCTCGGGTGATTGGTTCTGCTGCTCTTGGCCTCAGCCAATGGGAAGACAAGTCAGGGGCGTGGTCCCGGGAGTTGATGGGGAATCTGGAACATTCAGCACAGGCTATTAAGGATTGGCTGGAGCGTACCACGTGACCTAGGCAATAAATAAGGCAAGAGCCGAGGGACACGTGGTCAGACGAGGAACGAAGAGAGAGAGGGGTGTCACGCGTGAGCGGGGCTCCGAGTGCCACGTGGCGGTGCGTCTCTTGCAATCTGTCTGCCCACTTCCCGTTGCCTGCCAGCAACGGGGAGTGCTTGTGAACTGAGGAAAGTAAATAAAAGGACCGATTCCACAAGCCATCTCCAGAGTGCTATTACAGTTGTAACATTCTTACCCGCCCCTACTGGACATCTGTGAAAAATTGCTTTAAAGCTCATCGGATTCCTCCAGTAAAAATAAATATTCTGATTATGATTCTGACAAAGCAGTAAAAAAAAGCCAAGGACATGAAGCTTTATTCAATTTAATGTCCATAGTGGGACCAATTCTGCACTACAATGGCAGAGTGTGCAAATAAACAAAATGTTATATATTTGGAAGGAAATTCATGCACCACGGCACCTCACAATAAAAGTAAATATAACATTTGGCACACGCTGAGGGCATCGTATAACATGTCACAGTTTGCAGTGGCTATAGTTCAAAATGTGTTGTATGTGCCAGATGCTCTTCGCAATAGGGGTGGATATGAATGACTAACCTCTAATCATGATGATACACATGGGAGCTGCTTAGATCACCTAGTGGAAGCCCATGATGGTCGTGCAGTCATAACCATCAACGCCATCATCATCATAATTCATCACTGATGCCTAGTATTGTGATTTCGATTTAAAGCTTTCGTGACTGCAGGGATTAATATTCTAGTTTTTTTTCTTTCAATTTTACTTACTGTGGTTTTCACACCTGATGATGATTGCTTGTGTTGCAATCGAAACGTTGTGAAAATTGTATTGTTTTATTTTTATTATTTTATTATTTCCCTTCTACGTGACTTTACCGAAAGAACCAAGAATATGAAAATAGTATTGTGATGTTCACCATTTCAACTGACTTGCTATTTTATATGTGTGTACTATAAATAAGTATACTGCAGAAGCACATGACTGCTTATGAGGCACTTTATCAAACGAGGTTAACATCCTATAACCGAAATAAATATAGATTTAGTGATTTTCAGTGCAGTATAAGTTACCACTGACACACTGCCCATATTGAACATTGCTCAACTAAATGTGGAAAATGAACAATTCCTTGCAATGCATTCAGAGTACTGGCGCGATCATTGTTACCACCAAGATAAGGTTTAGTGTAAAGCGATTGTACGAGCTCTTATATAATGTATGAAAGGTTGAGCTTAACGATGCATATACTAAGAGCATTATCATTCATCTAAAATACGTACAAAACAATTATTACATAAAAGTTCGCTTTGTTATATGTCAAGGAAACAATGTATGTGACAGAATCTGGATTTGAAGCTTTCGTGACTGCAGGAATCCATACTCTTTGGTTCTTTCAGTAAAGTCACGTAGGTAGAAAAAATAATAAATCACGAAGTTTCGATCGCAACGCCTGAAGACGATTGCTTGCTTGACAGAACTTACAATTATTCGCCACCTACCCCACCAGTCAGGGCGGAAATAGCCACAAGCAGCGCTTTCCTCCACAATAAACTTAGGACAACCAATATCCAAGAACACACAAAGTACAATTTGGTCTGAACACCAACAATCTCTGCTTGTAAAATGCAACATGAAATATTTACTGTTTGCAGGAAGCTCAGCCATTAAGCTCAATGTTTCCCCCCTGATGGACGTTTAGCATGACTGATCCTACAATTTGTCTAATGCCCAGCGTTTACACAGCTGGAGAATTGCAACATTAATGAGTGCTGGTAAAATACCTTGGGATGCTGATTTACATGGTATGATAATGACATTCAACTTAATTATTTAAAGTAAAACAAAAAATACCTTTCCTACGTGAGAGGTTATACACGAGAGAGAGAGAGAGAGGCAGTGACGGAGTTTGAATGCCACTGAGCAGCCTCTTACCTTCGTGTGAGGTTATACACGAGAGAGAGAGAGGCAGTGACGGAGTTTGAATGCCACTGAGCAGCCTCTTACCTTCGTGTGAGGTTATACACGAGAGAGAGAGAGAGGCAGTGACGGAGTTTGAATGCCACTGAGCAGTCTCTTGCATTCGTGTGAGGTTATACACGAGAGAGAGAGAGAGGCAGTGACGGAGTTTGAATGCCACTGAGCAGCCTCTTGCCTTCGTGTGAGGTTATACACGAGAGAGAGAGAGAGAGGCAGTGACGGAGTTTGAATGCCACTGAGCAGCCTCTTACCTTCGTGTGAGGTTATACACGAGAGAGAGAGAGAGAGCAGTGACGGAGTTTGAATGCCACTGAGCAGCCTCTTACCTTCGTGTGAGGTTATACACGAGAGAGAGAGAGAGAGCAGTGACGGAGTTTGAATGCCACTGAGCAGCCTCTTACCTTCGTGTGAGGTTATACACGAGAGAGAGAGAGGCAGTGACGGAGTTTGAATGCCACTGAGCAGCCTCTTACGTTCGTGTGAGGTTATACACGAGAGAGAGAGAGAGGCAGTGACGGAGTTTGAATGCCACTGAGCAGCCTCTTGCCTTCGTGTGAGGTTATACACGAGAGAGAGAGAGAGGCAGTGACGGAGTTTGAATGCCACTGAGCAGCCTCTTACCTTCGTGTGAGGTTATACGAGAGAGAGAGCAGTGACGGAGTTTGAATGCCACTGAGCAGCCTCTTACCTTCGTGTGAGGTTGGAATTCTTCCATCAGCTTCTTGAGAGGGTTCTCATAGTCCACCACCATCTGGCCCAGCCTGGGAAACTCTCGGTCACTGCATTACGTCATCCACAGAGTAAAAAGAAAAGAGATAATTCCAGTTGCTTTTCTCTATATATATAGATGATATTAACTCACCACAATCTTGAGATAAAACACGCACCAAGAACAAGAGTTGACTGTGGGATGTTTAGTCCGTCTCTTCTGGTTGGAATTCTGTGGCACGAAGTGTGGGAATGTAAATCTTCTCTCTGTGGCTGATGTCAACGCACAGCAACAACTATACTTTAACAATGAGGTGGTTGAGCCAGATAAATTGCGTCAGCAAATCACTGCATCAGGAATCACTGCGATGCCTCCTTTGCATTTATGAATCGGGTCACTACTGACGATGCGCTCCCCAAATTTCACCAGGCTCACTGTTCATGAACTCTTGGAAGTGCTTGCACAAAGGAGAGTAACATCTCATCCTGTGTTCTTTGGAGTCGTTAAATGTTCCATGGTTCCTTTCTGGGTGAGCACATTCGCACACCGGATCATTTTTCAGTTTCCATTTAGGCGTAAGGTATCGGCATGAGCCATAGTTTATGCAGATGTGGTTTTCGGTTTGCCCATAAGCTTCGCGGAAATATTATTTAAGATTTGTAAATGTCTAGTTAGGATACACTTGAACGCATGTGTCCATCGCTTGGGCTACACCCCAACATAGACGGCAGTCTTAATTTAGTTTCGCTCAATGTTTCAATGTGTGAGATGCAGAATGTTATCCTCGTTCAGCGAATGAACAATGTCACCAACGATTAACAATTCCTCTTCATTGTGCTGCGAGCCACGCTTGTGCATTTAATGGGTTTGCGTTAAATCTGACAACCCCAAAATGATGAATTGTAGCAAGCTATTTTTGGTGTATAAAAAAGAAAATCCGCATTATATTCAGTGTCATTTCATTGCACTGTTAAATCTGAAGGCTGTTAAAAACCACAAACATTCAATGGCGCACTCTAGAAATAGCAAATGCACCGTTCTCAACGACATTTTGTTTAGCGCGTAGCAGGCTTTCGCGACCAATATTATTAATAATAAACGGTTTTTGAGTTAGATCGCGTAAGCATAAATGTGTCGTAACCCTCCACCACCCGACACAGCCAGTTAGGTTTGTCACGTAAACAAAACGTGCCAATTAATTACTACTTCAACTCACCGGTGTGTTGGAGAATACATCCACAACATTTACAATTTTGAGTACGCCGACGTTTCGCTGGTAATTACATCCAGCATCATCAGGCGATTTGCCACAATATTGAAACAATCCACCTAATTACATTTTACTGGTAGGAACCTCCTGGTTACACCAGCCCACAGGGATTATTGTGTCCGTCGTGCAGGGAGGGGCTGGGAGGGGAGGGAGGGGCTGGGTGGGGAGGGGAGGGTGGGGAGGGGCTGGGTAGAGAGGGTGGGGCTGGGTGGGGAGGGGCTGGGTGGGGAGGGGCTGGGTGGGGAGGGTGGGGACGGGCTGGGTGGGAAGGGGCTGGGTGGGGAGGGTGGGGCTGAGTGGGGGGTGGGAGGGGTGGGGCTGGGTGGGGAGGGGCTGGTCACCCCGTAGTGCCCTTATAAAACTCAACGTTTAACCTACTCACGCCGGCTTGTGCCTGCCCTCACAGTCGGGCATATTTGCTGAATACACCACGCCGCCATTGACCCTCGCCATTGACCGAGCAACCCAACGTTCCTACCAGCTCCCTTCGCAGGAATGTGTAAAACAAACCTGAGAGGGAGACCTGCACCATAAAACAGGAGCTTACCTGCTTCCGTGAGTCATCTCGTGGGCATAGTTATACAGACCCATGATCGCTTTTCGGTCCTCGATTCGAGACAGCACGATCATAATGGTGACGTAGTTCACGACCAAGTCAAGGTAGTTCTTTGTGAGGTCAAAATTCACGGTCTGGGAGACAGCACATGCAAGAGGAACAAGGGGCAAAAAAAACAATAGGCTTGCAGAGTCTTACAAGTGCAGTCAATTGTTACTGTCATTAGTGCCGCAGGCTGCAGAAAAGGCAATAACTGCAACTCCACGCTTTATTTTTAATGAAATTCTAAGTTGTTTACAAGTGCAAATTCACAGCGAGTTCTGCAATGCACCATAACACTCGATTATGTTGCCTGTGAATGAGCTTTGTACGTCAGCTAAAAGTTACCGCATGTTTTGAAGGCAAAAATACCAAACAGTCTTGCTACAACCCTCTGCACTCATTTACGTTTTGCACATTTTTGATGATTAACGCAAGTTAATAGAAGACTTCAATCACACACCCGCGCACATAAAGAGGCCCTTTCACTCGTTCTAAACACCAATGGAATGAGTATTTGTCGTTCGTCCAATGCACAGTTTTATAACAGAAAACGATTGCTTTTCACTACTGGCCACTGAAAGACATACACTGCACGTAGTGACAGCATTCAGTGCAAGCTCAGAACGTGCTTGGATAATCTGAGTGCTACAGGCCATGTGATCCATCCATCTTCAAAGTAAAATGCTCAAGACCCTCAAATGGTTTTGGTCAAGGCAACACACCCGAGTTAGCAAAGGAGCCTCTACGGCACTGATCAAGGGAAGGTTTCAGAGTTCTATCTCTTTGGATAATGTTGCAACCTTTGCTGCGGGGAACTAAGAGTGGCAAAGAAAAGTGTAATCTTAGGTCGTGTTTTACTTCTATTGAAACGTACTCACTGTGGAAGCATTCAATGAACCTAAATTAATCTCAAAAGTAATTTTTTTACAGCAACAAAAATACCCTGGCATGTACAGTTTATGAAAAAAAAGGCAGTGATATCCTGCTGAAATGGGCATTTAGGCAGTGGTCACCGCCTGAAGCAATGTAGAACTCAACTTCAAAATTAGATGTTAATTATTTCCTTAGTTAATGTATTTTTTTCTCAAAGCTTAAGATAAAACGTTAACGTAGATTGTATTCACAACACAAGAAGACGTTTTGCTTCTTTTATGTAAACAAAATAATATTTAGAAAATCCTAAATAATTCTGGTGAGAAAAAAAAATTCCTTCATAAATCAACATCGATAAAACCAATTATGCGAATCATGAAAATACATAAAAGCATTCAGAATTACAACCTGATCTATGAAAGTTAATAAATCATCCATCTAAACAACATAATGTGTTACATTATATATAATCTCAAAATTCATACAGCACATGCAGCCTAGAAACATATTTTTATAGATATATAATTGCATGATTGTAAGTTACTGTAGCTTACATAACGATTATTTTTTTCGTGCCATCTGCTCTAGAGTAAGACAAAGATCCCCCGTATAACCTAAACAGGCTGTTGGGGCAAGTGCTGTTAAGCGAGCACCTATGAAGGCTGGCCGGGCACAAGAGGGGGTGGGTGGCCAACACCACGCCCGGCCATCTTTGTCTCCCCAGTGGCGATGTTTACACACCGCACCAGGTACTCATTTAATATAATCGTCGCTGGTGTTGGTGGTCATGAGTGAGAATTGAAGTCAGGTCACCGGCTTCGTAGCGTAACGCGCTAACCGCTACACCCACTGTTCCCGAGAAAACACACGTACAACGAGCAGTTGGAAATCAAATTTCGATATATTCCGCTGGATTTCCGACTACCCTCCTGCCGTGTTTAGGACAATTTATCTGTCTGAATGTTCATAATGACCAAGATTACTGCTGAAAAATGTGAATCTACACCAGATCCTCGATGGCTGCTGTGTGCATATCACATATACTAAGATAACCAACGTAGTGAAAATACAAGGTTTGTTTGTGATCAGAAAGTATACTTTGTGTTTACCTACAATGTCAAAATATATTTGAGATGCATCGATGGTGTTCAGCTGCTCAGTGACGTGATCCTGCAATACAGAAAAACACACGCGTTCATATTTACTCTACATTCATATGAATGTGTTAGACATTGTTATCCATACCAGAACATTGAACAAGTCTGCATTATCTCATGAAAAAACACAAATGACCGTTAATGAAATTGTCCAATAATTTTGTTACAAACAGCAATAAAGATTGCTTCGAAAACAGTGTCAACGAATAGTATTTTGTATGTACATTCAATCTACAATATTCTCCGAAGGAATGCACATTGACATGATTCCTTTCAATGTTCCAAGAGATACAATTGACTGAAAAATAATTGCCACTGTGCACAACAACGAAATTCACAGTGACCTATTTCTGAACTTCAGTATAGATAAGACAGATACGTTATTTCCTGCAAATTTAATAACGACAAAAATACAAAGTTCCAGTCTTCCGTTATAAAAAAAAATTTCTAAACGGTAATTAAACATTTGGGTTGATGCTATCAGCACTAATTCATATGTTTGCAAATGGGGCTCTGCCAGAAACATTTAAGCACTTTCACACAATTGTGTGCAGAGGTCAGCATTTTAAATGTGCACTGAAAGACCAAATTATAACACTGAAACCTTACATCTTAACTTTATAAGACTAGGTTTTACCGTTTCTGGCAATAAAACAGGTGTTAAGATGTTAAAACACCAAACAGAATCCTTTAGCAAGGAATCGTGTCTGCATTGACCACATATACTTGTGGTGAACATGCAAACAAAAACAGGGTAAAACCTATATTCTTGGTTCTTTCGGTAAAGTCACGTGGAAGGGAAATAATAAAATAATAAAAATATATTATTTCCCTTCTACGTGACTTTACCGAAAGAACCAATAACATGAATCCCTGCAGTCACGAAAGCTTTAAATCAAAGGGTAAAACCTATTCTTCTATTTTGATACTGGCAAGGGAGGTCATATGATTTAACTTTAGTTGACGTTTCTATATTTAAACAGCTCTTCAACAAGTATACACAGTGATGGCATTGGTAAGTCAATACAACAGTTTTGACTAAGCTGAAAAGCAAAGGTCCACATTAGATCAATGTATTACGGTTTTATGCCTCGACCAATATACATATATAGGATTGTTTTGTTCCAACGTGTTCATGCCAATGTAAGAGAGTGAAGGCTGTTGCACAGTGGTTAGTGGCAACAATTTCTGGACCAGTTCTTGTTTCCCATCTCCTTCAGCAAATTGCACTGGCAAGTGAAGTGAGTATGGGCCAACAATCCCCATGACTGGCACAATATGGGGAGGCTTTCATCCAGCAGTGAACTGACAAATGGATGTAAAATGAAAATTCACAATACTATTTTTCGTTTAATTACAAATAAAAAAAACATGCTCTTTACGTGTCATGTAACATATTTGCTGAGAATTAATTGTTTTTAATCTTGCAGTAAATGGCAATGTTGGTCTTTGAGTCAAGACAACTCTAACTTTGAGATGGGCTTTTAAGACTGAGTGAGCTCAATCCATCTGCATCGCTGCACATGAGCACTCTTCCAGCCATAGAATAAATGTTGACATTTCCCATGTCCATTTGAGAATAAATGCAGGCCTCGGTGGCTCTGACTGTACCACAAAACCATCAATATCCTGCAGACAAAAGCAACCATATGGAGGGGCATTGTACATGTATGTGCCTAAATTCATGTTTACGTTGGTTGTAATTTGGATAAGTAATTACGTTTTCAATTCGTGGAACCACCAGGATGTTTTGAGTAAAATTATTCTTGCGTCTGAGCAAAACAAGCAAGTTTAGTGTGCACATTTTTTTCCATGAAAACTCAAGCAGCTGTTCACAGAAAGCTTCACACATTTAATTTATATATATAAATGCACTCACCCTGAAGTCCATGATATCCACAAATGTGAAGTAGTAAAGTGCCAGGTTCTTGAGGATGTCTGACTTTTGGTTTTGGACAGGAGCCAGCTGTTGCTGGTGGAGAAAACATTTTAAAATAGATTAATTAATTCCACACTTATAACCTGTTCACAAATGCTGCTGCGACAACAAAACAACGGAGGAAGAACTTCATCAAAGCCGAGTCAGCCATAAACATTCTCCTTAAATACAAAAAAAATGTAACGCAATTCTGTCCAACATTATTTACTTATTGAGATGTTGTGGTTTCACGCTTCAACACACCGGTGGGCTAAAGCAGTGAACTATTTGTCTTTTGTCAACGTGACACTTTTTTACTGATTGGCCGTGTCGGGTGGTGGAGGGTTACGACACATTTATAAATAACGCGATCTAAACCCAAAAACGTTGATTATGAATAATATTGGTCGCGAAAGCCTACGTGTTAAACTTATTGAGATGCATAACCTAATTTACAAGAGGGACCTGGGAAATGATGATCATGATTGCTTTCAAATAGTCATGCTTTGGAATCTACCGCAGCTGAGGTTATCCTTCAGTTTTAAAAGTTGGGCAATAACACAAACACAAAACGTAGCTTACTCTTGAGAATGATGCCACAGGCTCATCATTGTCGTCTCTGCATCGTCGATTTGCTTTGTAAATGACTGGGTGGCTGCGGGAATGAAACCGCTGCCTCTGGCACAAATAACTCGGTGGCGAGCGCGCCAACCACAAGCCCACCCAGCCACCCCCTCTCAATACGACCTGAGTTACTTCACACCGACCACTCGATCCACTCGACACTTCATTCGAATGGAAGGGATGTGTACTGATCTCGTACCATAATTAGTATAATTACACACACATTTATTTTAGGGATCTCTACCTCGTGAGAACCATTCCCAGACCCATCCAGGTGTAAATGCGTGACACTTCATGGGGGAGGGGGTGTTACTGCAGACCACACACGTGTTTAAATTTACCACGGCACAACCACAGCTAATTTTGTGAATTTTTTTTATGAGCTGCTGCTGCTGCTGCTGTACAACACCATAGAGTCAGGGGACTGACGAACTGTGCATGGGAATTAATAGTGAAATATTAGGTCTCGGTAACATAATAAAATGGCAGAGAATAAAAAAAACGAAAACAACAATATTGATAATCTCTTTATCGCTTGACTTTTGCTGGAGGCTGATGTAGTCACTGCTTATCGGTGTATATGAATTTAATTAAGTATAAAAAGTGTGCTGGCAATTCGAGGAATATCACCATTCACAGAGGGATAAAACCCCCATCTGCTCAAAGGAAGTCTACAAAAAACTCAAGCAGACAACAAACAAAAGTGCATGTCATTTTACATTCCTCGACTTCGATGTGAAACCACAAGTCAGGAAATACATTTCCAATAAATCTTTACATTGTTCTTCGTTTTACACAGTTCGGAAATGCAAATATAAAAACCACGAAATGTTTTATTACCTTAGAGGTGGAAGTTTTTTTACAATTTCACAATTCGATTCTATAAAGCCATTCCCAGACCATAGTGCTGTCTCGCTAGAAGAATTTATTTGAACGAACGAAGTAAAATTTAAATGTTTGCGTCATACAAGAGTGGCATCTGGTGATATTGGGCACAAAATTGCTGTGCAATTCACATGGCACGTTCCATGGCTATGGTTTGAGCCAAGACTAAGGGTTGGACCATACATGTGTAATGACAGGGTGACACCTGCCGGCACGAAGGGGTAACTACGGTTATGACTGCATTACATAATGCCTTATTATGAAGGGCCGTATTGGGGGTAAAGGTCAAGGGCAGAGTCAGTCGAGAAGCTCCGGGAACCAACCCGAAGGTTCTAGAAAGGGGGCATGGCCAGAGGTGGTGCTTGGCCGCGCCAGGCAGATATAAGGAGCACCGAACCAGAGCTTGGGGGCTGTTAGCGTGGGGTCTGGGTCCTGGTTGCGTCGCTGTCGTCGTGATCTCTTCGTCTTTGACCACGTGGTTGTTCTTCTGCAAGAGCAGCTCCGCCGCTACGCTCGTCAACCAGCCAGCGTAGCGCAGCACGGAGATGGGCTGTGTGTTTGGACAGCCCGGCTGTAGCCGCGTTACGAAGTGTATCGTCCTGTGTGCTCTTAATAAATAAGAAGCCTTCCACTCGACGTGTGTCAGAAGTCGCTCACTACACACGTAACATTAGCTCATGGCTTGCTGCTGCATTACACCAAAGCCTGGGTGTATGTATGTGTCGTGCATGATTACGCAAATGAGGAGTCACATGAATACAAATCAAGTGAAGGCTGTAACTAATTTTCAAAATTACGCCCCAGGCTTCTGTTTATAAACAAATCTCTGTGAAGTACCATTTTGCCGTGCAAATATCAACTCCTGCACTGTATTTGTTTGCAGGCATCTATCGTTTTAAAAAAAAAACAGATCATTAAACATATTTCCATGATTTCACCACTCTACAAAATCTCTTTATGTTATTCACTGTATTTCAAAACACAACACTGTTACAGAATTGTCCAATGAGTTTACATTAACCCGCATTATGTAGTGTGGGTTCATTTACACAGAGACATACTGCATTTTCAATACAGCTGACGCAGCTGATGCGATTGTCATTTTAACGTAAACATTTATTTTACGTAAAAGTGTTTCCCTGCTCAAATGAGTGTGGAATGATGCTCCTCTCTGCTAGCAGTCCCTGAGGCAGTGATGCAAATTCCACAATCCCATGGTAGGAGCTAGTCTATCCATAAGAGGACCATTGTCACATATCTGTTGTTTTATTGCCATTCAGTCATATTTGTTACTGAGTGGAGCGATCTTGGTATGTCGATGTGTGCTGGATAGATTGAGCATTTAATGTTCAAATGTACAAGACCAAAGCACCCAGAATGTAACCTATTTCATCACATCTCAGAAACTCAGTAGGATTGAGCCTGGACAATGCTTAGATGGGTGATCATCATGGATATAAAAAAGTTACTGCAGGATGGCCCAGAGCTATATTATTAGAAATGGGAAAATCAAGTTGTACTGGACTATGATGAATCTATACTTCCCATTGACTAACCCACAATGATCAAGCATGGTGAAATATGTAAAAAAAAAACACCATGGTCTGCACAGTGCACTGGGATGACATATCGATGTACATGAACATTATATATGTTCTGTGTAGAAGGGAAATAATAAAATAATAAAAAATAAAACATCATAAAATAATTCTCACGACGTTTCGGCCACAACGCAAGCAGCCGTCTTCCCGACAGACCTGTTCTTCACCTGAGGACGACTGCTTGCGTTGTGGCCGAAACGTCGTGAGAAAAATTGTATTATGTTTTATTTTTTATTATTTTATTATTTCCCTTCTACGTGACTTTACCGAAAGAACCAAGAAGATTAATCCCTGCAGTCACGAAAGCTTTAAATCGAAATTTAATGTTCTGTGTAATCAATAATTTTTTGGGATTAATTGAATATAATAGTAGTAGCATTTAAGAATTTGAAAAATATTTATATCATAAACTAAGCTCATGTGGATAACCATATTACATTTATTGATTTCAGCTAAACCCATGTTTTATGACGTGAAAGTTTGAATTACACTTAACCCAACGAGACAGATTTCCCAATGCCAACATCAGTTGTTGTTTAAAACAAAACTGGGAGCAGAAATAAAGAACATTGCACTTCTTACAAAAGATAAATAATGCCCCCCCCCCAGCCCACCTTTCATCATGTCATACTACAACAGAAAAATATTTATCTGGCTGGCGGTGATGACATCCCTCACATCCCACAGCGTGGAACCAGGTTCGTGCGTAACGCTGACATCACCACACCTTCTACCCACCCTCCACCATGGCCATGCACCCCGTGTAAATACATGGGCAGTGCGAGTTTATTTTAAAAAATGTATCTGACCGACACTTTTAAATTCCAATAATTAAGGACACATAAGATCCGTACGTGTATTGTTGCAAGTGCACCGTGCGTCAGAAAATTCGAATGTAGAAAATGTACAACACAAATGTGCATGTGTAAATATTTTCGTTGTTTATGCGAAAAAAAAAATTTCTTTTTTTAATTGAACCCACAACCGCGATCATGATAGAGGGCATAACATCGTACATGCTGGGTTTCCATATCGAGGAGTTGCACCCTCTGGGTATTCATTTCTCTCCAAACATGGGCTATTTAAAGTGCTTCGGGTTACTTTTATAACCAATGCGGGTTGGGGGTAGGGAAGGGGGAGAAGGAGGTACATTTTAACCTTCTTAAAACAATTCATATCATGGAGCGGCCTTCTTCTCCAAACCAAGATCACACGTTAACTGTCAGAAGAAAAACGTGATTGTGCATGCATTTCACAGCGGTGACCGCGAGAGCACGGAGATGCTCCTCTTCCAACTGCTGTGCAGATACACGCTTGTCGAATAGCACTTCTACCACTGAGTGATGCAGTGATGGGGGTGAACATTGCTTGCCACTGTGGCAACATTTTCTGAATGGTTAAACAAATTATTTGTTGAGGCTGCTGATGCTGATGATGATTTGGCATTGGACCACAAACACAATTGACAAGAACAAAACTCGCACATTTGTCAATGACACTGTGGCCTTAAAAGAGAGAAAATTTATAATTGGTGACGTTTCCAGCAATTGCCTTTCATCATTGCAGAAACGGTATAGTCACCTCAAAAATGATAAATAATTATGGTCGTCTGAAGTTGCATTAAGCAAATTCATTGTTTATTATCCAACGTGAATATAGCTAGGATTTCGATTTAAAGCTTTCGTGACTGCAGGGATTCATCTTCTTGGTTCTTTCGGTAAAGTCACGTAGAAGGGAAGTAATAAAATAATAAAAATAAAACATAATAAAACAATTCTCACGACGTTTCGGCCACAACGCAAGCAGCCGTCCTCAGGTGAAAACCAGGTCCGTCGAGGCGACAGAGTCTGAATGAAACAGCACACGAGCTTGGAGCATATATATAAGCTGGGCGCATTGACAAAGGAATTTGCATATCAAAAGGAATTTAGCATATTTATGGGAAATGCAGGAATGTGATTAGTACTGCATATGCATGTGCATTATGCAGGATTAACAGCATCAAAGGGAGCCGCAGTTACTGCTGCTGCAGCAGTTGCTGCTGCTGCTGCAGTTTCTGCTGCTGCTGCAGATGCTGCTGCTGCTGCAGTTGCTGCTGCTGCTGCACTTGCTGCTGCTGCTGCACTTGCTGCTGCTGCTGCACTTGCTGCTGCTGCTGCAGTTGCTGCCTTATCCATTTTAATATAACACTATGTATTATTCTACCCACCCTAATGTGTATCATACTGCTATATGTTTACTGTACAATTACGACACCATACATTACTCTGCACACTGCACCATGCCAGTGAGTGGAACGTGGTCTGAAAGTCACCGTAAACGTGAACACAATCAGTTAAGATCCGAAATGGTTTATTACGTCCTTCCAATGATTGCTAAGCCAGAATCCATCTTCTCGGTTGAAATTGTCTCTGTGTTTGTATATGTGGATCGCCTCATGAACGAATCTCTCATGATAGCCAGATGGCTTGCAGAGAACCTCTGTCTTGGAGAAGTCAATGTCATGTGAGCCCACTGAATTGTAACAGTGATCTGCCACGGCTGAGGTGTTTGTCCTACCGTGTTTCAGGTCTGCCTTATGTTCACGGATGCGGTCCGAGACATGTCGTTTGGTTTCTCCAATGTAACTGCTACCACAGAGGAAACTTAGTTTGTAGACGCCAGGGTACTGTATGTCTGGAACCACATCTTTTACAGACGGGACCAGATCACGGATTTTATGTACTGTGTTGAATCGGACCTGGATCTTGTGTTTAATCAGGATTTTGGAGATCTTTTTTGTGACCCCAGCAATGTAGGGTAAGGTGATGGTCTTGAAAGGCTCCTCAACAGGATCCTTCTTGATGGTTGGAGTGATGGCTTTGCGGATTGTGTAGTCGGAGTAACCATTAGCCTTAAGAGCTTGGCGTACGTGTTTGAGTTCACTGGAAATGTGTTCATGGTCGGAGATGCATTGGGCTCTATGATATAGAGTCTTGATGAGGGAATTCTTCTGGGATGGATGGTGGTGGGAATCCGGTTTTAGATAAGCATCCGTGTGGGTGGCTTTCCTGTAGACAGAGTGGCTCATTGAACCGTCAGGTCTCCTTTTGATTAGGACATCCAAAAAGGGTAGCTTGCCATCATTTTCGACTTCCATGGTGAATCTGATGGCTGGGTGTATGGAATTGATGTGGTCGAGAAATTGGTCTAGAGCAGGCCGGCCATGTGGCCAGATGACAAAAGTGTCGTCTACGTACCTCTTCCATAAGGTCGGGCGTAGAGTGGCAGTCTGGATGGCGTCCGTCTCAAATTTCTCCATGAAGATGTTGGCTACAACCGGAGATAGGGGAGAGCCCATTGGGGTGCCCTCAATTTGCTTGTAGAAGGTTCCATTCCAGGTGAAGTATGTATTGGTTAAGCAGTGTCTCACCAGGGGGGGTACCCCAGCATTCAGCAGCAACTGCAGCAGCAGCAGCATCTGCAGCAGCAGCAGAAACTGCAGCAGCAGCAGCAACTGCTGCAGCAGCAGTAACTGCGGCTCCCTTTGATGCTGTTATTCCTGCATAATGCACATGCATATGCAGTACTAATCACATTCCTACATTTCCCATAAATATGCTAAATTCCTTTTGATATGCAAATTCCTTTGTCAATGCGCCCAGCTTATATATATGCTCCAAGCTCGTGTGCTGTTTCATTCAGACTCTGTCGCCTCGACGGACCTGGTTTTCACCTGAGGACGGCTGCTTGCGTTGTGGCCGAAACGTCGTGAGAATTGTTTTATTATGTTTTATTTTTATTATTTTATTACTTCCCTTCTACGTGACTTTACCGAAAGAACCAAGAAGATATAGCTAGGATCTTCTAGCTATATTCAGAATTGCCACTAAATAGGTCATTACTGTACTTATAAAGCACAATTATACATTTCACACACTTCATTCCAAAAACCAACTTGCAGATAATTTATCACAAAATATATCCGAAAAAAAAAATTACCATATAATATTCATTCATATTGATGACCAATTTATAGATGTCATACAAAAAAAATAGATGGCGAATTTCTAAATGCCAGCTGACCAGCACACAGCAGAGAATCACGCTTTGTGACATGCACTGCCATGTAAAGGGTGTCACGATGGCTAGGAGATGTTAACTACGTCGCCTGGTATACAGGAGATCGTGGGTTCAATTCTGATCCTGACGCCTGCTGTATATTTGGAGTTTGCATGTTCTCCCCGTGGCCGTGTGGATTTTTCTCCGGGTGATCCAGTTTTTACCTCCAGATTTAGAAACATGTGTTTAGAGTATTTAGCTACTTCTAGATTAGAAGTTTTCGTGACTGCAAGGATCCATACTCTTTGGTTTTTTCGGTAAAGTCACGTAGGTAAAAAACTAAAATAAATTAAAAATGAAAACAACTAAATTAAATCACTATATATGAATGAAAAATTAAAACTAAATAAAATCACTACTTAAGATTTTATTTAGTTGTTTTCATTTTTTTTATTAAATTTTTTACCTACGTGACTTTACCGAAAAAACCAAAGAGTATTTAGCCACTATAAATTTCCACGTGATAAGCCACTTCATTAGGCTATCATTTGTGGCCAGGTCGATTCTGAAAAAGAGCTAAATAGCTCAGTGCACATTACCTGGCAAAATTAAAAAAGAGTTTCATGAAATTTTCCTCCAAATTTATTAACTTAAAACTCTTCACGCGTAGATTTGCATGCAGGAGAAAATATAGATGCATACTAATCAAGGCTTGGCATGCATGCATGCATTGTTAGCGGTCTTATCAAATGGTGCTGGGGAGTCGATTGTATCAGTGCCCAGTTCAGCTCTTGCCTTGAGGAAGAAAAAAAAAGGCAGGACACTTGTAATGCAGCACTCATTGCACGCCAAGTGTATGTTTTCCTATTTTCCCCTTACATTTATCACAGCATGCCTTTGGGATTACGTTGATGTCCACGTGTGTCCAGGACAACTGCTGAAGTGAGCACGAGCATTGTTGTGTCACACATTGCATGACCACCGCATATTAGGATATATACAAAACACAAACCAAATGAGCAATACAATCTTGCACAATATTTGTTTAATGAAATATTTAATGACAGATTCATTTTACTTTTGAGATATGCTATTTCAGTATTTACCATTTACACTCATTTATTGTTTCAAGTGATTTTCAATAAAATAATGTTTTTTTGTCAAGGTTTATAATTTCGATTTAAAGCTTTCGGTAAAGTCACGTAGAAGGCAAATAATAAAATAATAAAACATAATAAGATACAATTCTCACGACGTTTCGGCCACAATGCACGGCTGCTTGCGTTGTGGCCGAAACGTCGTGAGAATTTTATCATATTATGTTTCATTTTTATTCTTTTATTATTTCCCTTCTACGTGACTTTACCGAAAGAACCAAGAATAAGGTTTATAATATGAATAAAAGCGCAGCATATTCATGATCAAGGACGACGAAGCAGTGGTTGACATCTCAATGCGCAGCCGTGACCCCAGCGGCGAAGAGTCCTCATTTCCATGGTGTGGGCGAATCTCCCCCATCGGATGACCCCTTGTAGAATTCCAACAAAGCTCGCACTTGTCTCATCAACCCCGGCGGGATTACAGAATGAGTTGACTCTTGAGCTCAACTGTTACCTTGAAAATTGTTGAACAGTACACGCATGTCGTTATTAGACATGGCTACTGTGTATTTCCATAGACATTACCATTTTATGATGGCATAAATGCCATTATTTTTGTATGTTTACTGATAAAATTCCTTACTTGAATCACAGCTTATTGGGGTGGCATGTGTTTATGAAGAGACCACAGATTAAAAAAAAACGATGCCATGTAAACAGGATGAGAAATTAACATAATGTGTCAATGGTACATGTTTCCAGTACTATATAAGGAGGTCTCTTTCAAGGGCGATTATGCATCTTGGATTTTAAGGATTGGGATAAGAATAATCCACCGCAGTTTGAAAATGCTTCCTGTCAATGTCTGTGATTGACATGCCGCTGTGTGTTCACAGAAAAAATGTTTACCATATTCTCTCGTGCATATAAAATACCTGAATGAGAATACAATTCTCCCAATCTTAATTCGATCAGAATGTCATTAAATACTTAGCCAGGATATATGGTGCATATTCTCAGTGGTCCAATCTAGAGAAGGTGCGTGATTAATTTGTATATGCATCCAGGATGAAGTGTACCCTAAATCTCTCGATAGAGGTGCAAGATAAAAATGTGCATTGCTTGTGGAAACAAAGTGATCAGAAAGAAAAAGCCACACTTGTGCATCTAACCATGAATTATGGGACAGTGCCTTTCTAACTAAATGTTTTAAGAAAAAGAAATGAACATACAGTATACATTCCAGCAACTGTGAACTTACACCCAATGGGACCAACAGCTATGGACGGCTTAGACAGATGAATGCATTATTGTGCACATTACAATATGCACATTCATAATTATTGAAGCTGCCAGACATTCAGTATTGGCAGAACATAGTAGCCAGAATTTTTTTTAAATGACATTGGCTGGAGCTAAATTTAGTACAGCATACGTAGAAACACCACATAACAAAGACACAACACGTTGCTGGAGAGTGTAAGCAACGTAGATTCTCCATGTCGCAAATTATTATTTAGTGTGATGTATTTGAGAAGTTCGCATCAAGCTCGGACCTATATTTTAAAGAGAGGGTCCTTTCCTAAAACATCTGGACATTCACGGAAGCTTAACTTTGCTGATGAGGCACTGTATGTCACAACCAGTCCAGATATAACTTGTATTCAATCAATGCTACTGAAATTATGCAATCCCAGAAGGCCATGCGGCTGTTGGGTTGTGTAAAAAATACTTTAGTATTTTATATGAAGATACATCTGTATGACGGATACATATTGTCTGCTTTGTTACTAAGATACAGCAATGTGTTTACTTCATACAGCTATCATAGTCTTTATTTATCCTGGAGAAATCCGATGAGCTATGAAGCTCATTTTCACAGTTGTCCAGGAGGGGTGGGTCAAAAAGTTACAACAACAAAAAATACAAAAACGATAGCAGTGCAAAGTGTAGGAAAGGTAAGAAAAGCGCTAAAACTAAATAAATAAACCAGCACCTTTAACATCTCACCACCAGTTGCCACCTCGATATCAAATGAATGATGAATCAGAAGTCTAAAGTCATGTATACACATTGCAATGTGGAATAAATTACATGGCTGACATGATAGAGGGGGTGTATGGAGTGGTGCGGGAGGCAGAAATTAACCTAAACTATTAAACTATTTTAATTTAGCAGATTAAGCCCATCGAGCTATTAGTTTTTTTCCAGAAGCGACCTGGTCACACATGATAGCTCAAATAAGTGGCTTATCATGTGGACATTTAAAGCAGATAAACAATGTAAAATAATAATCTCACACTACGTCATTATTGTCTAATTCGCAGCATACGAGTGAGTTTATCATGAACAAGTACATGCAACAAAAATAACATTATATTTGCAGTTATTCATAAAGTGGGATTAGCAGCAGAATTGTAATCATATCTACAGGGTATGTACGTAGGTCAATGGTTCAGAACCGTATTGTTCATTGGGGATGAGGATCAGAATTAAAAGTATACATCAAGCAAAAGTAGTTTTCCATTCAAGGCTATCAACTGGAATTCATGACAACCTTCTAACAATCACATGATCAGAAGTCGTCGTTGAGTCTTAATAAGAACATTGGATTTCTATTCATCCAGTTTCACAGCCCCATGGGGTACAATACTTGGTGTAGCTTTTGCAGAGAATAATCACTTCAAATTAAATTGCTGAAACATCCTTTCCATGCAATTCTTTATCTGATTTGGCTGCAGTAGCGAAGCAACCGGGGATGTTTAATTTCGTGTGGGAATTGTGTGGGGATAAGGATTACCCGCTTTGTAAATCCACTGCTGGATTGGTTCGAAGGCCTTCCCATTACATATCAGTTGTGTGAGCATATTGCAACCACACTGGTCTTCTGTGCGGGTGGTTAAATGGAGAGGGGTAAAACTGGTTCAGATATTCGCCAATGACCTTCATCGTTAATACATTTCGAATGTCCTTACATAGTTTTATTTATTAATTATCTATCTTGCTTTTAATGGAATTTACATTTACTCTAAAAATACATAAGCAACAATGCATCAGAAACCAAGGCTGCATGGGTTTCAATCTGTCATATCCACTTAATATACGCACCAAAGAAGGCAAGCTGGCTGTGAGAGATTAATTATGAGTGGAAATGGCTCAGAGTTGGCCGCGGGATTTTTCATGTTGGCTTCCTTAGTACTGTAAGTTCCTTAGCAAGCTGCCAGCGTTCGGGTGTTGTGGGAAGTGGAAGGGCTATCACAACACGGATGAAACAATTTAATTGGCACACCCTCGTTCTGATTTTGTGGCAACGCATATATTTCAGGGGTTGTTTTGTGGAAGACACTCACGTTAAAAGCCTTTTTTTTACGACAGCATCACCATGTACATTGTTTGCCACTTGTCCACAAAGATGTTCCTTCGCTCAATTATACTCTTGCAAATGGCAGCAATATGTTCATGAGATAAATGTCGAGGTTTGCTTACCACAAGACAGCTTGTGAAGAGAGTTTGTGTAGTTTTGTTAGAAAT
Source organism: Lethenteron reissneri (assembly GCF_015708825.2). Taxonomy (NCBI): domain Eukaryota; kingdom Metazoa; phylum Chordata; class Hyperoartia; order Petromyzontiformes; family Petromyzontidae; genus Lethenteron; species Lethenteron reissneri. The sequence continues at coordinate 7,776,436 of NC_083801.1, forward strand.
ATGTTCTTGAGATAAATGTCGAGGTTTGCTTACCACAAGACAGCTTGTGAAGAGAGTTTGTGTAGTTCTGTTAGAAATATGTTCATGAGATAAATGTCGAGGTTTGCTTACCACAAGACAGCTTGTGAAGAGAGTTTGTGTAGTTTTGTTAGAAATATGTTCATGAGATAAATGTCGAGGTTTGCTTACCACAAGACAGCTTGTGAAGGGAGTTTGTGTAGTTATGCTACTCCTACAGTGATATACTCGATATGATCCAGAGTTTGGCTTTCGTGGCCACAATCGCACCGTGGCTTTGTTTTTAATTTTCCATTCATGAAGGAGATTTTGACATAATTTTTTTCTCACAATTAATGACAAGAACACCGATGCACAAATCTTGATTTCAACTCATTTGCAAGCGCCAAGAGGAAAGGGTGAGGGGTCTCGTGTGGAACGGTGTCCCAGTTGTCCCTGGCTCAGGCAGGAAGCGAGTATGGACCAAGCCCATTTCCTGTGGCTTTATCTCCTTTTTACAGTTCCCTATTAAAATGCATCAATTCAACATATGGACATTTTTAGAGCATGTTTTACATCTTAATTTATCAGTTTGCATTGTCTGCCAATTGTATGTCAATTGTGCCATCAGGAACTATGCAGAGAGCAAAACGTGTTCCCATATCTCGACTCTTTATGGCAGCAGAGCCACATGCTACACTGGGGAATTACCTAAATCTGGCAATAGCACGGTTGGCTACGTACGGTGTGAAAAAAGTTCAACGTATATATAATATACTTTTAACTGACATCATTAGTTGGTTGTCTTAATATCACCTTTAAACACAGCTCTATAGCTTTTATGATGAAAGCTATTCTTGTGTCTATCAGCCATGTAAGCCCTCAAGCTAAACCAGCTCAAATTTAGAGATATTCCAGATTTAATTGGAGTTCCTTGCTGATTGGGACTGACACAATGAAACAACATGTACCTTAACACCTATAGGGTCGTTTTGCGCAAATGGCAGCCCAGATTCAAAGCCGGGGTCGAAAAACTGGATACCCACATCTGAGCCATCAGTTCCACAACTTGCCACTCACCGAATTGCGAGCAGTCGTGCAACCGGTTCAGAGCACGCTGATCCTAACCGCTGTGTCACTGTTCCGCCCCACCCCCCATTCATATTATCAATGTGATTCAGTTATCATAACACCATTGGTATCAGGGCCACTTTTTCATTGATACAGTTACAGTGTTACAAATGCATACACACTTTGAAGCTGAATACAAATCTACAAAGACACAATTATGAACACAACACACACGGTTGCTAAATGACAAGGGCTCATAGAACTTGACAAATACTTCAGAAAAAAGGTGGTTTGGTTATTGAAAAAGGACAGTGGGTGAGCGTAAGGGCAGAGTAGTTTTCCTACCACGCTGTCAAATGCGTTTCCCACAAGCGTCACTGCCACACGTGCCAATTCAACAACAGTACCATCTCGAAACTAAATATCGTGTGTAACTATCCATATTAGCATCTACACTGCAGTGTGTCCCCATGCAGCGTAATCGACCGCTAGGCGAGTCACCATGGTCAAGCATTACGTGGATGTATTCCATCCACAGACGGTCCCTTGCGGTTCCTGCCTTCCACACAGAGGGATCCTTTAAGATGTCACGGTCCAGAGATCGTCAGAAAGATCTCCCTGGGGAGGAGGCAGGCGCAATGCGAGGCTGGTGGTGTGGAAAAAACGAGTTTTCCCCATCGTGCCTCCGACACTGTCACCAATTCCGCAACATAAACTTGATAATCTTTCACGCTTGGGAAGAGGGTGGAGATCCAAGTTAGCTGAATGGCCACCAACGTGGCTGTCCTCCTGCAGGAGGCCTCTGCCGATACCAACGTGTCCAGGCAACAGTGCCGCATACGTGGCCACCGTCTTGAAAGTCGCGATCTTACGTTTCTTTACTGCAGGGACTGGATCTGCATGCTCCAAAAAGTTACCATCGACCTCATCAAGTGGGCTCCAATCCTGCTCTGAAGAGGCTTGGCCCCCTCATCCATAGCATGAGAGAATACACCTTTGAACCATACTTCTGGAGACAAGTAAACCGTCGACAATTTCTTGAAGTAGGGCTCAGTCCTCTCTCAGCAAAAAATACATGCACCCTTGTTAACATGCACCTTGTGCAGCTCCCCATCACATAAGAACCAGAAAGGGACCGAGCAAAGTAGTTGGGAAACACTGTCTCTTGCTCCAAGTGAAGGCCTGATGCTACTTTTATGGAGGAATGATGACGGCAGTCTGATGACAACGGAGCCGCTGGTGGCCATTCTCGTCTTCGTCAGGGCCCTTGCACACGAGCCAACAGCGAACCGCTCGAGGCCTAGCCGTCTCACCATCGTGACCATATGCACTCGCTGTTTGTTTGTGGCAGCACTGCTCAACAAGGGCACTTCTCCGGCTCAACGCCCACACCAACACGGGTGGGGGGGGGGGGGTACACTTTTTTGCTCAGCCCACTTGGCGAGAGTTGTATGCATGTTGAACTTCTTCCACACCATACTTGGCCTTTTGGCCTGGGATTGTATTGGGCCAATCCATCTGTTAGCACCTAGCACAAAATGATATTCACATGTCACAATATGGAGTGTGTCGACAAGCCACCTTATAAATAAACTTAATTCTTGGCATCAAAACTCCCAAGGAGTTACTCGGCCCAAACGCGCAACTATGGCATTGGATAAAAATGCATCTGAAGGGCCCTCAATCACTGCCACGATCAGAAGACATGCGCCAATTGCCACCAAATCCCACTAAAAATCACTACACGGTGCCTGTAGCAAGGTAAGTGGGAACAATGTTAAGTGTGCCATGCACATCAAACAAAGCAAGAAGGCTGCAGCCAAAGTGCCGTGTAGAGGCGAGCGCACCCGCTATAGGGAGCATGGGAGAGTGACCCAGAATGGCCTTGCATGAGTCACGAATGGCCGAAGAGAGTTGGTAAAATCCCTTCGTGCCGCGTCAAAGACACACGGTGCAACCACATGGCTGTGGGCAGTGATGCACAACTTAAGCTGTGGGAAAAACAAACCGGACTCGCCCAAGCACTGCCAAAAGATAGACGAGACAGAGCAACAAGGAGATATTCTCAAGGCCTCCCTGCCATGGGCCTGCGAAGAGGTGCGCTTCCATCATGCTCACAATCCTCCTCCCTCCTGACTTTTATAATTGCTTTAACCAGCACTAGCTGCTCAGCCTATGGACTGCTGTGGCCAAAAACAGCGTAGATTTTGTAACCGAACAGTAATTAGACTTGTACGGATTTTGTTTTGTATGTACGTTAATATTCTTTCACACAATACGTGCTGATCGGAGGTGCGGGGAAGGACAACAGACTCAACACAAATAGCAGTTGTAAAGAAATTTGTTTTCAGTTAAGATTTGAAAGTGCATAGCTCCAGTGGATTCCTGCTGTTGAGATGAGACTGAGCTGGACCTGCCTTCCAGTAGGTGGAAGACTGCACTCACTGCGAGTGCTGACATGCACACACAGCACTTACAGGGTGACAATGTGTGTAATGAACGGTAGATTGCACGCCACGGGAAGACACTCAAACAGCATCTTCCACGTATAATAATGTGCCCATAAACGTAACAAATCTCTGAGAGCACAGAATGACAAAGGATGGAATGGCAGGGAATGGGAGAGACTGTGCAAGGGAAGGGGAGAAAATAAGCATGGTGTAGAAGGTAAGCTCTTTGGGGAGACTTAAAGGCAGCGAGATGGGACCACTACAGCCTAATATGTGTAAGTCAGACATTAAAGCTGTTTTTTTTCGTTCAGTAAGCTCTGGCTGGTAGTGAGTGGTTGTGAAGTTCCGCTATTGCATTGGTGAGAGTGGCAGTGAGACGGTCGGGAAATGCAATTTTCTATAAGGAAAGATGTTGGTCAGCACAGCATATGTGCAGTTCACACAGCCTAATTAGCTACGTTCCATTTTCTATAAGACAGGGAGTCAAATTTAGGTTCATTTATCTGAGAAAGTGTAGCAGAAGCAGTGCAACATATAAATGCATTGTTAGTTTCACAGTGTAAGGTAAGGTTGTGTGAAAGGACAGCAACAATGTTCTACCAAGGGAAGGTAATTGGAAATGCACAGAAGTACTCTGCTATGAAGCCACATTGAGACGTAAACAAAACCACGTGTCAATGCATCCAACCCCCATTGTGGAAGGGCAACAATATCTGCCACAACTAGTTGTGTGTGTAGCATACTTACCACATTCATGAACTTAATATTCAGTAATGTATGTGCTAAATCCACATCACTAAATGTGATATACTGTTCCGCATCTATATAACGCTTCCAGCATATAAATTCACGAAATAAATACATCTCAACGTCCTTTAATTACCAATATGAAACACTTACATTATCTATGGCAAAAAAGGAAAATCTGGAAATTGTAAATTTGAAAAATAAGTTAATAATAACTGCTCCTCCCCCACCCACACACAAATCCTTAATGGCACATGTCTATCCATTGTACTATTTTGAAATATGACTCATGCCACATCCAAGTCAATTGCAAATGATAGACCAAATAAGCATAATCATGCACAAGAGGCTGAATTAGTGAAATTGACAAGTTAAAGGCAAGCGTGCATTTTCTTAATTTTGACTCATTACCAAAAACTACATGTGATATTTTAAATTACTCCTTGTGAATTGACATTGGTGGGGGGTGGTCTCGGAGTTATCTGGGCAAAAGTACACACAGATGACCAACATGTATAGAATTTATATAGATTGTATCGTGCTAAACAGAGTATACAAGAGTGAATGGACACCCATTCCTCACGTCACAATGCCGGTTTATGTGCCATGCCACAGAATCGCTTTTAAATCATCAAATGCTTTGTTTACCTCAAGATGATATCGCCTCTCCAGTCTGAACTTTAACTCTTTGGCAATAAATATAAAATAGCAAGTGTAATAGGAGTCAAAGATTTAAATTAAAGATCAGAGATATCTGCTGGGTTTTTTTACCTATAACCTAGTCCATGCTAAAATAAACTTGTATGTTTCAATGCAAGATCAGAAGAGTGACATTCCAGATACAGTAAGTCCCCGGGTTGCGGAAGACCCGACATACGGAAATCCGACTTCACGGAAATGCTCCCATAAATCATGAAAAAAATATAATATATAAAAATGTTTTAACACGTTAGTTATGAATGCGCAAATAGTGCAGCGCGGTGAGGTTTCAGATGAAGACAGAAAATTCCGCCTTCACCGAGCTTCACGAGGATGAAGGTAAATGTAACTTTTTATAGCGGTACGTAATTATTTTCATTTTTTAGGATAACATAATTGTTTTTTACTGGATACAGTGTTCCATTGGGTTAATTATTGGTAATGTTTGGGTGGATTATTTGATAAAATTAAATTATGATAGGAGGTGCGGAGCATACGCATCGCGAGACGATACAGGCAGCGATAGAAAACAGATGAGAGTGTGAAACAGCACTGAGAGAAAACGAGCGAGTAATCGGGTAGGGGGAGGCACAGCTATTTCGGGCTATGGGATTTTACAGTAAAACCTTGGATTGCGAGTAACTTGGTCTGCGAGTGTTTTGCAAGACGAGCAAATTTTTTTAATAAATATTAATTTGATAAACGAGCGAGGTCTTGCAATACGAGTAGCACGTGTATACGCTTTGTCTGCCGAGCGTCACGTGATCACAACTGATATTCGAGTGCTTTGATATACGAGTGCTTTGGATTACAAACACGTTTCCGGAACGAATTATGCTCGTAAATCCAAGGTTTTACTGTATCTTGATTGTGGTGGGGGAATTGTTCAGTTTCCGACATACGCAATATTCGGGTTACGGATAATTCTCGGGAACCTAACCCTTCCGTAACCTGGGGACTGCCTGTAAAGGGAGAGCGCAAAGGGGTTTTATAATCGGGAGTGCTGGGTGCATAGAAGGTGTGCACAAATACAATCAGCAATCCAGGCGGCACCAATCAGACCATATACACGGATGAAACATGTACATTTATTTTGCGGCTTCATGTATACCTTTGAATACAATTGAACAAAATACATAAATTGAAAGATTCCTCAATCCCCCCGCCTACTGCTCACAAGCCCCGCCTACTGCTCACAGGCCCCGCCCACTGATCACAGGCTCCGCCCACTGATCACAGGCCCCGCCCACTGCTCATAGACCCCGCCCACTGATCACAGGCCCCGCCCACTGACCACAGGCCCCGCCCACTGACCACAGGCCCCGCCCACTGACCACAGGCCCCGCCTAGTGATCACAGGCCCCGTTCCACCGTTCTGCCCAACATCTGCCCATTTGCTTGGCATTTTGAGTAGAGCATGAAGCCAGAAGTTAACTGCAACAAAATCCCCATTTTCATGACAACAGCGGGATGTTTGGCAGCGCTTTGGCTTGTTACATGCCCGACTTTATTCTGTGGCTGGATAAAAAAAAAACTGAGCCCAAATGATCAAGCACAGAACAAACCTCCCTTTATATTTGTGAATTGCACCAATGATTAATGACCTTGTTTTCCATCTACCACACAAACTTGAGCAATCCTAACAGTACAGGAAGCATATTTCTAAACAGCTGATGGTGTTCATCTTTCACAACGCGCAGCTTCCTCTCGTGGGCCAAGACTGAATATCTCAAGCGCATGTGTGGCTCAGCAACTTCCTTAAACAGTATCTCCTAAAATGATGTATTCACCAAAGTCATTCAGTGTCTATTCAAGCATAGCTCAAGCTTTTCCAGCTATAATGATGTGTAGTCATCACTCTGCCATCCCTCCTATGTCTAGTATGGGAAATGGAACAGGAATAGCACACACACACTGCATGTGGATAAACGCATGGCCATTGTCAGCCATTGCATTCATTATGTACATTAAATTACGTTTTTTTAATCATACAGTATATATTAATTACATTTCAGTCACCCAATTATCACTGTTGGCGACATACGATGTGAAAGAAGTTCAACATACATACAACCCTCTTGTGAGTTTTAAGGTTGTATGTAATCTCCATATATATAAAAGGCAAAGTTGTGAATATGTGTGTCTGTTCAACATGTTTAGCGTACTTGCAGACATGCAACAAACTGGAAATTTGCCATGTGAGTACTTTCCAGACTGTACACCATGCAAAAATTATAAAAATACACTTTTTTTTTTAGGGGGGGGGGGGGGAGCTCATTAATGCATATATTTTTTGCACGGCAAGTGAGCTGTGACGTCCCATCCGTCACGTGACCCGCGCACGTGGAAGCGTAACGTATTGTAGTGTAGTACTGAGCGCGCTGAGCTACGAACCCAGCGACCCGAGTTCGATTCCCCCCCACCACCGGTGACGATTATTTTAACCGGTCCTGGGCCTCCCCTAGGTCGACTCAGCCTCAAACGAATAACTAGTGTGGTGTGTGAACATCGCCACTGGGGAGACAAAGGCGGCCGGGCGTGGTGAATCCAAGTCCCGGGCGAAGCCGGGCATTAAAGCTAGTCTTCAATACGATGGACATCGTTTTCCAACAATCTTAACATTCAATGTTACAAGTCATCAGATCAAAATCAAACACCTATGATTTGCTGTCAGTTTCATTCCTATGTGGAGCATGGATTATTAGAGACACTCCTGCAGAAATAACGGATATTGACAAATGTCTCATAGGAACAAGAACGATTGTTGGAAGGTGAAAGGAAAATTAATTGTTCGACATTTGACCGCTGAGCAATAACACTTTATTATAAGAAAAAATGGAGTTAACCAATTGAAAAGACAACGAAATAAATGTATTGTTTATCACGGAAACAGCATTTCACTCAGAAAAACACTTCATTTCCATTGGACCTGATTTTTCCCCAACTTAAGAGATACCGAAAGAACCAAGAAGATGAATCCCTGCAGTCACGAAAGCTTTAAATCGAAATTTAAGAGATATGTTTCTTAGTATCCAAATACTGTTTGTATTCTCAACAAGGCATTTTCCTTTGACTTCTTCTTCCTGCTTTCGCTTTCTCATTTCCCCAAAGGCATTTTCCAAGGTAGTGAATTTCATTTGCCTTTTGACCCTAGTTCACACCGAATGTGCAATCTTCTGCTTTCAATGTTTTTTTTGTGTAACGGTTTCCCACCTCCATTATTCAACACTCATCGTGTCCCTCGCATACTTATCTTCCCCATGTGTGTCCCCTGAGACATTTTGTCAAACTTTCATCAAGCTTCAAATAAATAACCTTTCCTTCACTAGTCACCTATTGTATGACAATTATTTCAGACAAATACCTACTGGACAGGAATAAGCATTAAAAGAAAACGAAACATATGCACAATGTAAGAGTTCAAGTCCACTTGTTTAAATATGTTTTTTAGAAAAATTAATGGCCAGAACAAAGAGCATTAAGCTCACCACAAATTGCGTGTATGGCTATATATATAATTAGCCACATTTTAATTTGCAATCTGAGTACAAATTTAAATGTTGTGGCTTTGCTCTCCAACACACCGGTGTGCTGTACTGGTGATGAATTGGCATGTTCTTTTTACGTGACAAACCTTACTAATTGGCTGTGTCGGGTGGTGGCGGGTTTAACGACACATTTATATATTTACACGATCTAACCCAAAAAACCTCTATTATGGATGATACTGGTCGCGAAAGCCTACGTGTTAAACAGGTACAAATACAATTATTTGTTGGCATGTAGAGTCAATCATACCAAGGAAACGAGGTGCAATGTTTAAATGTAATTCATTTCATAACAAATCAGTGACAAAAGCTCAAAAATGAAAGAAAAAAATATCCGTTTTTTGCATACAAAAATTCCGAAAAAACATCCTCCCTCAAAATACATTTTGAAGCACCACACTTATGATGTCTGTCTTCAAAACACTTACATCCCATTTGCATTGGCTCGCAAAACATTGTGTTTATTGTTACTGTTTTGGTGTGGATAAAGAGAATTGTTCAGTTGCAGCACACCCGTTGAAGTGCCACCATCATAAGAGGACTATAAAATGTGTGTGGGCGCAGCACATTAATGGGAACCAATAGAATAAGTAGAAGTGACAGAAGCAGTCAGTAAGGCAATCGAATTATACCATGTGATATACGCCAAAACCAATCCAATCCAATGCATTAAATACACCACGTACATGCAGAGGAGTGTGCAAAACCACGATAATAGTAGCGTTATAAATTTTAATCCAGCAATGTTTTTTTGCACACAAAAAACCCTTTTTGGTGAGCACAGCATGAATGGATGTCCGCAGAACTGATCCGCGAATGAGCACAATCACAACGCTGCTGTTGGGCGCCGCTTTATTTTGTCCTCCCCGTGTCAAGGGAACCTGACCAGAATGTGAAATCTATTTTGATAAAAGAACCCACCGCAGCCACTTTCACACAAGCATACTTTTGTTCCCGGTGTCCTCCCCCACCGTCCGTCACTCTGCGAATCGACCCTCACTGCCGTGCGTGCGGCATCGCCAAGGGTGGCCGTGCATTCTGAACGCAAAAATCGCAGCCAACCTCGGTCTCTGGCAATTATCTCATCATTCAAAACGCCCCGAAAAATTGCATCCAAGAATAGCGCATGTAAATAATGCAGAACTATGGTTATTTATTTTCTGGTTACCGAATTAATACATTATAAGGTTGCGCTCATTACACACACAAAATGCTTGCCACAAATGAACTTCAATACCTCGCTAATTTTGTCAAGGAGCATAAATCATCACAGAAACTCTGGTCATCCTCGCAGAAGCGGCTTTTGGCTAACCATCGATCAAAGATGGTCACTGCATCGCGTGCTTTCAGATGTGATTCTGCGATCATCTGGAATGCTCTTTCTCGTGGTATTAGCAATCCACTGGAGCTATGGACTTTAAAATCGATATTGAAAAGTCATTTCTTTAGAACTGATTTTTAAGTTTAGTTTGTTGTCCGTCCCCCGCACCTCCGGTAGCACAGTTGACTACGTAAGTTGAGAAAGAAGTCAAACATACATACATTGCAGGAAAGTAACGTGAATAAATAATGATGGTGCAAGAAATTGAACAGCTAGACCGGGAATTACGTTGCAATGAATTCCATGATTAACATTTCTCAACTCTGCTGTGATTGAAACCTCCGATTAGCACGGTTGACTACGTATGGTGCAAAAGAAGTGCAACATATGTACATAATATGACAGACAGCTTTAATAGCATTACCTCTTATGTTCAACGAAGCAGAAAAAAGAAAACCAAAATGAACATTACAAATGTTTTGGAAAAAAGAGCTGCCTACATGCTTGAAAAATGGCATTATCAATATGAGCCGCAGAAAAATTCCCTAAAAGCATTTTTGTTTTGCTTAAAAACTACGTGGGAAATGTATTGTGAAATGCTATTCCCTTCACATGAACATCATGCAGCACAAAGCAATCCACTATTTTATAATTCAATCTTGGATGCAAACAAAGAATCGTTTACAAATGTGACTTTCCTTTTAGTAAATAGAGCACGTCGGTACATTTCAGAATAGAGCATATATTCATCTATTTTAATGTGCGCCGCTCCATGTTTATGTACATAACGTGTGATGAGTGATGACATTAATGGGCCTTGTCCTAAATTAGCTGCCACAAAATTGAACATTTAGTAATGCAATTCAATCTGTGGGCAATGAAAATGATAAAACACTGCTGTCATTGCCTTGTACGTTGAAGTAAAAAAGAAGGAATTGAAACGACAACATTTTCCAGATATAAATGTCACATTCATTTCCCACAACTCACACACAGTATCATCTACAGCTTGAGGAAGGAGCCGTATTGCACTGAATTACAGCCGAGGCAATGCAAGATCAATTCGGTGAAAATATCTGGACACATCTTTACTTTAAATAGTATTGCCCTTTGTCACTGTAATTGCATCCCCCTGTGAAACGTTGCACAGCTGTGTGATGCAAGACACAGTAACGATGCTTTTATGACTCTTTCCTTTCCACAGTTACAGTGGAAACTACTGTTGAGAAGCCGATATTCACAAATAATGCATACAGCATATGCAGTACCGTATGCAAGGCCTCAACAACGTCCTAGGCCTCAGGGACAGAAAGCATAATTCACTCAGTGTAGGGGACCAGGAAACATGTTCATTTTTTCACACCTCTGCAAGGATGGCTACAAACCCCTGCACTCCATTTTACCGAGCCAAGCAAAGCAGAAATATCATCGCTCGCCATTCTGAACACCCAAGAGGGAGTCTTTGATGTATGTTCAGTGGGTAATCATGCAGCAAAATTAGGTTTGATAAATGTGCTCCAGTATTTCTATGCAGTTGGGAACCTACTACAATTCCTCTCTCCTATAAAGCCAAATATATAAGAGGGTCGCGTACTTTTCGTGTAAACTCAAATGCACCTCTCAGATAGGTCTTCCGAGGTAAATAATAGAGAAATGATTTTTTTTCCTGAAATGTTCAAAATTAGGTGCCATTCACTCTTCCGTCTCTGCTTTTTGCTGAATGTCATGCATGCATTATAAATCTTGGATTGATTGATGCTACATAACATTTTATTATTATTAAAATGGGGATTTATATAACATTTAAAAATTATGTAGTCAAAGGAGTTGCTTTTTTATTTTCAACAAAAAAAGTGCTCATTTTAAATAGCCTATGCTAGATGGTTGATTCTTCTTAGGCCGGTTAACACTAAATATTCTTGGTGGCACGTGGAAATGGTATGTCAGCTATACTGTCACATTCAAAATATTTATTTTTATATACACATTAATTGAATTAAAGCTTAACATTTCGGAGACAGACTGTACTTAATTATCAATCACATTTTTTTTATGAAATTTACATGAAAAATTGTACATACACCACAGTAATTTACACTTTCTAAAATGCAGAACATAACAAGAAATGTACCTACATTATTTTTAAATGCACATCTTCACAATGTATACATTTTGTTTAACGCATACTCATTACAGATATGCATAGTATTGCCAGCAGTTAATAACTCACAGCAGAGTACGTGCGTTGCGTTGTTGAGTTTCCAAGAATAATTTTCCATTCAGTGCATAACTGGAAAGATCTGTATTCTGCCAAGCTAATAAAACCTTGGCAAGACACAAGCAGAAAATATGAATGAAATATACACTGTGGTTATTTTTTTTTACCAGGTATGGCTCTGATGAGCTATTTAGCTCTTTTTCAGAAGTGGCCTGGCCACAAATGATAGCTCGACAAAGCGGCGTATCCTGTGGACATTTATAGCAGCCAAATACTTTAAACGCATGTTTCAAAATTTGTAGGGGAAAACCGGAGGACCTGGAGAAAACAACTATGCGACCACAGGGAGAGAGATATGCAAACTCCAAATATAGAGGCGTTAGGGTTGAGATCGAACCCACGACCTCCTGTATACCAGGCAAGGTAGTTAACATCTCGCCACCGTGGCACCCCATGATGCAATTTTATTGCGTTGTCAACACAGTGATGGCCCACTCTAGCTGCTATTACTGTTCACAACAATTTAATTATGTCGCCTGATTAAACTATTTGTAATTACTAGCGAAACGTCGTACTCAGATTGTTAAATGTTGTGGCTTTGCTCTCCAACACACCGGTGTGCTGTACGAGTGTAATGACAGGGTGACACCTGCCGGCCTAAAGGGGTAACTACGGTTATGGCTGTATTACATAATGCCTTATGATGAAGGGCCGTATCAGAGGTAAAGGTCAAGGGCGGAGTCAGTCGAGAAGCTCCGGGAACCATCCCGAAGGTTCTAGAAAGGGGGCGTGGCCAGAGGTGGTGCTTGGCCACGCCAGGCAGATATAAGGAGCACCGAACCAGAGCTTGGGGGCTGTTAGCGTGGGGTCTGGGTCCTGGTTGCCTCGCTGTCGTCGTCATCTCTTCGTCTTTGACCACGTGGCTGTTCTTCTGTAAGACCAGCTCCGCCGCCGCCGCTACGCTCGTCAACCAGCCAGCGTAGCGCAGCACGGAGATGGGCTGCGTGTTTGGACAGCCTGGCTGTAGCCACGTTACGAAGTGTATCGTCCTGTGTGCTCTTAATAAATAAGAAGCCTTCTACTAGACGTGTATCGGAAGTCGCTCACTACACACGTAACGAATTGGCATGTTCTGTTTACGTGACAAATCTTACTAATTGGTTGTGTCGGGTGGTGGCGGGTTTAACAACATATTTATATATTTACACAATCTAACCCAAAAAAAATAACCTGTATTATGGATTAATTCATTTATTTAAAAAAGGTATTTTGAAGCCTTTGATTATCTAAGTCGGAAGAACATAACTGCATCAGGTTCTTTAAAACTGGGAATGAGAATTACATCCACGTAACCATAATGGGAAACTGTTGTCATCTGCTCTGCAATAACAATGTGCAGAATAGCAGAGTTTACACATTCAGTGCTGGATGGACAGATGACATTAGAATTAAACCAAGATTAAATGACAAAATCATTAAACTATGCACTTCATAGAAGCTTTTAAGCCACTGCTGATTAAATGTCTTGCCATTGTTTAATCAGAATAAGGATTAATAAGATGTGATATTTGCATGCTTAATGTGAAGTTTTATATCTAGATTATTTTAAAAAATCGGATGTTAATATCAAGTCCATGCGGTGTGAATACTGTATTAAAGTAGCTAATTTAAATAAACACATTAATAAAAGTCAAGAATTTCCTAACCCAGGTGACTAATGCAGACTCGGCAAAGCAACAAAACATTGCACACATTTCCAGGAAGAAAACCCTCGCTGCAATTAATTTATTTTCACAGAATATTGTCTGCATGTGGCGCAACTCACAAAACTCCAAGGAACTTAACATGAAACTAGTCTTAAGGTCGTGGTTCAGCTAGAATGGATTGCAAACATGAACCCCTTGACAATCTTAAAGGACCCCTACCATTATCATTGACATTGTGAAAACATATGAACCATCCCCGTATTTGCATAATACAACTTGCCAAGCTCAACTATTTCAAGCATCAAAATTCACTGCCGCTTGCACACCACGTGGCAATTTGATTTCTTCGGCTATGTCGGGTGGTGGAGGGTCTTACAACACTAATTTGGCCCAGTCCTTATTAGGCCTAAACCTAAATTGCAGTATGACGTTAAAGATGTAGTTTTAGTCATTTTCTTTAATTTGGCAAAAATGACAAGCACAGGATAGACGTTGTTCCATAGGGAGTGTGTCACAAATCCACCGTATGAGAAGGGCACAGGGAAAAGAACAAGGTGAAGCATGAGAAAGAGTGGCTGAGAGAGCATGTTACAACAGGTGGCCAGTGAGTAACAGAGAAGACGAAGCATTAATGAAGATGGAAGAATAGCAACATTTTACAGTATGATTTTACATTTAGGCTTCTGGTCAAGAGCTTCAGGAGATGCAATGTGATATTCAGAGAGGTTTCCCAGGAATGAGTTCCAGTGGATAGGTGTTTACGAGATGTCCCATTGTGTGAAGTTGTTCACCACATCTGCAGTGGAGTGTCCTCGAGTCTCAATGCATGCACGAGCTATCCGCAAGCAACCCGTGTGAAGTTCTCATGCGGTTGTTCATCGCCGTCGACCACTCGGGGCAAAGGGAGTGCGAATCCAGAAGGCTCGACCGTCGAGGGCCACAGCAGCAGGGCTTCATGCATGAACTCATCTCCCAGGCGGGCAGGCAGTATTTAGCCGCAGAGTAAACCAAGGCCGAGGCCGCTGTACAAAGATGCCGAGCATCACAGCCCCAGCTATTGCCAGCTAGCTTTTCAAAGACATTGCTGTGGAGGGCATGGCATTCAGAAAGTAGGAGCACAGAGGGCAGCTGAGCTGGGTGCTACTCCCTTGAGAGAAAAATAGTGCCAACATGGGCCGATGCTGCATTCAGACACTTACAAAATATGAATTCTTCCATGACATGCTCGTGACAGCTGTAAAGTTTAATTTCAACTTAAGCTGTCAGTCGATTCCAGGACAGTGATATGATGCATCGAGCCAATGACTAGGGATAATCATATAACGGTGTATTTTGATATAACTTAGAAAAAGAGCCTATGATTGGGTTTAGTAAAATTTATATCTCATCCCACGCAAAATGTCACATGCAAATGCTCTCTCTGAGCAAATAAGAGATACAATGGATATGACAAATGTGACGTTTATCCAAATCTGCAGGTAGGTGCAATGCCATAAAAACATGAAATATGCTGCATAGCTGAATGAAGACAGAGTGGTAATGAATGTGTAAAATGACAATATGGAGTTGGAGCAATGAGATCAGTTCATGGGCACGAGTGAGATGAATCGTGGCACTGCAGTGTCGCGAGGGATGGCAACGGCATAAAGGCCTTCATCCAGTAGTGGATAAACAGTGGCTGCCGATGCTGATAATGATTATGTTTGGTTACTTACATAATCACAATGTACACAATGTAAAAAAGTATCTACTTGCATTCAAATTAAAATGTCCATTTTAATATGCATGCAAGTACATGTAAATTTGAAACGTATTCAAACTGTTTGCATTTTCCTTTTCTCTCATTGCAATGCATATCGCTTGTACAATGCATTGCAAAGCATAATTGTATATGCACATCGCATAATGACTATGCTAGGTATCCCACCCATTGGCTAGAGTTTGAGATTCACCAATCACCGTTACCATACATTAAATATCATTTCTCGAATAGGTTTGGGTCAGATGACCCTGCATATTTAACATACCACACATAACAAAGACAAAGATTCCACGTATAGCCTTGACAGGCTGTCGGGGCAAGTGCTGTTAGCGAGCACCTCTGAAGGCCGGCACGGCACACGAGGGCGTGGGTGGCCAGCACCACGCCCGACCGCCTTTGTCTCCCCAGTGGCGATGTTTTTACACACCGCACCAGGTACTCGTTTGAGAATGAGTCGACCGAGGGGAAGCCCAGGACAAGTTCAGATAATCGTCACTGGTGTAGGTCGTGAGCGGGAATTGACCTCGGGTCGCCAGGTTCATAGCACAGCGTAGCGTTAACCGCTACGCCACCGCTCACCACACATAACACACGGACGCCTACACGCACACTGCAGTATTGTCTAATGGCACGTTGCATTTCTTCAGCAGCAATACAGATATTCCCAAGGCAAATGTCAAAGCAGAGCCACACAGTTCAAACGTCTGCCTAAATGTAATGCTTCAGCGATTCACTACACCTTTACAAACACCCTGTACACATTTTTCCATGCGAGCGAAGACGAAACGTTCTTGATACTTTGCCCAGCACAAGATGGGATGGGCATTGCCATTGCTCAGCCAAGTTCCCATTTTGTCAGCCTGAGTCATAACTACATCTGTGTCTGCTTTAGTTTACATTGTTCAATTGTTTTATGACTACACACTGTACCGAAAGAACCAATGAGTACACACTGTATGGCCATACATCCTGTGTCCATATGCTGGCTGCCAAACTCAAATTCCCTTGTAATAGCCCGAGAGTGATGCTGTTTTTACGTGTATTTGTTATGAATAATCCACTTATATTCTTGGTTCTTGCTGTGTTTTTCCACACCTGATGATGATTGCTTGTGTTGCAGTCGAAACGTCGTGAGAATTTTATTGTTTTATATTTTTATAATTTTATTGTTTCCCTTCTACGTGACTTTACCGAAAGAACCAAGAATATGAATCCCTGCAGTCACGAAAGCTTAAAATCTAAATAATCCACTTGTTTGTAGAACTGTGTTTTTGCACATGTATTTTTTTTATAATTTAGTTTGCGCCGTACGTAGCCAACCGTGATAATCGAATGTGCGGGGGAAGGACAACAAACTAAACACAACAAGTTTAGTTTCCCACAGGTGGTGCCACAGTGAGTGTAGGGAGGATAAAGTCTGCCCACGTGGGAAACTGAACAATAGAATTGGCCTTCACCCTCCCTCACAAGAATCACCCACGTAGGAAATAACAAGGTTACTGATGAATGTTTTGAGGTGTTATATATGAATATAACTTCTATTTATTGTAAATATAAAGCCATGCAGAGTAGCACATTTTAGAGTGCAAAGTATTTGAGTTTAAGTAAAAAAAATATTGCTCAGTTGTAGACACTGTAGCTGAGGGGGTAGGATCACGAGGCAAACCACGGCCTATAGCAACAAGTTAAGGTTATTTACAGGTAAAGACCAACCTTATTTCAGAATCAGAATATTAATTTAAACTGGAGGAATCCTATGAGCTGTAAAACTCTTTTTCACAGATGTCCATGAGGGGCGGGTCAGAATGTTACAACAAACAATACAAAAACAAGTTAGGAATGCAAAGTATAGGAAAGGTGCGCAAATCACTAATATATATTGTAATATATTACCGTAATATAACAATACATACTAAATAGTGAGTGCTAATTGTAGCTTGACATTTGTTTTGAGCTGTTTAAGACGTCAACTAAGGTGGGAAACTGTCCAGCCTTGTGTCTTGCTACCTCAGCGAAGAGAATCTCCATGATTAAAACGGACACTTTTTTTTTATTTCAAGTTTCCAAAAACACTTCCTGTCCGCCCACCGTAACCTTCTCTCCTCACTTCCCCATGGTGTGGCATCAGTTAACCTCCTGAACTCTCTCCTGAAAGCTCCTTCATGGCTAGCAGACCTCGATATTGGCATTTAGCTCCCGAACATATTGCCGCCATATGCAAAAACAGAACAGTTAGCCTCGCATTTCGATTTAAAGCTTTCGTGACTGCAGGGATTCATCTTCTTGGTTCTTTCGGTAAAGTCACGTAGAAGGGAAGTAATAAAATAAAAAAAATAAAACATAATAAAATAATTCTCACGACGTTTCGGCTACAACGCAAGCAGCCGTCTTCAGGTGAAGACCTGAAACGTCGTGAGAATTATTTTATTATATTATGTTTTATTTTTATTATTTTATTACTTCCCTTCTACGTGACTTTACCGAAAGAACCAAGAAGTTAGCCTCCCATTTTTAATATGGACGTGCCACCCATGGTTTCACGTGTGTGCAAACATGTCAAGAACACAAGATGCATTTTTCCCCATTTAGCTAAAATGTATCATTGTTTAAGGCAATAAAGGTCTAGGGTTTTCATAGTCTGTGTTAGTACTACACAATTATCAATGAGAGGATTAGCTACGCTGCCAATTAATTGCAGTTGTGTATAAATATGTATTTTTCCATGTGCTGATTTTATTATTATTATTGTCTGCTCCTCATTTATTGCAGGCCGGTAAGTAAACCGATTACTTTCACAAACAACAACAGATGACGCATGCTCCATGTTTTCCCCCATTATAAGTAGGTAAACAATACGTTTCTATAGACTAATTGACATACATTTTGTGTGTTTTTGTTTTTCCGGGCCCCCCCCCCTTAACGCCACCACCCTGGATAATCGAGAGGTGACTGTGTCATAGCAATATTATACGATGTCAGTCTAAAGAAATACACTCTGCTAAACGTGGCACAAACCACCATCCACACATTTACCCTAAACTGTTGTCGTTTTAACCATAATCCTCTACCGTGCGAACATACAGAGTGCAGCCAAGCAAGCAGGCCGTTGTCCTTCCCCCACACCGCTGACTACATACGGCGCGAAAGAAGTTCAACGTACATACATACAGGCTGAAGAAAACGTCAATTTTCACGTGTGTCGCAGCATCACGAGAGGGATTGTGTGCACGGTAGAAGGAACGAACTTACTGTGCCGCTGCGCGTGTCCACGCTGGGAAACTTGCGGACGATGTGCTTGATGGCCGATTCCAGGTTCTTGTCGAGCAGGTAGGTAGGCTTTGCCTTTGGGTCACCACAGGCCTGCATGCCGTAAACGGGAGGCGAGACAAACGTAACACGCATTTAAATTCATCAGCTCGCACATGAAACAATTGTTTAAAAAATATACATACGTCATTATCTCTTAATGCAGTCAGAGTTTCTGATGTGTCATTTTTGCTACCGTATTGCCTATGAATGACAGACTTGCTAAACCTACTTTACCTGTTGCCTTCTGACATGGCTATTCAGTTATACTGGTACACTTAGACACAAAAGGTACGCTACACATAATGCACTGACATAACCATGACTGTAAATCCTAGCTTAATTAAGAATATAGTTGTTAAGGTACGGTGTAAAAAGGTTAGTAATACCATAATAATCATAACAATATATTGAAATAGTATTGTATTATGGTGTATATTTGTGGATCAGCACATATAAACTTGCTAGCTTTCGGCTAATTAAATACCCAACCTATCAGTTTGTATCAAAATGAAACTTAATTGAGTTTAATAATACAGAATAGCAACGAAATTTAAGAATAAAAAAAACTCGGACATCTTCAAATATGCGTGCATGTTCGTATCATAACACCCTGCATATTTGTAATCCGCATGCTATATTCAGCACCACACTTGTGAGATTCCATTCGGACATGTTGCTTGAAGGCATGGAAAAATTGGATTATAAAAGGTAGCCCAAAGAAGGAATACACACGCGTAAGACATGGGACAATTAAACGAGGGCAAATGCAAGAAGAGTACCCTAGGTTATGGGTGCAGGGCATCAGCGACGGGAATTCCTAACCCAGCAGTTGACTGAAAATGACCAATGATGATGCTCGACAACATCACTCGCACTATTGGTCAGCATAAGTGTTCGAGAGGGAAATAATGTGCGAGGGAGACAGGTCCCCCGATTCCTCTTCTCACCCAGAGGGGCCCCTTTGCTACAGCATGGTCAGATGGCACTCATGGAGCTGTGGGGATTGCTGCCGATGCACTTATCACATCCATTAAGCAGTGGGCCCTGTGCTCATCGCAGAGCCCTGATGGTCACTTCATCAGCGAGTGGTGATGAAAATTCCGTCAAATAATGCAGCTTACGTTAAGCTTTTTTTTTATTCAGTGATTTTACAATATATATTTGATGAAAATATCATTAGCATTACGTAATGTGTATATGTACTGTATATAGTTTTGTATTACTATATACCCGCTTCTGCTTCATTGGGGTGAGCATGCGTAATGTTATATGGGTTATGCACAAGTAAAATTACATTTCTGAATATTCGCTCGTGCTGACATGTCCAGGTTATGAAAAATATAACATTGATACAAAACACGGTGTGGACTCTTGGTTGAAAACAGGCTCTAAAAATGACCGTAAATGACCGTATATGACGAACAAAAAAAAAGATTAAAGGGGTGCATTATAATAACTTGGGTTTATTAAATATAAAACTCCAAAAACATGCCCTCCAATAATCTGGAAAAGGTAAAATTCCAACACTTGTTCTGTTTCAGTTTACAAGCGTTACCTTCGGGTTGATTTCCATAACAGATTAACCACAGCTGTTCTCTACCAAAGATGAAAGGGAGGGGAATTATCATTTCTACATCTGCCTTCACTTAATCTATTACATCATGAGACCAATATTGATGGCATGTTGAGCAAATGGCCCAGAGCTTTGAAATGTCACGTGGGATTGATTCCCAGGTCGGGTGGTCAGAGAGAAAAGGGGGCAGATCAGTTCAGCAATGATTTTTTTACGGAACGTGTTTTACCTACATTGCAATGTTCTGCCTCAATGTCGATTTTAGTGTTTAAATAAATAATCAGTGATAATCTTCACCCACCAAAAATTGGTCGAGATAGATTTTTCAGAGGAAAATGCCAAAGGTCTACATCATGGTGCATCAATACCTGCCAAGAGGCACTGCACTTAGTGGGGTTCATGTTATAATGCACATACACAGCCACAATACCGGACACATTATAAAGTCACATAGGCAATGAATATCCCTCTTTCAATAAGGACAGGACAGTTTGATTTCCGTAAGTCACCCAGAACCATTGGTGGCAAGCTCACGTTCCCGTGGTGAAGACGAACTATGCCCTTCTGGCTGCAGTGGAGTTGGTTCCAGGAGTCAAATGAATGTAAATACTGATAATACAAACATTACGCCTATGTGTTTGTCTTTTTTTCTCAAATTGTGTAATAATTATTACGGCAATAAATAAATAAAACATTTATAACTCATCATCCCATGCTTGGGAATGGTTCACATATCTTCAAGTGACCTACTATCCACAGCGTGCAGCAGCATCTTTCAACCCATACTGCTCGTGAAAACATGTTCAAGGCTTGATAATGAAGCATTATTTTTGTCTCAGAGCAGGAATATAGCCTTTTTTAAAATCCCAATTTAATGTAACTTTTTTTACCTAGTCATTGGTGGCCAAGCAGAGACCACCAACTTGCTAAATGAGAACTCCGGTTAAATGAGGGGATAAAAGCTTCTAGGATTCCAATCCAGGATCACAGCGATGCTAGCTCAGTGGCCTGACCTCTAATTATGTGTGTCTGTTCAAAATGTTTCTCGTACTTCCCGACATGCAACAAACTTGAAATTTGCCATGTGGGTACTTTCCAGATTGTACACCATGCACAAATTATAAAAAATAAACTTTATAATTTTTTTGGAGGCGGGGCGCAATAATGGATATATTTTGCACGGCAAGTGAGCTGTGACGTCACATCTGTCATGTCACCCGCATGCGGGAAGCGTAACGCAGTGTGCCTGCTGATCGCGGGCAAAGTGAAATACAAATGTGTTGCAGGTCTAAGGCGTTCTTCGCGCAGCATTGCTTTATTATTTCAGTCGTTTACTGCCGTACGCACCCTGTGTGTGTGGGGGGGGAGCGGTAGTGTAGTGGTTCGCGCGCTGCGCTACGAACCCGGCGACCCGAGTTCGATTTCCGCTCACGGCCACCACCGGTGACGATTATTTGAACCGGTCCTGGGCCTCCCCTAGGTCGACTCAGCCTCAAACGAGTAACTGGTGTGGTGTGTGAACATCGCCAGTGGGGAGACATAGGTGGCCGGGCGTCGTGAATCTAAGTCCCGGGTGAAGCCGGGTAGTAAAGCTCGTAAAGTATAAGGAAGATAGAGGCAGACATTCGAGCAGGGTATTTATGCTACACAATTATATCCTGTGTCAACGTGTGTGGATATTATCTGTGGTGGGATTAAATGGTCGGGTCAAGTGCTGTTTGAAGCAAGGGCATTCAGTCAAAATGTGACTTTGTTGCTATCGGGCAAAGAAAATATATTTATTAGGTTGATATAAGTAGGCAGTCTTTGTATAAATGTGTATTTTATTACGTCAGAAAATATGGTTCTCCAGACTACTATAGACGATTATACAACTCAAGTAAAATACTTATGCGCTCCAGGATAAACACACATTGCTTGTCCTAACATTGGTTTCTACTTAAGTCGGTGAGACAAGATTGGATAAAGAAACAGGGGACTCTTCTTTAAAAGGGTCTGATGTAAAGGTCATAGGCCGTGCACGGCTTTAGGTCACTAGGAAAAAGAGTGTTGGCACCCCAGGTGTGAAAAGGTTTGCGGGCTCCTATTTGTGGCCTTGTGTGCGACAACAAGCCTCCGATATTCACCGTAGGTCAAGTTGACGCTTTGCAATTTCACGGTCGATTTAGTTTTTGTTCCAAAGAGATTCACCGCAGAGGGCCTCTATAAATATGAATTGGTAAACAAAAGAGGGCTGTTTTAAGTAAACATAACTTAAAATTGGATTTTATTTACACTCCTCTGATATTAAAGAAAAAAAAACCTTGGTATATTGGCATATTTTTATAATGTTCTCATGAAACGGGATTTAAAAAAATACAAGTAGGCTTTGGCGATCAATATTATCCATAAGAGGATTTTGGGTTACATCACGTATTCGAATTGTAAATGTTGTGGGTTTTACTCTCCAACACAGTGTGCTGAACTAGTATCTAATTGTCACGTTTTGTTTACGTAACAAACTAAACTAATTGGCTGTGTCGGGTGGTGGCGGGTTTAACGACATTTATATTTATGCGATCTAACCCAAAGATATAACATTATTTACTGAAAGCTTTTATACTTTTTGTGCCCAAAAAAATTAGTTTTTCACTGTGATGACATAAATATAACCAATAATTTTACATATATAAATCATAAATGGTATGCATATGATATACGCTGGATAAGTAGTACTACACAATTGTAAATTATTGCCAGTAATGTGTTTGAAAATTACAAGCATCCTAACAAATTGTCACACAATTCTTCATGTGAAATGTTCTAAACTGTCCTTTAGATCACAACCAAGACTCTCCTAATTGGACTGCAAATATGGGAAAAACTTGTTTTATGTTCCACACCACTGAGTTATGAAAGGAATACTAATACACTACATGGGTTATTTTTCTTCACAAATGGCTTGTTTTAGGTTTATGATACCGACATGAGTTCAGAACAAACAGCCAGCTTACTCCGGTGGCTGTGATAATTCAGTAGCGATGAAGGACAGAGATGAGGGAACATACATCGGCAGACAAATACAGAATTTAGGAAATGTCAAGGCATGAAATTTGTATTTAGAGATGCATTTAAATACAGAATTATACGTTTTAGTAATTTACTTCAAAGAAATGTACATTCACAGGACTATAGTTTGGCAATAGTTTGCAGACACATAGTAAAACATAATGTGTATTTGAGAAATGTATGACGTGATTTGTATTATACTTGTGTATAAAATATTTACAGCATGACATAAGTGGGTATTATAGCTTCGTTATTTGCAAATCAACTCAAACATTACTTAACTTTGAATACTGACATTCAGTAAATTAAATGACTGCATTTAACATAAAAATTTTATCATGGATTTTTTAATCCGGATTAATTTTAGAAAGTGTGCAGTCAGACATGACCATTGCCAGGAGGTAATCGTCACAAAACAATACAATTGCAATGCATTCTGACGGTTCCATGATATGCAGAAATAAAGTATTTCAAGAGTAAAGTTTTATCTTGTAAGACAGAGACACTTAATTCATTCTTTGGCATACATTTAAAAACTTTATTTTGTACAGCCTTCAGGCTCCACTCCACAATGATTCACAGAATTAATAACAACAGAAATAGAATAATGATGAACCCTGAGACTTTTAGTTTGATTTACAGCGATGGCTTACATTAATCAGGTCACGTGCCCTGCTTTACCAACCTATATTGACGATGATGGTGAAGTATGATAAAATAACCTCTTCAGCTGACATGGCATAGACCTTCCTCCGGCAGTGGCCTCACAAAGGGCTGAAATAAGTTAAAATGATCTTCTTGTTCTTAGGTTTTTTTCGGTAAAGTCACGTAGGTAAAACATTAAAATTAATAAAAATAAAAAATAAAAATCACGACGTTTCGGAGGCAACACAAGCTTCCGTCTTCAGGTGAAACCGTCACAGCAAAATATCTGTAGTGATTTTTATTTTTTATTAATTTTAATGTTTTACCTACGTGACTTTACCGAAAAAAACCTAAGAATATGAATCCTTGCAGTCACGAAAGCTTCAAATCTAGAATTATCTTCTTGGTTCTTTCGGTAAAGTCACGTAGAAGGGAAATAATAAAATAATAAAAATAAAACATAATAAAATAATTCTCACGACGTTTCGGCCACAATGCAAGCAGCCGTCCTCAGGTGAAGAACAGGTCTGTCGGAAAGACAGCGTCTGACAGACTTGTCGGAAAGACAGCGTCTGACAGACCTGTTCTTCACCTGAGGATGGCTGCTTGCGTTGTGGCCGAAACGTCGTGAGAATTAATTTATTATGATTTATTTGTATTATTTCCCTTCTACTTGACTTTACCGAAAGAACCAAGAAGATGAATCCCTGCAGTGACGAAAGCTTTAAATCGAAAGTTAAAATTAAATATATGTTTTTACTATTTTCCATCATATTAAAAAATATATGTTTAAATGCAGTACAATATTTGAGGTTTTACACATTGATAATACAGGCCAATCTTTTTAGCCAACAGACCTTACAAAAAGGTATTTAACAATCTACAGCTTCAAACACATTTCGGTGTCATAAGTGCTTTCTGGCATGTCAAAGCTAGCTAAGAACTACAGTGAAAGGGAGACACAAGGACATAACTCGGGCTACAGAGTAACAGGGATGCAGAGACAAATCGAGACCTAGAAACACAAACACAGGGACAAAAACAGAGGTACACACCTGATTTTTTGTTAAAAGATATCCAAAAATACGTGGCAGAAATGCAGATTCAGGATCTCCACTTTTGAGGATTACAGGAGTTGCCACGGACCGTGAGAGGGAGCCACGAATTGTAGGATTTGCGGATTGTTGTAGCACAGATGATATTATAAGAGTTCTACTGTATTTCGCAGAACACTATAGTCCACCCTCTGTATATCGGTCTTCAGAAGACCTGCAAAATTTACATTATAGCGGTGGTTTGGTGATTGTCTTCCCTAACTTTATACCATTTGCTATTTTAGTATTTTGCTTCTCTTAGGAACTCTTGGACAACAGTCTGAAATCTCAGTGTAGTTAATCACCCTGTATTGGAGAAAATAATTGATTTCTTCAAATGACCACATACATTCAAGGGGCACTGCACTTTCCCATGTGCCCTGCTATACAGGTATGTGTCACTAGAAATTAAAGCAAAATACTTAATTATTTTGCTAAATTAAGCAAACAAAAAATTACGTAATAAATTTTTATTTGCAGTCATTGTTTGGCACGGGCTGACAATGTCAATTCACTGCACTGTGGAACCCAGGTTAATTACATGTGGCTGCTCAGATTATAACTCCGGATTTAAGCAGTGCAAGCAGAGTGCTCTGGTCCCTCCTTTTGGCATACATTATGTTAATCTTGCTACATGTTAATGAACATGTTAAAATATTTAAAGGAATATGCCATACTAGTCATTATTATAACACTAACCACGATTTGTCTAGGAAAACTATTTTGATATGGATTTTACCAATGACATTTATTTCTATATTTAGGAAAATTACTCTAAACTGTAATGTAGTTCTCTGGCAAATGGGCACTCTGCCATATAATATATCAATAATGTTTTTACTTGAATTATGAAAATCTATTTATCTCTGTGAAGTTCATGAGCAACATTATCTTAAAAAGTATTACCATTTTCTGTGAAAATTTAATAGAATATAATCAATGCCATAGAAAATGTGCCAAATATTAATTAAACTGTGTCCATTCCGATGACTGTAATAGTTTACATACTATATATCATTAGCAATGAAAAAACACCCGTCAAATACAAACGGATCAAACATCGCAATGCAAGATCCTCCTAAAAAGAGTATTGGTGCTCAGTAAGCCTTTCATAAATAACATATGAACATCGCCCACCTTAATTTGTGCAAAACCAGGACAGAAGGGTGATTAAACATACAGTATTAATTATCGTAGTAAGCATCGCACACACATACATTACTTATGAGTTCTGTATTTTGCACCAACTCCCATTCATAATTTATAGTATACATTTTTCTCAGCATTGATTTAATGGCATTGGAGAACAAATATAGTTCCAGGAAAAGACATATAAAGGGAACAGGGTATTTTGTCCAAAATTACCTTCGAAAGAAGGCTTGGATGAGGAGCTTGCCAGACATTGCAGCAAAGCGTTATTCAGATTATTTATGAAGTTTGGGAGTGACACCATTGCCTTCCAACTCATTGTGTGGAACCATTATCAACATACAGTACGGAGCAAAATGTGAAACACTGATGATGGCCGATTTGTATTCATGGCACCCGGTTCCATACAATGAATACGTTTGAATTTATGAAAATAGAGCAGTGTTAACATTACGTTGAAAATGGATGGAGCTAAGTGACGCAGGTGTAAAGTGCCTCTCGGTCTTGTGCTGGTACATTTGAACAGAACACTCTGTCACTGAAGCATGATGACTGATGCCGCAAGGACATCACTGCATTACACATTATGGACGGTTAGGTAATTGACTAATATCATCATCAATCATCAGCAGTCGCAGCCAAGTACTATCCACTGCTGGATTTAGGCCTCCCCTAAGTGCAATACCAAGCAAGCATCTCTGAATGCTTCTTTGCATATCTTTCAGCATTTGTTCTATGTTTGTCGTCAGAGTTCATGTTTCAAATTCATGTCATGTATATATTTATGTTGAACTTCTTTCGCACCCTACCTAGCCAACGGGTGCTAATCGAAGGTGCGGGGTGGAAGGACAACAAACTCATGGCAGGTAATATGCCCGACCCTCAAGCCCCACTTAAAATAGATATGTAAAAAGACCTAAACAAATCAATCCGATTGGGACAGGCTGCAATATCGATCTGATGAGATGCAATTCAATTATCGATTAATCTAATTATTACTCAATCCAGCCAATTACTCGATCAGATTCTCATGTTTTTAATACCGAACAAATAAAACATGCCTACACCCGAAATAATTTGAGGTTAAGTTACAATAACATTTGGAAATACAATTACAGCAATGTCAAATTAATTGATTAATTACTGTAAAACGTACAATCAATTATAATTACAATTACCAAAAAGTCAAATCATTTTCAATTACACCAGTTAATGTGACTGAATAACATAAATCAAGTCTCCCTACAGATATGCAACATTCCCATGCCATGCACCCACGAAGCTGGAGGTTGAACAGATTGTTTGAGCCTGGATAATGTCACCTGTCAAAGATAGTCTTCGAGCTGCTTAGAATTCATAGCCCACAATCCACTCACAAAACCGAAGTGGAGAGATGCCTCGGGAGAAAATCCTTCAGCGAGCAACCGCGAGAGCCACACAAACCAAATTCTATTCATCTCGAGCTCTCAATAATTCCTCACCCTGACTTACCTTTAAAAATAGCAAGCTTAATATGCCCTAAACAGCCAGGCATTCCATTGGTAAACATGTTAAAGGATGGTCGAATTTATTCACGTTTTCATACATTTGTGCCGTACATTTAGTTTCGGTTAATTCCCAAATGAAGAAGCTATTCAATATTGAATTGTATATTTGTAGGTGATGCACTGTGTTACATTTATTTATGGGAAATAGGCTTGCACAATTGCACACATCGACGAAGTGATGTAGAGTGAGGTCCACATCTCTGTCCTCCAAAAATCCACAAATCCTAAAACTTGCGATGCCCCCCATGGTTTTCAGAAACTTCCAGAATTTACGGGGACGAAACTCACAAAATATGCGAGAGACAGACAGAGATGGAGATAGACACAGGGAGATACAGAGAGAGACACACAGAGACACACACAGATATAGAAATACCTTAAGGGTTCTCCAATCCAGTAATACCACAATCCATATTCCGTTTTATAATGTCTTCATACGAAGTAAATAAAACACCGATTGAAAACTTTTTCCTTTTTAGGTGCAAATTTTTGTTGCTCCCTTTCTCCCCATCTCTCCATGTTTTGTCTTTTCTGCCATCTGTGTCTCTCTGCCTCCGTGCCTGAATGTCTGTCAATGTGAAACGGTGGTACTCGAATCACGTGTAGCCACAATGAGATTTGAACAAAGCCATGTTTCACTCATTCTCTCGCTTGGACTTCAAGGCACGTACCACCACAAAATGCTTTGAAAATCACACCACTGTGGGAACAAATTTCACGCATTTTTCATCGCATGCCGTGCAACTCCTGTAACATACAACATATTTGTAGTTTCGCAGCTAACAACTCATATAATTAACGAAATGCATAATTTATTACCCCCGTTATAATACTTTTTCCATGTTCTGTCACAAATTGCAGGACACGCGAAAACCCATCCCCATATCACCGTGGATTTTTGGAGTTTCGCTGTACTCTAGTTGTCTGCTGTGGGGGAGGAGGCTGTCCTCACTCATTCCGTGTTCTTTAGCAATCATTCTTTACGCTCTTCAATCCGTGCATGAACATGAAACGAAGCCCATGGCTGTATTTCCAGGAGCAAGTGTTGTAAGCTGAGCAGGTAAACTGTAAGTCCACATTCCACAGTCGGGCACATCGTAGAGTGTTTAAAAAATATATATATTAACATATTTATCCCAAGGGCCTACATTTTTCTAATGAACATTTCCCCTCGATTATGCCCAAGTACTCTAACGGGTTACAAACACATCCATATAGAGTAACAACGATAACAGCACCATGGCTCTCAACAGTATTAATGCATTTTGCACGTGCTCGATTGAACTCATCTATGCTGCAGTCATGAAAATGTTATAACCACTTTCAATTTGATTGAGTTCTACCTGATCACTTACAATTTGTAATGCCTTTATAAACAACAATAACCCACAATCATTGCTCTGCTCAGTGAGGAGTAGTAGGGGTGGTAGTAAGGGTGGAATGATTCACATGCCCCTCCCTGCCTGCAATTTGATAGTTTGACTTAGGGTTGCAATTCAATTCAGCAGTCAATAATTTCTTGAAATATCAATTGATACACACGTGATTCGAAGCTTTCAGTGTGGGCTCAATAATGCATTTTAATTGATATCAATAATCAAACCATCGGTTCAGTCATAGTTAAGAGATTTCTCAAATATAAATAGCCTCCAACTTGAATTACAACATACTGAATTATTCTACTGGATATGTATTAACACATAAATAATCCACTAACACGCATACAGTACCAAAAGCAAACAGCCATAAGTGGTATGTCATGTTCAAGTAAATAGTCATTAGCATCTCTCTAGAATATAAGTAACCCAATTGACGAGCAGACAATGTGGATCCTTCACATACCTGTCCATTCCAGCTGCACCGATTCAGTACAGAACAAGCACACTGGACATGTTTTGACGTTCAGTTTCATCAGCAAATCCAGGCTTGCTTGTATCAATGCAGTTCAATTGCTCGATTATGATGCATTCTCAGAAGGCGGTGGGGCAAATGGGTTATGTATGAAAAAAAAGACTTGTATATTTTTGTGGAGAGACAGATATGTGACGGAGACATAATCCGCTAATCTGTGTCATGTACAGTAAAGCAACATCTAACGTACTGCTGGACAATTTTCCCTTGCTAATGCTTGGCCCATAAACAAGTCGACAGCGGGGTTTGCTGGCATGCACATGTTAAAGCATCATTGGTTAAATAAATACAAGGCAAATCCTGGCTCCCGTATCTTTAAATCACCACACAAGCATGGTTTTAATGCAATTAAAATATCCAAACATGCTCCCTTGCGTATTTGAAATATACATGCATATTATACCAACTGCAAAAAACAATATGAACACATATCCTGAGTAGGCAAACACAGATTGCCTTAAATCCTGTCACGCAGCCAAACCATGCACACTGGCAGCTGCCCATTATCACGACGACAACTTGTAATCTATTCCTTTCATACATTTGTGGTGTATTGGGCAGAGCTCACATGGGCAAGAGTGGCCTCGACGTGATAAAAAAAAAACAAGAAACAAACGGCAAACACAGAGAGACCCCAAGTGAAAACCGCTGGAATGTTGCAAGAAAGCCAGCTTTGTATAGTGCCAGGCTTCTGTTTGGAATCACGTACGGCCAATAGCACCTTGGGATGATAAGCATCCCCCGCATCACGCGCACGTGCTCGGACATTGAGCTTTCTCACACATAGCTATGGGGCATGAACATTGTCCCTGTGTCTGTCTCTATGAGAAACGCAGAGAGCGTTCTGGCACCGCGAAGCCACTGGTCCACATTCCTCAACTTGTTGCCGCCTCCGGCCAGGGTGGGTCACTTCACCGCTAGGCTGCTGTATGTTTTCATTGTGCATTTAAAAAAAAAATGTCCAAGCGTCAAATGGCAATTCAATTATAGGATGCAGTGAGCAAACCCCATTGTGTGGTCAAGGAATCCCTGTTGCATATTGTGAAGAAAGATTTGATACAAGTACCCAGAGGCATTGTATAGTCATCATCTATTAAAAAAAAACCCGATGTAAGACGTCATGTGAAATACGCCGAAATCAATACTGGTCTATACAGTAGCTTTGAAAAAGTCATGTTCAAGTGATTAAAATAAGGGCTACTAGATCAAACATTCCACCGACTGCAAGCATTTAATTACGAGCAGAACATTCCAAAAGATGCGTTTTTCTAGAACATGCTTACAGGAGCATGGTTAACAATAGGCATTTACAGATTACCGCAGCGTACCTAAAACAGCATGCACAGCAAGCCCCATAGCCTACATGGCTTAGCAATACAAATGACACAAATTACGCAGAATTTCAAAAATCGCGACACACTTCAAAGCTTTAATTTAAAGATGAAAGCACTGCATATGATTACAACTAACTGTAACTTGCCATAATACACGACAGCCAGAATAAAAAAAAACACTCAATAAATATACTGTGGATACGTTCCGGGAAACGTTCAGCTATATCTGCCAAAAGCCAAACTGTGGCCACATTTGATTCCTCTTTCCTATCCATCATGCCTTTGAACATGACAGGGCAGTAGGTTGTCACTTTTCAGTCGCACTGATGCACTACTGGGTTGATTAGAGCACGATATGAATAACGAGCATGTCCATGCCCATGAGCCATTTCTTCAGAAAATAAAATATTAAAAAATAAAGCATGCCTTTAACCACAATTTTTTTTTTTACCAAGACCGTAGTCTCACGAATGCGATCCACAGTGAGTCTTAGTTTCGCAGTGAATACCGTGGGGATTGAAAGTGTAGTCAGGTTAAATTTTGATTTAAATCTTTCGTTACTGCAGGGATTCATATTCTTGGTTATTTCGGTAAAGTCACGTAGAAGGGAAATAATAAAATAATATAAATATAAAACAATAAAAATTCGCACGACGTTTCGACTGCAACACAAGCAATCATCATGATGATGATGATTGCTTGTGTTGCAGTCGAAACGTCATCATGATGATGATGATGATTGCTTGTGTTGCAGTCGAAACGTCGTGAGAATTTGTATTGTTTTATATTTATATTATTATTTCCCTTCTACGTGACTTTAGCGAAAGAACCAAGAATATGTAGTCAGGTTATCGGACAGCGCTACGAACCCGGCCACCCGAGTTCCAGTCCCACTCGCGGCCAACACCACTGACGAATTTCTGAACTGGTTCTCGATCTCCCGGAGGTCTTCTCGAGTCTTAAATCAGTACCTGGTGCGGTATGTAAACATCAGCGTTGGAGAGACAAAGGCGGCCTGGCGTGATGCTGGCCACCCCACCCCCTCGTGTGCTGTTCCGGCCTAATAGGTGCTCGCGAACCGCATTTACCCCCAACAATCTATTAAATGCTAAATGGGGGGTGTATTTAATTACAGTGAAGAATGGAGGCATTGATCACCAACAATAGATGTGCCTTAATATTCTTACCTAATTAGACAATCAAATAACGCAGACCGGTATACAATCATTGTCTAATTTCCCAACGAGATGATTTACTCCATACTGCTTAATGCGTGGATGTGCATGCACGAACTACGTGCTGGTGTAAGAATACAACCGTGTACCGTACAAAGTGTATCTGTAAAAGCAATCGACAGCTTTTGGTATTTGGTACAATGCCACCTTGTTTGTGTGCAGGTGACACCCTCGCAAAGATCTTACGTGCGGAATGGTGTGAATTTAACAGCTAACGGCTCGGGGATTCCTTCATCCGGGAGGAGGGAGGGTGCTGACGCACGGCTTGCTGATGTTGTCGATATGCAGCGGTCGTCTGTGCATGCCACGAGCCACGATTTGCGTGTTTGCTTGCAGTAACGTGCGAATGGTTTTTAAGAGTGCCGTGAGTTTGGTTTTTTTTTGCGTTCGTGTGTGAATTTCACTTGCGGTGTTTGAGTACGCGCGTGTGCGTGTGGACGGAGCCCTTCGTAGGTGCTGTACGGGGTGATGGGTTGGGGTGGGAGCATCTTTGTCTTTGTGGACGAGGCTCGCGAGGAACGCGACCGGACCAGTTGGGAGGGCAGTGGCCCTCCAATAACGACAACGTGCGGAGCGCCGAGCGGATACAACCGCAGTTAACACAGCGGGGAGCGCAAGTGGCGCATCTGTCAGTCATCTCGGTGAACCCATCTATCGGTCAGTCATCTCGGTCATCTCGGTGAGCCCATCTGTCGGTCAGTCATCTCGGTCATCTTGGTCATCTCAGTCATCTCGGTCATCTTGGTGAGCCCATCTGTCGGTCAGTCATCTCGGTCATCTCAGTCATCTCAGTCATCTCAGTCATCTTGGTGAGCCCATCTGTCGGTCAGTCATCTCGGTCATCTCGGTCATCTCAGTCATCTTGGTGAGCCCATCTGTCGGTCAGTCATCTCGGTCATCTCAGTCATCTCAGTCATCTCGGTGAGCCCATCTGTCGGTCAGTCATCTCGGTTATCTCGGTCATCTCAGTCATCTCAGTCATCTCAGTCATCTCGGTGAGCCATCTACGGTCATCTCAGTCATCTCAGTCATCGGTGAGCCCATCTGTCGGTCAGTCATCTCGGTCATCTCAGTCATCTCAGTCATCTCGGTGAGCCCATCTGTCGGTCAGTCATCTCATCTCGGTCATCTCAGTCATCTCAGGTCATCTCGGTGAGCCCATCTGCCGGGTCAGTCATCTCAGTCATCTCGGTCATCTCAGTCATCTCGGTCATCTCGGTGAGCCCATCTGCCGGGTCAGTCATCTCAGTCATCTCGGTCATCTCAGTCATCTCAGTCATCTCGGTGAGCCCATCTGCCGGGTCAGTCATCTCGGTCATCTCGGTCATCTCAGTCATCTCAGTCATCTCGGTGAGCCCATCTGCTGGGTCAGTCATCTCAGTCATCTCGGTCATCTCAGTCATCTCGGTCATCTCGGTGAGCCCATCTGTCGGTCAGTCATCTCGGTCATCTCGGTGAACCCATCTGTCGGTCAATCATCTCGGTCAACCCACCGGCAACCTGGGGGTCTCTCTCCAGTGACCTCCTCCTGCTGGCGGTGAGCCGTCCACACTTCACGTGGCGTCAAGGAGCACTTAGCCTGGCACAAGCGCCGTGGTGAAGTCGACGCCACTAATAGTGGCCGCTGAGACCTGATAACGCCTCCACATGGAAAGCTCAAAACACTGGGAATTCGGCACGGCCACAAAGGCAAAGATCACCCGTGTAGCCTTAACAGACTGCTGGGGCAAGTGCTGTTAGCGAGTGGCACCTATGAAGGCCGGCAACGGCGCACGAGGGGGTGGGTGGCCAACACCACGCCCGGCCGCCTTTGTCTCCCCACGGTGGCGATGTTTGCAACACCGCACCGGGTACTCATTTGAGGCCGAGTCGACCTAGAGAGAGGCCCAGGACCGGTTCAGATTAATCGTCACCGGGTGTCGACCGTGAGCGGGATTCGAACTCGGGTGGCCAGCTCTCCACAGCACACACACACGTGGTGACACACACACACACGTAGTGACACACACGTGGTGACACAGACACACACACAGTGATACGCACGGTGACACAGACACACACACACGTGGTGACACACACACACGTGGTGACACAGACACACAGTGACACACACACGGTGACACAGCCACACACACACGCGGTGACACAGACACACGGTGACACAGACACACACGGTGACATAGACACACGGTGACACAGACACACACAGTGACACACACACACGGTGACACAGACACACAAGACACACACACGGTGACACAGACATACAAGACACACACACGGTGACACAGACATATACACACACATGGTGACACACAGACACACACGGTGACACACAGACACACACACAGACACACACACACGCAGACACACACACACACACACAGTGACACAAAGATCCCCCGTATAGCCTTAACAGACTGTAGGGGCAATTGCTGTTAGCGAGCACCGACAGTGACACACACACACAGACACACACACACGGTGACACACACACATACGGTGACACACACACAGTGACACACACACGGTGACACACAGACACGCACACAGACACACACACACGGTGACACACACACACAGTGACACACACACAGACACACACAGTCACACACACACAGTGACACACACACAGTGACACACAGACACGCACACACACACACACGGTGACACAGACACACAGACACACACACACGCGCACTCGCCTTCTTGATGTTGTAGAGACGGGTCAGCATTCCCGCTCCGCGGTCGTTCAGGATGCTCAACTTCTCGGCCACCTTGAGCTGCGCTTGCAACGCTGGACGCGCCATCTCCCTTCCTCCCTCCTCCTCCTCGACTCAGATCGGCACTGGAGCACGGGGAGCTCTGCTGTGCCGAGCAGCCACGGATGGAGAGTGAGAGAGAGAGAGAGACTCTGCACGGACAACAAACAGCGTGGACAACGACGACGATGATGATGACGACGACGATGTTAGCGGTGGTGTTTGGTGAAGTAAGAGGTGGTGGTGGTGGGGGGGAGACAAGGGGTAGGGAAGGGAGAGATGATGATTACGACTACGAGGAAGGGTTCTGCGTGTGTGTGTGTGTGGGGAGGGGGAGGGCAGGATGAAGATGAGGAAGGGGAGGGGAGTGGTGGTGCTGGTGGTGCTGGAGGCGGCGTTGTGCCGCCCCGACGTGGGCTCGTGGACTGTAGCCGGGCTGGTTTCCGCCTGTTTACTGGGTGGGAGGAGGTGGCGCATGCGCCTTCTTCTTCTTCTTATTCACACGTCCCACACGACTCTCTCTCTCCCACCACCATGTCCGCACGAACCCCAGACCTCTCGCACAACCCCCTCCGCTCGCATCCCCTTTGCCCCCCGCCCGCTGCGCGGAGCCCCACGCGCGTGCCGGCCTCGCTCCACGCGCATCCACGCGTAGTAGCGCAGAGCATCACACACACACCACGTGTTGTGCAGCACACACACACACCACGTGTAGTATTGCAGAGCATCACACACACACCACGTGTTGTGTGCACCCCACACACACCACGTGTTGTAGTGCACCCCACACACACACCACGTGTTGTGTGCACCCCACACACACCACGTGTTGTAGTGCACCCCACACACACACCACGTGTTGTGTGCACCCCACACACACCACGTGTTGTAGTGCACCCCACACACACACCACGTGTTGTGTGCACCCCACACACACCACGTGTTGTAGTGCACCCCACACACACACCACGTGTTGTGTGCACCCCACACACACCACGTGTTGTGTGCACCCCACACACACCACGTGTAGTAGTGCAGAGCACCACACACACCCCACGTGTTGTGCACCACGCGTAGTAGTGCAGAGCACCGCACACACCACGTGTTGTGCAGCGCACCGCACACACCACGTGTTGTGCAGCGCATCACACACACCACGTGTTGTGCAGCGCATCACACACACCACGTGTTGTGCAGCGCACCGCACACACCACGTGTTGTGCAGCGCATCACACACACCACGTGTTGTGCAGCGCACCGCACACACCACGTGTTGTGCAGCGCATCACACACACCGCGTGTTGTGCAGCGCACACACACACCACGTGGTGTAGCGCACCACACACATCACGTGTTGTGTGCATCAGACACACCACGTGTTGTATGCACCACACACACCACGTGTTGTATGCACCACACACACCACGCGTTGTGCACCACACACACACCACGTGTTGTGCACCACACACCACGTGTTGTGCAGCACACCACACGCACCACACGCAGTGCAGCGCCTATCTGAGCAGTTGTGCAGTAGTTAGCGCGCTGCGCTATGAACCCGGCGACCCGAATTCGATTCCCTCTCACCGCCAATACCTCTCTGACACGATCCTTGGCCTCCCCGACTCAACCTCGAATGAGTACATATTCTTATTCTTCTTTCGCATGACGGCAACCACTCCTAATGGGACGTCTCAGAATTAGTATTTATGTTGAAGGAATCCGATGAGCTATGAAGCTCTTTTTCACAGATGTCCAGTAGTTTCACAGACGTCTCGTTTGGCGATCCACTCAGTGGCTTCATGAGAGATCTCTGGACAGGTCAATGGGAATATGTTACATGGTGTGGGACTCATGAGTGTATGGTGCGGTGTGTAACCATCGCCACTTGGGAGACAAAGGCGGTCGGTCGTGGTGCTGGCCACCCACCCCCTCGTGTGCCGTGCCAGCAATTATAAGCGTTTGCTAACAGCACTTGCCCATAAGTCTGATATGGCTATACATGGGATGTTTGGACCCTGGTGAATACGACAAAATCACCCGGAATGTGTATTTGTATGACGATGCTCGTTTACCCAGGAAATATTCTTAGGACTCAGGAGGGTTCTGCCAACTCTTCGCAGCAGGAGGCTATGGTTGCTATGCGGTAGTTTTGCTTGTGATTTTCTCATATTAGGAAAATCTTAAGCCTGGCGTCGACACAGTGACGGAACAGAAGGAGCATTAACCAGGGGGGGCTGCTGGATTCCAACCGTGATCCTCTGCAACACGCAGCGAACGCGCCACCCCAACGCCATGCATAGTGCTGTTGATGGACTCAGCAACATGCACAGCTGGTTGTTATAGGCTGCAGGGCTGAAGCGGTGGGCAGCAGAGGGCAGTGCTACAAAAGCTATCGAGTACTCCTGTTCTGTGCTCACATGCTTCCCCTCCCCCCTTCACAAACCCTCACTGACCAGCGCGGTGAAGTTTTCGTGAGGTTAAAGAAGAACTCACAAAACCAAACGTTCCACATGTTTGTATATTAAATAAAGTATTTGCTGATGCTGCGTTGGCATTGGTGTAGAAAGCAAAAATAACACGCGCAAAAACGACAACACAATCATCAATAGCATTGCCTTGAAGATAATAATATATGAGAGGTGATGCTTTCACCAATGAGCCATCCACAAGGCGCATACATCGTCCAGAGAGATGGAATAAGTGTTGCAGACTGCACAGTACCGCCATGGGGCCGGATAAGATTAAATTTCCAAAAAAATGCTTCGTTGTGAACAGTTTTAAATCGCCACATGAATTGCAACCCTGTTAGTAGATTTGAGAACACAGCCTTCAATAAATAAAATGTATTTACTACGTAAATAATTTGGAGTAAAAGTAAAAATATTAAATGTTGCTGGCGCATAGCATTGTGTGTAACCCTGTTGCAGTGTTGTCTCTCATCTCATTGACACAAAAATAAACATTAGCATTATCTACTTAGTGACTCAATCCTGGGCTCAGTTATAATTTCAATCGGATCCAACTGGCTCTCACAGGGTCTTTCAAATTCTTCAAATTTCTAAACCATGCAAGTAAGATATATATATGGAGCAATTAAAAAAAATCAGTGTCGTTTTATTTTGTACAGATTACTGAGACATCGTGTGTTATGTAAGCAGATATGTGTTCCAAACGGAGCTATAAGGATAAGGGTTGCTAAGCACTCAATAACAAAGCTATCTTTTGAGTGAAGGTGAGGCGTTCATTCAGCCCTGCTGGGTGAAATGTATTCAGGTTGAATGAGGTGGCCTATGATTTTTTTACAATCGATTCTGATCAGGCCCCATGCTGTATAGTACAGTCTCCATCTCCAATTCTCTCTCTCTCTCTGGTCTCTATATGTATGTGCAATGAAGAGGCACCATTGCCCAAGATATTGTACATTCTAAGGCAGTCTTGATTTGAGGCTTTCGTGACTGCAAGAATCCATACTCTTTGGTTCTTTCGGTAAAGTCACGTAGGTAGAAATAAAATAAAACAAAACAAATTACGACGTTTCGATCGCAACACAAGTGGTCGTCATCGATCGCAACACAAGTGGTCGTCATCACGCCTGATGACGACCGCTTGTGTTGCGATCGAAACGTCGTGATTTGTTTTATTTTATTTCTACCCACGTGACTTTAAAGCAGTGTTATTGACGAATGTGTTGAGGATGGGTTTTTTTGTGTAGTTTGTAGGCAGAGTTTTAATTTGCCAATTCATCTGAAATTACAAGCTAAACGTGTTAATAATAATAATGCATCGTGGCAATTTTTTTTATATATGTGGAACGGCTGGATTGAACCAAAAACATGTATTTGCCTTCTGGCATGTGTTTTGGCCTATAATGGACGACAAATGCAAACTCTGCTTTGAGGTCTTCAGGCAACATTTCGGTTCGCAAAGGGCGAAAGCACTTTTTGGAAGTCAACTTGTCACGGATTATTGAGTCAACTGATCCCAAACATATCACTGCGACGGATTTTCCTAGCCGAAATAATATTCGCCTGGCATCCGTCAAAAGCCAACATCTCAAAACGAAGCAAAGTTGTCTGGAGTTGACCAATAAACTTACTATGCTGGCGATTTGATTGCAATTCATTTGTAAATGTTGCAGCGAATTCAGTCTTCCACACATTGGTCTTGCTTTACACCCTCGGAGAACAATGACACAGAATGATACGTTGTGCACGGGCGAGGTCGTATTGATCATGTGATACGTCTGTATCCAAATTTGTTTAGAGAGAAAAAAACCAAATGTCAGTACCATGATCATGTTCTATTTCCTACACTTTTTCACCCGATCGCGTGAGCGTACTTTTCATAACAATTGAAAATATATCATTATAACCCTACCATACATCGGTGCACTACCTCCGGTGTGAAGGTAGATGTTGCTGAAGGCAAGGGGAATTGACACCGTCGTTGTGTATGGAGAGTGGTGGCGCAGTGGTTAGCACACTTCACTGTGATCCCAGTGGATTAGGGTCCGACTCCCGACCAACGTTATCATCAATGGTCAGTGATATCTGAACCGATTCCTGGCTTCCTCTAGGGTTGTGTATTTATTTTAATCAATGAGCGTCGACATTATATTCACGACAGTACATTATCATCAGCCATGATCAATTCACTGCTGGATGAAGGCCTCCCTACTGTCACCATCTGTTCTCACAATCCTGTGAAGTAATCATCTACATAGCTACACGCGAGCTGATGTCATTGCTACAACTCCTCAGTGGACATCCTTGGCTGCCCCTCCACGATTATTCTGGAACACTGACGTGACCTCCCCAATCCAGCCAGTCACTTTAACACAGAGGCTTTCGCGACCAATAGCATCCATAGTACAGGTTTGTTTGGGTTAGATCGCGTAAATATATATAAATGTGTCGTTGAACCCGCCACCACCCGACACAGCCAATTAGTAAGGTTTGCCACGTAAACAGAACGTGCCATCATCTTTGGGTCTTTCGGTAAAGTCATGTAGATAGAGGACGCTTGCTTGTGTTGCGAACGAAACGTCGTGATTTTATTTATTTATTTTCTACCTACGTGACTTTACCGAAATACCCTAAGAGTATGAATTC
Organism: Lethenteron reissneri; assembly: GCF_015708825.2. NCBI lineage: Eukaryota > Metazoa > Chordata > Hyperoartia > Petromyzontiformes > Petromyzontidae > Lethenteron > Lethenteron reissneri. The sequence continues at coordinate 7,816,676 of NC_083801.1, forward strand.
CTGCAGTTACAAAAGCTTTAAGTCAAAACATGCCAATGCATTACTAGTACAGCACACCAGTGTTTTGGAGAGTAAACACACATTTACAATCTGAGCACGAAGTTTCGCCAGTAACACGTTCTGTTTACGTGACAACCCTTACTAGTTGGCTGTGTCAGGTGGTGGCGGGTTTAACGACACATTTATTTATTTACGCGATCTAACCCAAAAAAAACATCTCTATGGAGATCAACCCTGCTTCCAGTCTTAAACAGAGCAAGATGTCACTGTGATTCAATCATGTGCGGAGAGCAGGGGAGGGGCTTATTGTAATTTAGATTGTTGATCACAGTTAATTAGTATGTGATGCCCTTACAAGGCATACAATTGTAAGGTGTGTTCCTTACACGATCTAACCCAAAAAAAAAACTTTATTATGAGTGGCGCAATAGTTAGCTCACAGCTCTCTGAATTAGCCGGGGAGTCGAGTTTGATTCCCGGACACGACTAACGCCCCCAAGTGCTGAGTCATATCTATGCTGGTAGAGGGTAGAGATAACAATTGTACTGCCTCTTCTTAGAATACCCTTCCAGAAGGCACCTGGGCGGGTTAGTGTCGGTTGGACTTAGAAGCCGTTTTCACGGAAGAAATCGATGCGGGTATGGAAGGGTTCCTGATTAATGAAAAACAAGCCACAGTCGTGCGAGGGTAGCCACGCAACCAACACTACGGACCATATAATAAACGCAAATGTGGTCTGAGATCCTTCGACGGAGGAAGAGCAAAAAACTCCACGAACTTTCTTCCTGAAGCCCTCTCGTCATGGCCAGCAGACATCGACTTTTGACCTCGAGCTCCTGAACGTATTGCTGCCACACTCAACAATAAAATATCGTGGAAGAGTAGACCAAATACCCTGCCCACCACTCGCCAGAGCAAAATCCTGGTGGAGGCTCTTCCGCCAGCAGTGGCATGAGCGAGCGAAATCAATTGCAGGGATGCGCCTTTATTACCCTTTGCACCGCGCGTGACGTTCATTTAAAATGGGAAATTATGACGTGAAAAGCACCTTTAGTTCGGTGCGATGACCTTGAATGGGCGTCCTGCTTATCAACAGAGGGGGGGGGGGGGTGTGGAAGGGTTAAATCACTGGAAATTCCAAAGCAGCCTGTTGATGCGTGGTGGCCCGTCACACGGAAGTAGAAGCACACATATACATGATGTGAAACTTAGCAAGATTCTTGATTTTCTTGTTTCAACCGGGTCCAGTGGCTGCGAATACATTCTGGTAAGTTACCACACAGCTTTAATCACGTATAACACACCCTGGTGTTTGTGTGTGTGTATATACTTAATGTGCTTGTTTGTGTGATGCTGATGTACAGGCTCGCAGTGATGAGTACTCAATCACTGGTAATCTTAAAACAAATGGCCATCTGCCACAGGTGGCAGATGAAGAGAGTGGTTATCACTGTTCATTTCTGCACGGAGTTTCGGCAAGGATAGGCTCCTTAAACGTGTGTTGGTTTGCTGCATAAAAACGAGGTTTGGAGACTCTGTGGTAATCAATGTTTCGGGGACAAAATCATACAAGCCAAACGTCAAGTTAGACTACATACTACAGTCATTTGCTAATTTGTTTAAGTACAGTATCATTTATACATTTTGGCAACTGCTGGATGAAGGCCTCCGTCCCCACACCGTGTTGGTCATGAACGTAGTTTGACCATACGTCGTCACGCTGGTCAGTGCGGGTTGGTGATTGGAGGTCCCCACCCCCAGGACCTGTTTAGATGACACCTGCCACTCGTGTTACCCTTGGCTGGGAATTTAACTCAGGTAGGTTGAGTTTAGAGCGTAGGGAACGAACTGTCTGCATCACAACTCTGCGCGTTTCTTCTCTGGCAATCTCTATAACTGTAAATTAGTGCAATTTTGCCATATAATGCGACGGTATAGTATTTATTGCACAAAAACCTAGACTGCTGCAAATGGAATCCATAATCACAACAGACTTTTAATAATACAAATCAGTTATGCTGTCATGAGAATAAGTGCAGCAGCCTATGATTTACAAAAACAACATCTTAAAAAAATGTCCTTGACTGAAGTGCAAGCATATGTAAACACAAAGTTTAAATCACACTTATCCACACGTGAAATTCCCGCATATTTTATATTACATTTACATATGAGGCATAGGCTGGAGGTTCACCTTCTGATAGCTCCACCAAGCTTCTGGTTGAGATCAGTGTGCAGCAATTTACAGTATAATGAATGACATCCGGTGACGTTTCGTTCAACCTACTGCAACTCCGATTAGCATGGTTGGCTACGTACGGTGCGAAAGACGTTCAACATACATACAGGTGTGGAGTTGCGCTGAGTTGTACTAATGGGCCACCTTTAATCTGCACTAACCAGTGTGGCGAAGTGTATGCACTGCGGTGAAGGACCAGCATGGTGAAGACACTGTTAATTCATCATTGCCAGTCATGTTCTGTCCACTTCAATACGAAGGCATCTGCCCCACGTTGTTAGCATCACTCACGGACGGCCCCGCAATGCCACAATTCATCTCCACTCCTGCAAATGATCTGATCTCATCGCTCCATCTCCGTGGTGTAATTTTCATTCGTGATCCATGTTTTCCTATTTCTCTCAGTGTAATTCTCCGCATGCATTTATCCGTGCTGCTTTGTGTACTTTGAAAGTTGCGTTCCATGTTATTTGTTAGCTTCAATGTTTCCAATCCTGTATGTCGTGGCGGGCAATATCGAAACTCTCTTCTTTCGGCACGTAGGTATGTTACTTCAACATCAAATTTCATGTTGCAAAATCATTCCATCCTGATCTTGCCCACGTCTTTATACTGGTAGGAACCACCTGGTTCCACCAGCCCACAGGGGATTATTGTGTCCGTCCGTCCGTCCGTCGTGCATCTAAAAATGGGAGGGGTGGGGCTGGGTGGAGAGGGGAGGGTGGGGAGGGGCTGGGTGGGGAGGGTGGGGCTGGGTGGGGGGTGGGAGGGGTGGGGCTGGGTGGGGAGGGGCTGGTCACTCCGTGGTGCCCTTATAAAACTCAACGTTTAACCTACTCACGCCGGCTTGTGCCCGCCCTCACAGTCGGCCATATTTGCGGAATACACCACGCCGCCGTTGACCCTGCAGGCCATTGACCGAGCAACCCAACGTTCCTACCAGCTCCCTCCGCAGGAATGTGTTTTAATAATTTTCATCCGAATCCTCCTTCAATAAATGCCCTAGACGCGGTGTTGCTGCACTGTTATTTCCCAGTTGTGTCCCTCAGAATGTTTCCTCTTGTTCAGCGAACTTGTACATTCTTTTTGCGTTTTGCGCATATTTATCTTAAGCCACACGTTTCAGCCTTTTTTTTCACTTGTATGTGCGTTGAACTTCTTACACAGCCAACTGTGCTAATCATTATAGTACTACTGGTTATTATGATGTATTTGATTATATTATGATTTACACATCAATAATACTGCGTCTCTTTGTGATGAAGTGTGACCGTGTGAACTATGAAACACAGACAGTTTTTACTATCACTGAGTCTCGTGACTGTTTAACCTGTAACATTTATACCCAATGCTAAAACACCCAACTGTGCATCTAGTCAAAGTCCAGCAGTTTGCACAATATAATGGGTCAATATAATGTCTTGTGACACTATTATATTACAACAGTGTGGTGGCAACATGCAAACAAACACACCTACTGTACTTTACAATGTCTTGATCGTTGTTTATTTTATTACACTTACGTAAATATAGTTTATAACAATAAAAATATAAGTTGTAGGAAAATTGTACAAACTTATTTGAAAAACATTTCCTGTGCAACATTGCTTCGAGCCGAGTCGTGGTGAAGACATCAAGCGTTCTATCTGCAAGGTTTATACCTGTTAGACAAGCAGTCTACATTGTGACTTGTCAAAATAGATACCCATCATAAACAGCGTGTCTCCAAGTGTGTTTACGAGCAGGGTGCTTTCCACCTTCCACCTATAGGCACACGTTTGTGGCAGAATCAACCCCGGCTCTCTTCGCTTTAAGGAATCGTCGGCGTTGCTGCCGGACAATCCACGGGACAGCTGTGATGAAGCACGAGGGCGGTACAGAAGAAAACGTCTCGCTTCGCTGCACCTGAAATCCGATCATGAATTCTCCCGAAGACCGCGAGTGCCCGGAACACAACCGAGAGCGTGTGGACCACGAGCCCTCTTCATCTGTCCACATCGATGGCGACGACGATGAGAGGACAGCCTTGCTGTCACCTGGGATTTCTCCAGAGTCCAGGACTGGCCACGTGTCAAAAGAGCGGCGGACGTTCTGCCTCTTTACTTTTTTCAATTGCAATCTCATCGTCTTGCTGTGGTTGATTATGGTCAGCATTAAAAGTTCCCAGGTATGATTTTTAAAAAATTCAGAATGTAACAATTTTACAACCATCGCAATGTAATAATATCATTGAATGTACGCTGTTTTACTACTGACGTGTTTATTTAAGAATATAAAAGGTACAAGGCGGCATTAATTGTACATGCAATAGGTACGTTTAATTTTTGATCAGCACATTAGGTGCCAAGTTGATGCATCGATTTGCATGTAGTTTCAATTTAAAAGTTACATTTATTAGCATTAGTGATTTATCCCACTAATTTGTATCAAAGTCATAGTACTGGACTTTAATTCAATCACACAATGTAGTTGCTGGCCTTCCTATGAACAGAAACATATTCATGTGTCCATAACCTAACAGTACATCCAACTGCTTGTCAAAACATCATGAGTCTTTCTGCAGTACACATCCCACTATTCACTATGCCACTTAACCAGGGTTGACAAATATGTGAATGTATGCACTCTTTTCAAAAGGTCGAATCACACAAACTGACAGTGTACATCAGGGGCGGTTTCTTCATTAGGGCGATTGGGCGATGCACTACCAATGTCATTCAACCACAGAGTCACGCTAGCCGTCACTGTGCCTCTGGATATAGTCCAATCAGCGTCATGTCACGTTCTGTGGAGTACCGCCTCTTTTTGGGCGATTTCACTCCGGCTGAGAATCGCCCCGAGTGGCCCCATAGACTTACATTCAAAGATGTTTTTTTTCGAACGGCGGGCGCTCCAATGCATTCTCTATGGCTTCCGGGAGGGCTCGCCCTAACGTGCTTACGTCATCATACGTGCTAACGTCATCATACGTAAGCACGTTTCATCCAACAATATAATTTGTCGCCACCTAGTGGAATCTTTAATAAAATAAACTTGAGTGGATTGTATTAATAGTGAGTATAGAAACAAACAAGATGTATTGTAAGAGTCACTTTATTTTTCATTAATATTAAAGAAGTGAAGTTGCCTTTACATGCTTAAGCTGTTAATTTATCCATTGCATGGGTGGACCTTATCCTTATCAATCATCCAGACATTTGCCCCCCCTGAGAGATTTTGCAGGAGCCGCCACTGGTGTACATGATCACAATTATAAGGTGACAATGCCAACAAGATATTTTGGTAAATGTGTCTTCTTTATCAGGAGAAATCTGTTGCTTATATAGGCAAAAGTCAAAGTTCGGATCTTCCAAAAAATGTTTCCTAAATTGTCTTCGAAAGGGAGGGAGAACTTTCGTTCCTTTCTCAATCCGCTTGTCCCGGTATGGGTCGCTGCGGCAGCATGTTGAGTAGGGCGGTCCAGACCTCCCTTTCCCTGGCGACAGATTCTAGCTCTTCCTGGGGAATTTTCAGACGTTCCCAGGCCAGCCGAGCGACATAGTCCCGTCAGAGTGTCCTGGACCTGCCCCGGGGTCTTCGCGCAGTGGGACGTGCCCGGTAGAGTTCCAGGGGCAGCCTACCGGGGGGCATCCTTACAAGGTGCCCGAACCACCTCCACTGGCTCCTCTCGATCCAGAGCAGCGGCTCGACTTTGAGCCTCTCCCGGATTACCGAGCTCCTCACCCGATCACGGAGAATGGTGAGCACAGCAACCCTACGGAGAAACCTAATTACGGCCACTCGTACCCGCGATCTCATCCTTTTGGTCATTACCCAAAGCTCATGACCATAGGTGAGGGTGGAGATATAGATCGACCTGTAAACGGAGAGCTTTGTTCAAGAACTCAGCTCCCGCTGCACTATCCACATAACGTTACAGCGTCTGCAACACTGCGGATGCCGTGCCGATATCTCCCGCTCCGACTTACCATCACTCGCGAAAGAGACCCCGAGGTACTTAAACTCCTCCACAAAGGGCTGTTGTTTCCTCCTCACCTGGAGAGAACAATCCACCGTCTCCCAGGAATGAACCGTGACCTCAGATTTGTAGTTGCTGAGCCTCATCCCAGCCGCTTCACACTTGGCATCAAACCGTTCAAGTGCACGCTGGAGATCACAGACTGACGAGGCAAAGAGGAAAATGCCATCTGCAAAAAGCAGCGACACCAACTCTATGCCCCTGTACTGGATACTCTCCATGCCTTGGCTGCGCCTTGATATCCTGTCCATGATAATCACAAACATGAGTGGAGACAAGACGCACCTTTGGCGGAATCCAACACCCACAGTGAACGACTTTGATTTAACACCAAGAATACAGACACAGCTCTCACTCCGGGAATAGACGGACCGGATAGCGCACAAAAGCGGCACCAGTACCTCGTACTTCCGCAGCGCCTCCCACAAATCCATTGCGGGGAACACAGTCATATGCCATCTCCAAGTCTACAAAGCAGAGGTAGACTGGAGAAGCATACTCCCATGACCCCTCAATATATTTGTGAGAGGGAAAAGAGCTGATTCATTGACCAAGACCATGACGCAATCCACTTTGTGGGACTGAGAACGTTCGTTCAATAACATAATATACAGACAAGAGGCTCTTGGAACACAAAACAACCTTAAAAATAGAGTACAGAATTTTGGTCCAAAAAAAGTATTTCAGACCAATGCAGCATTTGTGTTTATAAGCAGGCAATCTCTGGATTGGTTTGGACCTTGTGAGTCTCCTCGACAGAGTATGACCTGTAGACCAGATGCTGCTGGTTTGTAAAAAAAAAAGTGATTTTATTTTGTTAAAATTAATTTCTGTACAGTAAACAAAGTTTGAGTAAATATTGTATGCAAACTATTCGTTACATGCATTCATTTTCATCGTTGGTGTGATGCATGCACACCCACGATAGGGGCAGGGCAGACCTTTGTTGTTGTGGATGTGGAAAGTTGACTTTGTCCATGAAAGTGTGTTTTATGCAGGACTTTAGAAGCTTAAATTTAACTTGACTCAAGTAACCAATGCAAATGAGGGTTTTTACATTGACTCCAGTAAAACGTAAGGCTTCAAAATGTCAAGTGGATGTGCAAATATATACATACCGTATATATATGGATGAACTTAAGATGTACATTGTCAGCATGCTAACTAAATTAGATCATGTCCAAACATGAGCACAACTGAATCATCTGCAATCGCACATTTTGGGGACGGTATCATTAATGAACAGAACCATCACTTTTCTTGCATTTCCGCACCATTCCAAGTCATACGATCAAAATTATTTCACCTGTTCATTGATGACCCTGAAACAGCAATTAATAGACAACCTGTGTTTTATTTGTTCACACTGGTTTTACCCCGACGTAAAATCATGGCTGTGATTTTTTTGTTTAAAAATTTACACGAGTACATTTCACATCAATAGCTTCGTATTTTTTGGCTTTTTTATCTCAGAGAATAATCAGATATTATGATATGTGCTACTTACACCATCCTTGGAGGCTCATTAAAATAATACAAACACGAATTTTTTCTATTTTTGGTAAATCTCCCACATCCAATCCCTTCTCCGCGTCAGATGCAGAGAAGCTGGTCCATGCATTCATTTCATTTCACATCGACTATTGCAATGTATTGCTCCCTGGCGTAGTATTGGCCTCTGCACTGGCTTTTAGTTTCACATAGCATTCAGTTTAAACTCATGTTGCTAACTAACAAAGCTCTGAACCACATTGTCCCGGCAAATCTCAGAGACATGCAGAACCGATACTTCCCCTTCAAGGTATCTAAGATCTTGGAATGCAGATCTTCTCTGTGTTTCCACGTCGTGGCTTCGGTCTATGGGCAACCAAGCTTGTTCCCGTGCAGCTGTCAGACTCCTAAATTCTGAGTCTGGATACGATTTTTATTTAACGTGTCTAAAACGTATTCATATTCTTTTGGTGATTCAAACATTTAATGAATTCATAAAATGTCTTTCAGCATTTATTTTCTCACCACTTAATTTTATTGTTTCATAAGTTTTATGCTGAGTGTTTGCTTGCTGTGTATCGTGCAACGCTTTGAGATCCTCGATAAAATGTGCTTGATGAATTGGATTATTATTATCACAGACAGGTATCAGTTATACAGCAGTTGTCCTCGAAGAAGTAGTACAGACTGATGTGAGCAAAACATCGTTTGACATAACTGTGAGTATCGCACAAACATATTTTCACCTATTTTTTAAATAAAAGTGTTTTGATAATCATCGAAGTGAATTTAAGTGCAGTATTCATGCTACCCAATAATTCCAGAGCATCATGGTTTCATCGCATGAATGCCAATTCGCACGACGTGTGTTGCACTATTTCCCATTGCAGCATACTGCAAGTACTTAACCTTCATAAGGCCATCGCTAAGGTCAACTTTTGCATTTACTCTTGACCGAAAACGTTGACACTAAACCTCACTCCAACCCTAATTAAATGATATGGCAATGCTATGGGAATGCCTTTTGTAAGTTAAAGCATCACCATTTACGTTGGTCATTCACTCAGTTACAATTGCATGTGTATAGTAATAAATGTCTCAATTCTGTGAAGAGGGCCATGTACAAACGACTACATAGTCCTCCCGATAGACGTACCTTGAGGGTGAGGAAACAAGGGTGGTAGTGTGTTTTAAGATATGTTATTTAATTAGCATTTGTAGGAATGAAAACTGAAGGATCTTGTGATGCATATATTTTTCCCATATGAGCACCGACAAACAAGTTTAGCTGCATATCTCTGATCTCTTTAAATCATTTATCTTGCAACAGGGCACATGAGGGAAATGCATTTTATAAGATGAAAGTGTATTTGGCACATTCTCTCATCTATTTTTAAAAACCATTACACAATTTAATCCCCCGCTCGTCTCTGCACCCCACCCATTTAGCCTTTCATCCATTGTCATTTCTTTCTATTCGGTTGAACACGAGCAACGTTTTACCCATGACATACACAGCGCGAAGGAGAGTAGAGCTAAGAATATGATATGTGGAAAAAATAAAACGGAATGGGTAAGGGAAGAGACAACGGAAAGAGGGAAAGGATGGAATGGGAGCAGAGAAATGGGACCATAAGGTTCGGAGAGACGAGGAAAGGGGAGGAAGAGACTGCACAAGGGCCGCAAAGCTACACGGAGCAGCGTCTGTTTCCACAGGGGGTGGCGGGGAGAGAGAGGGGATTCAGAGTGGGGGTGGCCAAACATAAGTCACGTGATTTACGGGAGGATTGAGCTGAGCCCCATGGTGAATGATAATTGTAAATATTAACTTTCACAGTGTCAAATATTTTATTTTTATTTTAAAACAATGTAACAACTCTAACTTTCTTAAAGTAACAAGTTAGGCTTCCTGTTATATCTGACCCCAAGTATCAACGTTGACATTACTCACACAGTATAATTGAGCCAAATTGGGTAAACCTCCTTCCTGGTCTATGACTCGCCTTTGTTTCAACCCGTGGTAAACACACTAAGTAAAAAAAAGTATATTTTTCAAGGCAAACCTGGGTAATCAAATATGACACCATTTATATCTGCAGCCCTTGTGTTAGCCCACTTGCTGGATGAAGGCCTCCTGCCGTGCGGGTAATGAGCATTACTTGATAATTCATCACGCTGGTCAGTGCGTTAAACAGTACATATGGCCTGCATTCAGCAAACATCATGAGGATGCAAGGACCTTAATAAAAATGTAATGTTGTTTTAACTTCAGTCACCGACAATGCAGGTGTATGTAATCTAACATGTCATGAGCATTTTCAGTGCATTATATTTTATTATGTGCAAACATGGTATTTGTTTTATAAATGTAATAGCCGACCAGCGATTGGATTTGGCAATTATAACTTTTTTTGAACATAGTTTTCTGAGCCATCTCCACTTCTGCGTGCAGGGTTTTAACTATTCTACCTTGGGCCGATGCTTTGTTCATTTGATGAATAAGTTCACCTAAGTGATAAAGGAATCATTTCACGAATCCGACTGGCAGAGTGCAAATACTGGCACACAGATGATGAATGGGTAAATGACAGGACTTTACAAATGCTTGGTTTGCTGAAAATGCCTGGCATACAAATGTGCTATATGCAATTTCCCCCAGCTTTTCTGGGTATTGTGAGCCTCAAAAACACGTAAAAATGATTTTTTTTTGTATCATGACAGCCCAGGCAAATGGGTGAAATTTCCATGTATGCCACTGATTCTTTTTCCCACAATTCACACATGTGGGTCGCATACCTCATGAACAAGTTCGGCTGTAATGAAATGGGACTGCAGTGCTTATGTTCGCATGCTGTGTGCTCCCCCACAGTGGCTGGCAATTTTCCGGGCCACAGTGCTGCTGCTGGCGTACGCGGCGTGCAAATGGAAATGCAGGTTTCCTGTCGCGGTGAGCCGGCCACACAGAAACCACCCACAGACCACAGCAGCATCACCTGGTGGTTTTTTTAATCCACAAACCAAGCAGGCATCAAACATATCAAACATTTCCTCCAGGAAATGTATTCAAAAGCAAATCCTAAGTATTTTTCGATTTAAAGTATATTTATTGCTCAGATAAGCATAGAGGCGGTGGCCATTTAATGTTTATAGCTCGAGGCCAGTGTAGAAATTCCACATTTATATGACGGGGCTCAGTCTTTCCATAGGACTACTCTTGACTTCCCTACAAAGTGGGAGTACCTATTTTATGAACCCTAGAGAGATTATGGGCTGAGTCAACCTCAAATCAGGGTTGAGACTCAGAACCTTGTTATTGCGAGCCACTCACTACTCCAGAGCCACTTTTCCGATCTTCACCAGGAGTAACAAAGTCATGTTTTAATCGTCCTGTGCAGAGTTATTGTCAGCAAGTTAATAAATATATAATGTTTAAAAAAAAAAACACTTTAGACGTACAGTAAAAGTGTTTTCGTGACTGCAGGAATTCATATTCTTTGGGTCTTTCGGTAAAGTCACGTAGATAGGTTGAAAGATGTTTCGATTGCAACACAAGCGATTGAAACGTCATCGTTTTTTGTTATTTTGTTATTTTCTTTGAACCTATCTACGTGACTTTACCGAAAGACCCAAAGAATTATAGTATGTTTATGTTCCGTGTACAGGCGAAATTTTCACTTTTCACTTACCACTGGTTTTTCGTGTCAACTCCTTTTGTGTGACTTATCTGTACTACAATTTCACTCTCCCACAAAACCCATATTCTTTGACTCTTTCGGTAATGGTTCTTACCGAAAGAACCAAATAATAAGAATTCCTGCAGTCACGAAAGTTTTAAGTCTAAACAATACCCATACTTTGAACATTCTGACTTAGATGTAGGGCTAAGCGGGATATGCATGGTTTTGATATCCAGCTTACATCTGATAACAACTGTCAGGGTAGAAGTATATTTTACTTGTTAGCCATCCTATTGGAATTTGTATTCATTTTTGCGATGTATTTATTTCTATTGATGTACTTACATTTCCTATACTTTGCACACCGATCATCTTGTTTCGTCTTGTTTTTTTTGTTGTAACTTTTTGAACTGCCTCTACTGGATATCTGTGAAAAAGAGCATCAACGCTCATCGGATTTCTGCAGGATCAATAAAGATTCTGATACTAAATGTACATAAATGCTGTAAAGTTGGCAAAGGCAAATGTATCATGAATGAAAATCACACAATTAACATCATCAAACTTCTAGTCATGTTATTCGCATCACATTCCTGTGCGTGCAATCATTCATGCACAAGGCATAGCTCAACATTGCAAAAGAGTATGAAACTGGGTGTCAAGTGAGATCGAACATGGGTGACAAAATGGCTTAGTAATGGCACAAACCATCAACACATACTCTCTATACGCTAAACAGCATCGGGCTTGACGTCAACACAGGTGAAAGCTCCATTCGGCATTTCAGATAAGGCGAATATAAATGTGATCCTGTTATACTTCCCAACGTGGAAAATCATGCCGGAAAAATTTGAGTCCATGGAATGAAGATTAATGACCTCAATCACAGCGGGCGGCACTTTTAGGCACTGACAACGCGCAGACACATGAAGGCGTATTCCACACCGTGACCTCGATGTCCTGTTGCCTACAGATCTGGCTGGGAGAGCTTCATAATATGTCAAACACGATATTTTGTGCGGATTATGCATATTCGAGAATGCATCATGTGATCTTTGACTCTTGGGAAGTCTCTTGTTACACATTGGAACTGCAGCAGGAGTCGCCTTGGCTCTCTTACAGTACGACGGACGTCTAACATTCTACCGTGGAGCTTTTTGCCGATGTAACATATGGCGCTCCGATGTGGTTTTTGTTTGTGTTGTTTGCTATGTCTGAAGTTTTTCTCCATGCATGTGCTGGGACCTTTTTCAGGAACTGAACTTTCGTTCTTTAAGAGAAAGACGTGCTACAACCCAACAACACATTAGAGAACCATATGTTCTTGATTAATGTGTACAATTTAGGAGAGACTGGCCCTGTCATAGAAGGGTTGAAGTTTGAATGTTCACCATTGGCGCAGGGCTATCATAAACACATTGACTTAGCGATACGTATATTCGCGTACATTATTGTTTCCAACAAGATAATTAAGACAATTAAAGCTAAATGAATTTGTTTAAGCAGGAGTTCAATAAGTAGATAGAGTTTAATCAGCATGCGATGTGTTGATGTATATGAGAATAGATTTTCCGTGAAATATTCATGAAACGGTACAAATACATTTGAGAAAGACTGCTTTAAATGTTATACACCTGGTGTATTGTATAAATAGCAAGTATGATCTATATGCAAAGTAATGCTGAATTACACATATGATGTATGTTTAAATGTATAATTTATTCCCATTTCTGCGACAGTCGACAACATGTATTACAAGTGGATATGCCTTTTTCAAGATTTTGCATACAGATGTAAGTACTAGCTTGAAAAGCGCACAAAGGTCCACTCACATCATGCCTTGCATGAATGTCAAGGGACCACCATATTGCACATACTCTGCTCTCAGCCTTGTCCAAGCCACCAGCTCAACAGAGCTGAATGTGTGGCCATAGAGTTTAAGCCAGAAACTAAAAAGAGTTGCAAATGTGGCCTTCCCAACAGGAAGCAGTGAAATAAAGAGACAACTGTCAACTGTTTGCATCCTTATCATCAATGTTCACTGCTACCTTATGCATCTGGGAGCCCATATATGGAGAAGAGGGCTTCCCTCTACACTATGGAGACCCGTGATAGTGCTTGACAAAAGGGAACAATAATTCACATACTATTTTTTTGATATAAATTATGAGAAAACCCACCCCAACAGGAAAATGCGTGCTAGACAATACAGTGAAACCTGTAGATTTTGGCAGGGGAGTTCTTTCTGCTCATAAGTCGTTACAGGCAGAGATTCCGGTTTTGAGACCGGCCAAGACAAAAGGGGTGGTGGGGGGCACCCCGGTGGGGGGGGGGGGGGGCACCCCCTATAAAGGAAGCTCAGGTGAACACCACAGGGTGCGGCAGGAGGAGCAGGAGCAGCGCCGGCACGATCAGCACAAGGAGCAGAAGTAGCGCCGGAACGAGCAGCAGGAGTGGAGCCGGTAGCGGCAGTGGCCCTGGCAGCATCAGCACCGGCACCAGCACCGGCAGCAGCACCAGAAGAAGCGTGTGTCCGTGTGTGTGTGCAGAGTCTGTAATTGTCTGCGTAAATATACACGGTTGAAGTCAGCGCAACCAAGTGCGCTCCTGTACGGCGCAAGAGTCCGAGCGAACGAATCAATAAATGTGTAGCCACCAGTCTGAAACCAAAACTCAACAGTCTGGAAGTACAACTCATAGATTTTAACAACACAGGTAGTGCTCCAAGACATAGCAGGACAGTATGACTGTACAGCGTCCCTTGCATGCATGTTCCATTGCATGTACAATGAGTGATCTGAGCGTTGTCGAAGCCATACGCTCAACATGCCTTTAACTCGTTTTCAGTTCCTGGCCTAAACAATAATACGGTCACATATTAACCTTCCATTTTTTTTATGCTGAAGTTTTTTGTGAAATCCATGGTGACCATGCTGAGACCATCAACTCACTAACATTTGCAAAGAAGAGTTTCATTATGGTTGGCTGCCCCAATTAAATCCAGGATATCATTGGTGCCGGTTCAGTGCTCGAACACCCTGAACTAATCCATTACCTCAAAGCTGATTGACCTCTTGACTCTCCTGAAGGACTTCGGGGTTAGGATTATGTTACTTTTTCATAATTATAATTGATGTGAAGACACCAACTCAGAGTGCCAGCAAGTAATGTTATTTTACACAAATTTATATTAACTTCCAATATACTCTGTATATGTATATCCCCCCTACCCCCAAACAGTATTCAGGTGAAAACAGTTATAAGTTTGTTGCAATTATGATGCCCATTACAACCTTCGTGGTTGCCTGGATTGAGGCATTGTTTATGGACTACCGTGTGCTACCTAAGGAGCAGCGAGCCACACAAAGAGTCCATAATCAACACAATCTCCATGTTAGACAACACCAGTCTCCAAGAGGAGAACACCCACCTACCCAAGAAGATGACTTCCACTCACTCTCAGAATTTGTGGACGGTGAGTCTCTACCGATGTTTTTCCTTTTGTACAATGGAATATTTACCAGGAGGGTTCTGCTTGAGACATTCCAAGAGGTCGATGGATGTGTTGATGGCTAAAGCCCTTGATGCCACCACACCTCATCAATGCTTTCTACTCTCTGTAAGATCCCACAGCTGCCCCACAGAAAGTATGTAAGCATTTCGATTTAAAGCTTTCGTGACTGCAGGGATTCATCTTCTTGGTTCTTTCGGTAAAGTCACGTAGAATGGAAATAATAAAATAATAAAAATAAAACATAATAAATAATTTTCACGACGTTTCGGCCACAACAGCAAGTAGCCGTCCTCAGGTGAAGAACAGGTCCGTCGACAAGACAGAGTCCGAATGGACTCTGTTCTTCACCTGAGGACGGCTGCTTGCGTTGTGGCCGAAACGTCGTGAAAATTATTTTATTATGTTTTATTTTTATTATTTTATTATTTCCATTCTACGTGACTTTTTCCGAAAGAACCAAGAAGAAGTATGTAAGTACTGTATGTTGAACTTCGCACTGGATGTAGCCAACAGTGCTTATCGGAGGTGCAGGGGAAGGACAACAAACTAAACACAAAGAACAGTTCTAAAGATAATACGTTTTAAATATTTGGCATAACAGTCTCCACTCATCTGTTATTAGGTCTTCCTCCTGCTAGCTGGATTGTGGAGACCACTCTAATGCCTGTCTCGGCTATTGACCATCCCCCATCCTGCAGACGCAACAAGTTTTGCCTTTTAGTGTTTATGGTCACTTCCAGAATGTGCATTGCTTCATGGTCATGCGATGAAATTCCCAGCATCCATTTCAGATACCTGTGCTCAAATGTAAACTTTTTTTCAAATTTATTAATTAATCTTGATTTGAAGCTTTCGTGACTGCAGGAATCCATACTCTTTGGTTCTTTCGGTAAAGTCTCGTAGATAGAAAAATAAAATATAATATATCACGACGTTTCGATCGCAACACAAGCGGTCGTCCTCAGGCGGAAAAAAATAATCCAGCAGTGGAAGTGCTGAACCAGGAAGAAACAAAGCAAGAGAGCTGTTACAACAAGACGTTATATATGTGGCGAAGGGCAAACAGACGGGGTCTGAGCTAGAAAGGAATTTCATCCCCGCACGCAACCACGTCAGTTGTGTTAATGGGGGGGATTAGGGAGAGAAAGATTAGGGAGAGAGATTAGCATGAAATGAGCTTCCGTCACCGCATAATAGTTTCGCCCCTGCATATGGGAGATTAGCACTATGGTGATGGGAGACATTAGGCAGAGATATTAGGGGGATTAGCAAGTTAATGTCATGTCTATGTGTAACACAAGCTCCGGCGCTGCCAACTGCGCTGTGAGAGGCAAGCGCGTCCACGCGAGAGAACCACCGCAACGCCAGTAAGACACACAGCCCATCATACCACCAGAACCATCGATACATCGAGGCTAAGGGAGCAGAGGTGGCCATGTTAGTGAGACCCCAGCCCGTTAATGCAGAGGCACCCAACAGGGCAATGCAACTCAGAGAGTCGGAGATAACAGCCAAACGGCAGGGAAGAATGGAAGCACCACATCAAGTTACGACTTTGCTTGGTTAATAACGTCCTTCCAATGATTGATCAGCTTATACCTATCTTCTCGGTTGAATTTGTCTCTGTGTTTATATATCTGGATGGCTTTATGGACAAATATTTGATGGTAGCCAGAAGGTTTGCAGAGTACCTTGGTCTTGGAAAAAACAATTGATTAATATCCAGGTGTCTGATCCATAGTAAAACAAACTCCTCAAATAACGGATGTCATGATAACACTAAGACCCCTGTTGGCAAACACTCGGATGTTACAATTATTTATTTTTCAGGTATGGATGAAGGTGATGACGATCTAGATTTGGATCTTGAAGACATCAGTCACCTGTCCAATGAGGTAAACAAGGAACATCACATTCCGTTTTAAAATAATTTAATATTTTCAGTGAGAGAGACATTTATACCTCTCCGCTTTCATCTCACTCTACTCCCCTTCATGCCCTCTCTGCTCTAGCAAGAAAGGCCTTACAGTGAGGGAAAAAAGTATTTGATCCCCTGCTGATTTTGTACGTTTGCCCACTGACAAAGAAATGATCAGTCTATAATTTTAATGGTAGGTTTATTTGAACAGTGAGAGACAGAATAACAACAACAAAATCCAGAAAAACGCATGTCAAAAATGTTATAAATTGATTTGCATTTTAATGAGGGAAATAAGTATTCGACCCCCTCTCAATCAGAAAGATTTCTGGCTCCCAGATGTCTTTTATATAGGTAACGAGCTGAGATTAGGAGCACACTCTTAAAGGGAGTGCTCCTAATCTCAGCTTGTTACCTGTATAAAAGACACCTGTCCACAGAAGCAATCAATCAATCAGATTCCAAACTCTCCACCATGGCCAAGACCAAAGAGCTCTTCAAGGATGTCAGGGACAAGATTGTAGACCTACACAAGGCTAGAATGGGCTACAAGACCATCACCAAGCAGCTTGGTGATGAGGTGACAACAGTTGGTGCGATTATTCGCAAATGGAAGAAACACAAAAGAACTGTCAATCTCCCTCGGCCTGGGCTCCATGCAAGATCTCACCTCGCGGAATTGCAATGATCATGAGAACGGTGAGGAATCAGCCCAGATCTACACATGAGGATCTTGTCAATGATCTCAAGGCAGCTGGGACCATAGTCACCAAGAAAACAGTTGGTAACACACTACGCCGTGAAGGACTGAAATCCTGCAGCGCCTGCAAGGCCCCCTGCTCAAGAAAGCACATATACATGCCGTTCTGAAGTTTGCCAATGAACATCTGAATGATTCAGAGGACAACTGGGTGAAAGTGTTGTGGTCAGATGAGACCAAAATTGAGCTCTTTGGCATCAACTCAACTCGCCGTGTTTGGAGGAGGAGGAATGCTATCTATGACCCCAAGAACACCATCCCCACCGTCAAACATGGAGGTGGAAACATTATGCTTTGGGGGTGTTTTTTTCTGCTAAGGGGACAGGACAACTTCACCGCATCAAAGGGACGATGGACGGGGCCATGTACCGTCAAATCTTGAGTGAGAACCTCCTTCCCTCAGTCCAGGGCATTGAAAATGGGTCGTGGATGGGTATTCCAGAATGACAATGACCCAAAACACACGACCAAGGCAACAAAGGAGTGGCTCAAGAAGAAGCACATTAAGGTCCTGGAGTGGCCTAGCCAGTCTCCAGACCTTAATCCCATAGAAAATCTGTGGAGGGAGCTGAAGGTTCGAGTTGCCAAACGTCAGCCTCGAAACCTTAAAGACTTGGAGAAGATCTGTAAAGAGGAGTGGGACAAAATCCCTCCTGAGATGTATGCAACTACAAGAAACGTCTGACCTCTGTGATTGCCAACAAGGGTTTGCCACCAAGTACTAAGTCATGTTTTGCAGAGGGGTCAAATACTTATTTCCCTCATTAAAATGTAAATCAATTTATAAAATTTTTGACATGCGTTTTTCTGGATTTTGTTGTTGTTATTCTGTCTCTCACTGTTCAAATAAACCTACCATTAAAATTATAGACTGATCATTTCTTTGTCAATGGGCAAACGTACAAAATCAGCAGGGGATCAAATACTTTTTTCCCTCACTGTATATCAAAACCTCCGGTCAACCTTAGCTCAGTGGGAGGTCACTTATTCTCCTCTGCTGCACCCACGGTCTGGGACTCACTTTCCCAAGCCATCTGTGCTGTTGACTCAAGTCTCGTAATAACATCATCCACTTTTACTTTCTGACTGTCTCTTTCTCTCTATTAATTACATCAACATATGTCTCCTTTCCCCTATACACCTATGTCCCACTGTTATGTACAGGATCTTGGGAAATGGTTGCATTTAGACGCGGTAGGAATACACATTTTACTGCATCTGAGCTTCAGGACAACTGCTGTATTGCCTTGACCGGTTGACCTCCTTTATGGGAGAGTTATCCATTAACATTTTCCAGAAAAACAAAGGCAGTCATGTCTGTGTGGCTCGCTCAGTGAGATGTTACAGAAACCAGTCAGAAAGCATTTCATATCTGGAGGACACAGCCAAGCGAATGTGACCTGGCAAGCAATCACTGCTGGCCAAATATACACATGCCTACGGGGTTTATCGCCGAAAAACTAGTGATATCAAATGTGACTGTCCGTACTTTTAAAAGTGCCCAGCCGTCCAATATTTCTCTACCCTTTGTATCTGTAACTATTAATATAAAATATTTAAATGTTACGTATTTAACATACGCTATTTTTAAGTTTAGTGGGGAGGGGGGGGTTATTTCCGGTTTTACAGATTACATGATTGTGGCATCTGTGGAAGTCATTGTATTTAATACTTCACTTGTGTCATTTTATCCAGTGTTATACACGATTACTCCATGGTTTTCTGACCCCTAGGTATTCCCCATAAATTAAAAAAGTTCTTAAAAACACATGACACTTTTCACACAAGCTCAGCGGTTTGAACAAAAGAGTAGTTCCATTCTTTATATCATATACAGTACTTACATTCGAGATTACTATATTTGACACAATAAAAAAGCTACTACAATAAAAAAAACCTACTACAGATAACATCTCTGAACAAGTTTATTCTTATAGGCAATATACGTTCGTATTTTTATTAGCTTATTTTTCTGCAGTTACGGTGTACAGTATTGCTAATACTATATAGGTATAGATTAAATAATCCGGAATGCACTCAATATTGTCAGATAACAGAAGCTAAGCTGGTTTGCGCCTGGATGGTGCTTTGATGGCTGAGAACCATTACGCAGAACATTTGTTAGAGGCTGCAGAGTTTCCTGGTGAGCAGTAGAGAGCAGTGCAGCAAGATACATTGTTGTACCATACGCCAATTCTCCGACCTTATAGTACGGCACTCTGTTGCCTTAGCCAACCCACACTGGCCGAGATGGTGAAATATGGTCAAATTATCCCCGTGACCTATATGGCGTGGGGAAGCCCTCTTCCAGCAGTGGGTTGACAAAAATTCCGTAATTGATCGAAGCAGAACGTCAATTTGACGGGCCTCCAATTGCGTTTGTCTGACATTGTTCACTTGTGCAAATGCCACTGTATTGTCGTGCAGATGCCCATAAGAACGTCTTATCTTATCTGTGAATCCTCAAAATTAGCCTGCCTTTAATCATGGACAAATTTTAACTAAATACAAAGTTCTTAGTCCAGTCACTGAAATCTATAAACGTGCTGCATTAAAAACAATGTTATTTTATTGTATTATGTTTTATTTTTATTATTTGATTACTTCCCTTCTACGTGACTTTACCGAAAGAACCAAGAAGAAGAAAAAAACAATGTTGTTTCGTTTTGGGTGTCTCTGAGATTTTAATCCAGTATCCCAGTGCTGCTGCAAGTATCTGACACGGGCACAACTTTATCCAACTGAGCCACCCATCCACATTTAATGCGGTGGTGTTTATAAAAA
The DNA here is from genome assembly GCF_015708825.2 of Lethenteron reissneri. Classification (NCBI taxonomy): domain Eukaryota; kingdom Metazoa; phylum Chordata; class Hyperoartia; order Petromyzontiformes; family Petromyzontidae; genus Lethenteron; species Lethenteron reissneri. The sequence continues at coordinate 7,837,078 of NC_083801.1, forward strand.
GGATTTTTTTAAAGGACGTTTAGTCATGCACGTAAAAAGATGACTGATTATAATGGAGTTTTTTTGTTGTTGCAGGAACGCCAGTACGTACAGCAGGGGGAAGATGCTATGCGGAATGTGATATCTATGTTGGGTATGGAAAGTGTCTGGAATAAAGAAAAAAGCAGGGTGAGTCGTCATTATAATCAGCCTCAGCAGCTCATTAAATTGAAGTGATCTGCTTTGTGGAGGTGAACGGGAATGGAAAATTGCCTCGCAAGCAGTTACAATATGTTTGGGTGTATTTATGGTTTATATTATTGTATCCATACTGTCAACAGGCAGAGAAATGCTGCCCAGTTAATGAGCTGAATATGGAAATTCACAGGATCACAAAGCTGTTATAGTTTTGAAGCTAACAACGTAAATGCATCAAAATATGAATATTGATGACAATAAATGTAAGTATAGTTTATAAATAATGCCTGTTGTTTTTTTCTCAGGATGATGGAGATGTGTATACTTTAATTGGACCAAATAACATGAAGATATTTATACTCAAGGTTACCATGCCATACAGCATTTATAATTTCCAAACGTATATAAAACACAACGTTTCTAATACTTTTTTTCTGGTGAATTTCAAATATGAATTGTAAACGTGGGTAATATTTTGAAAGTACAGCATTGATAACCTACTGATTAGCATTTTCACCATGCTTTACTTACTGCTCAATTTATTTCTGCAAGGAATCACCCACACATGCCATCTGTTACAAGCTCTACATTCGTCCTTGTGATAACATTTGCAAAACAAGCCCATTGTGTGCTACTGTGAATATGAAATCACGTTGTAAATTATCTAGAATTGTTCAATAAATCAACGACCTTTCCCTACACGTATTTATCCTTACAAGAGAGCAAATGCAACAGAACTGTCTAAATTGTATGCAAGCAGATGTCCTTGCTGTGCCCTCCCGAAGTGGTTTACGAGGAGGTGATGCTACGGCCTGAAAGAATGCCCAGCTGGAACCGTGCAGTCATCGACTGCCAGGTGAGCATGCGCATGAGCCCAACAGAAAGTTATCTCATGTAGCTGTAACAGGTGCTACCAAATGCTGTTTGGCAGCACCTGTGAAGGCCGGCACAGGTGCACGACGGGGTGAGGGGTGCCCGGCACCATGCCTGACCGACTTTGTTTCCCCAGTGGCGATGTTTACACACCACAACAGGTATTCATTTGAGGCTGAGTCGACCGGGGGGTTTCAGATAATTATCGTTACGAGTGTTGGTCGTGAACGGGAATTGAACTCCAGTTACCTAATTCTTAGCGTAGTGATTAACAACTGAATTACGACTTCCCCGATTTCAATATAAGCTACAAAAATACATGGTTAAATTTTCCTCTTCTTGGTTCTTTCGGTAAAGTCACGTAGACGGGAAATAATAAAATAATAAAAATAAAACATTATAAAATACAATTCTCACGACGTTTCAGCCACAACGCAAGAAAGAACCAAGAAGATGAATCCCTGCAGTCACGAAAGCTTTAAATCGAAATGGTTAAATTGTTAGTTTCATAACAGCATTTATTTTAAGCACAGGGAAGTGCAATGCATGTGCAGTGCAACATTTTTGGAGGCCTCGTGAGGATAACTGAGGGTAAACCAAAGTCTGAATCTTCAAGGATTACGAGGCGAGCAAATGTTTGAACAGGATAGGTATTATTTAACAGCTCAGAGCACATGGAAAAAAAACACATTGAATTCCAAGCTAAGGGGGCCGTTGATGTGATTATATGTTTTAAGCAGTAACTTCGTATAATGAAGAATTGCGATTGTAATGTGAAGCATCACGAATGGAAATGTGAATGAGTAGTGATTGGGTCCCAGTTAGACATTGTAGGTGAATTTACAATCAAAATACAGTACTGCACGTAAAAATGTGGAAGTGTCTGTGGTAAAATATGTAAGTGTGCAATGCTTTTAGAGATCAATTAAGTTCCTGAAGATAATAGTTCGTAACACGCACAATTGATTTAAATTATAAGTACTGTGTACCGAACATAGTTCACCACGTAATTAACTTCAGCAGTTTATGAATATTAATTCTACAATTGCTAACCAAATAATATGCAACTTATTTGCTTCTGAATAATATTATTTAGTCAAGTGTATATTTGTATAGATGAATGCATGAGCATGTAAGCAGGAGAGCAAAGGTGTTGATTATAAACTCAGAGTCGTAGAGACACGCAAATAAGTAATCTCCTGCATCCGTGCCAAACAAAACAAAACAGCTCTGTAGCTTTAAATTATAGCACGGGCCTTGAACAAACCGCTTTGTGATTACGTGAGGCAGGAGTAAATCAGCAATAGAAACATAATTAATTTTTACAAGATTTATTCTGTCACTACCGAACATTTTAAATCTACAGCTAGGTTGTGTTTTTTTTTACTTTGATTGTGCCCTTGAAAGAAATGCATTAAATAATGAATTGCTAATGTAACTCATATAAAAAATAAAAGAAAATGACTATGGCTTGGAAGAGACAATAAAGCACATTTTTCATTTTACCTAGACATGCACTTAATTCTATTCCATGCTTCGGTTGCTTCACGTGAAATGACGGAGATGCAATTATGTCCAAAGAAATAGCACCAATTGCCCATTTTATGGGGACAGTGGTTGTGTCATATATGAACTGGTCCCTGCCATAGTGACGTGGAATTTCCACTGCTGACTCAGTTCTGCCAGAGATCAGAACGCCTGCATGCTTGTTTGAGCAGGGAGGCACTACGACTTTTCAAACAGAATGTAGTGGCAAGAATATGCAAAATCATTACTGTTCCATTTACGTACAGTATCATAAATTAATTATTAGACAATCTGTATGGCCAACATTTGCAAATTATATACGTAAGTAAAATGTAAAACAGCTAAAATAATGTTTGAATTCAAATCACGCTGTATGTATACAATGTAATATCTGAAAATTCTACAGTATATTACAATATTTTCATTCCCGCAGCTATTCCTGTTTTGAAATTGTCTGTGTGCCAATAAACAGTTGCTCAACATGTTTGCTTACTTGTTTTGCGTATTTAAAAGTTATTGTTTCGTGGAACGTTAGCATAAAATTGATGGGATACACAGTCATGTAAATATATTTTTTTAAATCACGTTTGCAGGTACTGATGAGGATAAGTGACCACACACTTGTTACATATGATGTCTCAGCAGGAGCAGCTAATGGCTATGTCAAACCAAGGTATTTATGCTTAATAGGAAAATTAATTACATAGCAATGTTAATGCTATCCACCATAATAATTCGTAGTTAACATTAAATAAGCAGTACATGTGTTTACACAACTTTGCAGAATTACACAACAGTGTGTGTGTATATGTACACTTTTTTCAGAACGTTTCCATGTTAGTGAGAGACCAATGCATTACGAATACTGTGCTGGAGTATCTCGATGCAATTAGTAAAATGCGACTGGATTTCATCCCCAAACTTTTAGCTTGTAAAACAAACACAACATTTGTATTGTGTCAAAACTGTAGCTTGCAACGAACTGTGAGAAAATATTAAAATCAAGTGATTTAAGGTCATATTCTAATATTGCAATAATGGAGATCCTACATTTTCGCAAATGCTCTATTCCAAAGTCTGGCAGCACGTGTTCAACTGTTTGACTATTCTGGTAATGGAAGAAAACATTTCTGTGCACACGCACACACAAAATAACTAAACACAATCATAAATATTAAAATTGTGTCTCTACAAGAACAGTCATTGTATTTACTGAAAACATGAACAATGCATTGTGATAACTGTGCTGTGTTGACCATGATTTTTTACAATGTGTTTTGAAGAATACGATAGGACAATGTGGGCATGCGAAATTTTGAAGGTATCATATTTGATTCCTAAAGTTGCAACCTGGATGATTTCTGCAAATACTAATCTACAATTAATTTGCATATCATTCTACCAGGGATTCATCCATGCAAGATGAGTACAATGGAATGCCACTTTATTGCAATGCAATTGCTAACCGTGCTTAGCTATGCATCACTGATTCCAGATGTTCAAATTATAGTGCTGGTTATTCTGAGAGATTCCCAGTCGTTTGCGTGGTAGTATGGGACAGTGTTGGTTGTCCCAGTGGTGGACCCATGTGCGACTCTCCCAATCTCATGATCCCGTTATGAATAGGATCATATTCAAAGAAGTCGTGCTCATCATTATTTCATACATTTTTGATGTTGAGTAAAAGAATGCATTACTGGAACTGATCTCGATTTAAAGCTTCCGTGACTGCAGGGATTCATATTCTTGGTTCTTTCGGTAAAGTCACGTATGTTTTATTTTTATTATTTTATTTTACGTAAATTATAATATTTTATTTTTATTATTTTATTATTTCCCTTCTACGTGACTTTACCGAAAAAAACCAAGAATATGGAACTGATCTCCCATAAATCTTAAGAATATACTGAAGTAATTACAGTACCATATATATTTTATTTTCCCCAGGGACTTTGTGAATGTGAGAAGGATTGAGAAGCAAGGCCAGCGATACATCTCAGCTGGGATGTCCACGTCGCATGAAGACAAACCTCCGTCCTCCGATTTTGTTCGGTAATACCGTGGGTGTAGATCAGTGACAACCTTCATATTACACAACACATCACTAATAAATCAACGTCTGTAATGCCATATTACTTACGCCATTCTGTGCAGTTTATAATGAAGCTTTGTACTTTACATTCCAGGGGCAACAATGACTCTGGAGGCTTCATTGTGCAGAAGAATTCTGAGCAACGCAATGCCTGTTCATTTATATGGATCCTTAGCACAGACATAAAGGTAAGAGATTTACAACTATTTAATGCAAGATAAAATTTCGACTTAAAACTTCCGTGACTGCAAGGAATTCATATTCTTTGGTTCTTTCGATAAAGTAACGTAGACAGAAAAAATAATTATACATATAAAGTGAATAAAAAACGAATGTAGACTGTAGACTGGTTCTTAATCGGAGTGAGTCTACTGGCAATCTCTAATGTGGACTGTAGCCTGGTTATTAAGTTTGGTGAGTGTACTGGCAGTCTGTAATGTAGACTATAGAAATGGTTAAGCTGGGTGAGTGTACTGGCAACCTATAATGTAGACTGTAGCCTGGTTCTTTACCTTGGTGAGTGTACTGGCATTGCTACAGTCTACATTATAAATTGCCAATACGCTCACCAGCTTAAAAACCAGGCTACAGTCTACATTATAGACTGCCAGTACACTCACCAAACTTAATAATCAGGCTGCAGTCCACATTAGAGATTGGAAGTACACTCACTCCGATTAAGAACCAGGCTACAGTCTACATTAGTGTTTTTTGGTTTTTATTATTTTTATTGACTTTATTTTTATTTTTCTATCTACGTGACTTTACCGAAAGAACCAAATAATAATTGTAGGACAATCCTGCTCTACTTTGGCATTTTCATATGAATATATTTTCTGTTTTTAAACAATTTGTTATATAAAGTACTGTAATTTGTGCACAATTCTGGTCCATCACACCACGCCCGTCAATTATGTGTTGTTTCTGAACGATGCAGGGCAGTATTCCCCGTTATTTGGTGAACAAGAGCCTTGCAGAAATCATGTTTGCGTTTGCATCAAGCCTGCGGCAACACCTCAAAGACACCCACACGCAGCATAGACCCTCATCAGGTGCAGTGCCTCGCCACTCTCGGCTGTGAATTTGAATTGTGCACAGCCTTTTCTCGGACAGCTATGCTCAACTTGTTTTCTTGCTGGACTTAAGGAGGCTTCTGAAAATATCGCCTCTGTTGTGCCAGCAGAGAGTACAATGATATACCCGTAAAGTACTTTTGAAATGCATGACTGATGTATTGGGTGGTTTATCTTATGAAAAATATAGAAGTGGAATAACATGGGTTTGACTAGTTGAGACTATTATGATAAAGGGGTGTTTTGTGAATATATTTGTGAATTCTACACCGTGACATATGCACGTTTGCTTTTATATAGCACTACGCTTGTTGTACTTGAGGTTTTATGAATAATTACACATGGCCGTATGACACAGCAACAAATAAACGAATACATTCATCATCTCATTAATGCCAGTTATCCTCGTGAAGATTCCTTCGCATTAATATAAGTTACGAAGTTTGTACAATGTATTTTGAAAACGCCATTCTTCGATACTGAGTATACATTACCGTAGAGTACTCTCTCTCGTATGGCATTGTATAGAACGGCAAATTTTTAACTAACAAAAAAGTATGAATTTCATAGCGATGGATTAGTTAAAATAATAAAAACACTATTACATTGCTGTGATGATTTGCACTAATTCATGAGGCACATAGCATATATACGGCACAAACGCTTACAAGTATGCAAAGCATGGAAAAATGCATGCTTGGAATTGAACTGATTGAAAGAACAAATGAAACGGGGAACAGATACACATTATGGACATTGACTGTGAACACAAGTCAGTGGGATTGGACAAGACACGCCGCCACGTATTTATGCATGTATGTTGAACTTCTTTCGCACCGTACGTAGCCAATCGTGCTGATAGGAGGTGCGGGGGAAGGACAACAAGGGATGAGTTGTAAATGGTCGAAACTGACAGTCGAATGGCAGCCAAAAGAGAGGACACATCTGAGATGGCAACTGCTGATATTGAGTATTAATATCAGACCACGTGCAGGATTATTTCATCACGAGATCGTGAGGGATGATGCATTGAGGAAGCCTTCATCCAGCAGTAAACAGATCATGGCTGATTATATTATACATTAGTTGTAACTTTTGCGTTGAACTTGAATTATAGTGCATAATTATGGATATTTTTTTAAAATCTCCTTCCATATACCTGAACGCATCTATTTTCACACATGAACTCTCCGACACATAACCCATGAGTTCTAAACTGCAACTGTGTTCATTCAATCAGGGGAATGCATTTTCATGATCATTAAGTAGTTTAAAATGTTACATTTTTTAAAATACAGATAAGATTAATTATCTTGATTTGAAGCTTTCGTGACTGCCGGAATCCATACTCTTTGGTTCTTTAGGTAAAGTCACGTAGATAAAAAAAGAAAAAAAGAAAAGAAATCATAAATGTAAAAAAATTAAAGCAAAAAAACCCACAATAAAAATAGTAAAATTAAATTAAATAGAAAATAATAAAAGCAAAAAACCCACGACGCTTCGATCGCAACACAAGCAGTCTTCATCAGGGCATAGAGAAAAGTAGAGTTTTGCTAAGCCATTCAGATCTGGCATCTTTGTACCATTGTCTATAAATGCTGAAAATTACAGTACAGTATAGCTACTACTACACTGTAGATAATGAAAGTATTAATTTAGAGTACAGTAATGGAAAATAATTGTATTTATACTGTATGTTCGTTATCATTTGTTGTACATCAATGTACAGCAAACAAAATAACAGTAAAATATGACAGGAATAAAAGTGCCCTGTTTTTGTGTTGTACTGTAGTAATGGACAAGCTGATGATTCAACTTCATAATAATAAATGTATTTTGTACGGAACACATTTCATTTGTTTTTGTTTAAATGTGTTACTAATGTAGTATCTTTGCACAATACATCTAAGTTTGGTTTACATCGTATCTTTACACATTTCAGTTGGATCAATCAAATCCACATTCTGGCTTTATCGGATTTATGTGAGCTAAGAATACAGTATAACACCTTGTATTTGTCATGAAGGTAAAATAACTTCTCAAACTCAGGCATGTCATTTTCTCACAAACCCCTGGACTGTACTGATAACATTTCTTGATAATTCCCTGTTTGAGGCTCAAGTTCATATACTGTAGTCTGCCAGGTTTGACTGCAAGTCTTTGTGCGTTATTATGACCTCAGGTATTTGACACGTCAAATTCGTTGTCCACTGCACGCAAGGCAGATGATAAAAAAATAAAGCAATGGAATGATAAACTTAACACAAGTCAGATGCTAGTTCCCATAGAAATGTAGATGTATTGTTTATGTTAACCTCATCTGCCCTATACATTATTGAACAGCATTTTAATCGAGGTATGTAATTTTAAATATAGTTTAATTTTACAAGTAGTTGTCTCTGGATTAAAATTGCCTGAAAAGTAAATTCCTACTGAATTGTATATAACACATTATATTGACTTCAAGGTTGTATGGAATGCTCTTTCCACCATCGAACCCCATTTACTTTCCATAAGGTTCTTCTGACAAACATCCTTGAAGCTACCAGAATGATTGTAATTCGTTGGCCATCAATACCCATGACAAATATCCGTACATCTTTAAAGCTGTAGGTGTCATTTATAAAAATGCATAAATCTAGCACATGGTGACGTGCTCTGAATGTGTCAAGCCCTAAGGAACTGGAGACGTTTGTGATAAAAAAAAACAGGTGTCAATATTGTGCTGGATCACAGTTTTTATTGCGAGATATATTTTGTAAAGAATGTCAGAATGTGTGTCGCTGAGAGCACTGCAATGTACACGTTTAAAATGATTAGGTGTGCTGAATTTTAGAAAGTACATTTATGGTGATACGTTGATTAAATGTTTAACGAGGCCATGACGAGTAGATTATTGATGTTGAATAATTAACATTGAAATAATTATGAAGGTGATGGACAAGTAATATAATATAATAATCATCAATATATGACAATTATAATCATGAATAAAGGGATACCTAGTTTTTTTTATGTAAATATGGCTCACAATACATTAATTCAGTAATCTATGCATGAACCAAAACAATTATACATTAATAAAACACGGAACTTTTAAAAACTGATAAACTTGTAATGGTATGCAGGCAAAGAAAAAGCTCCTCATTCTCATAATGTTAAAACCTGTTTGACGAGAACAGCAATATGTTATGTGAAATTGCAATGTCAAAACAATCCATGAAACAGTGCAATGGGAATTCAGAGAAAGCATGGTAAAAAGTACTCATACATCAAACACGTAAGTCTGAAATGGAATGAGAATGTCATTTTATAGATTCATAGCAGGAAACTAGTTGAAGAACAAGCCAGTTTCACAGCTGTACACAGCACAAGAGGATGTTTTCAATGTCAGAATGTAAAATGCATCGACAGTCTAATGAAAATCCACCGGAACATCATCGATTTAAAAAAAAGGAATTTGAATAAGTCTGGCACCAGGCTTCATGTGAAATTGTGTGGAAACACAATATTATTCAAGGAATGAAAGCAATAGGATCAAGGCCCTGCACAAAGTGCAGTTTTTTTCAGGAGTATACTCAGCGAATGGTTCAACACGGAAAATGGAGCACGAAGTACAGCAAGGCCGCCAGCTGTCACTCTGCATGTTTCATTCGTTTTGGGGACGATGATGATCGACACAGTTAAAGGAAAGGAAAGTCAGCAGTATAATATAAGCAGATGACATTGATCTAATAGAAAAACAGATCTAATTTCAGATGACATTGAAGTAGAATACTTAAAATCTAGACTCGTCAAAGCAGCAAGAATGTAAATCAGTGTTGAGAAAAGCAAGTTGATGGCAACCAGAAATGAAACTATAGATTCTGTGTCAATCCTTATTGGAGAGGAACCTGAATGAGTATACTGTAATCATTCCAAGCAAGCTCGGAAGCATCAACACTTTCAGTAGATCAGACTCCTAAGTGAAAGCAAGGTTAGCAAGTGCAAAGAGGCCACGAGCTAACTTTGAGATAAAATGGATTGGAAAATATATATTGATCAAATTTAAGATCCATTTACTGAACACAACTGTCATTGCAATTTGCGGTTGTGAATCGTGGACACTAACAGCAGACACAGCATGATGATTGTTTTTACTTTTGCACATGCAACCTCAACCATTTTTTATTTTACCAGGTAAGACCCACTGAGCTATATAGATATTTTTCAGAAGGGATTTGGCCACAAATGATAGCTCAACGAAGTGGCTTATCATCTGGACATTTATAGCAGCCAAATACTCTAAAAGCATGCTTCAAAATTCGGGGGAAAAAAACCGGAGGACCCGGAGAAAAATCCAAGCGACCACGGGGAGAACACGCATATACTCCAAATATAGAGAGAGGCTTCAGGGTCAGGATCAAACCCACAGCCTTCCTGCAAACCAGGTTACTGAGTAAACATCTCGCTACCGTGGCACCCAACCTTGAAAACTATTTCAATGGCAATGACAGGTCTGTCTATATGCCAGAGACGAAACGCCCCATCAAATTCCACATAAGAGAAATGTCATTATGGAAATCAACACGTATTTGATTCATACCTGTCAACCCCTTATCAGAGCCTACCGTATAACAGACCAATTCAGACCTCATTGGTTACCCCGTGTCCTTATAAATATCAACGTTCATCCAACAAATTCCCATCGCAAGGGAGAAACACAAACAAAACATCTTCTTGGTTCTTTCGGTAAAGTCACGTAGAAGGGAAATAATAAAATAAATTAATTGTATTTTTTTCCATTATTTTATTATTTCCCTTCTACGTGAGTCACGTAGAAGGGAAGTAATAAAATAAAAAAATCACATTATGTTTCATTTTTATTATTTCATTATTTCCCTTCTACGTGACTTTACCGAAAGAACCAAGAAGATGAATCCCTGCAGTCACGAAAGCTTTAAATCGAGACAAAACATTTTGTTTTGCCCGTATTTAAAGGGCTGTACACCGTATGGACCTGAAAACTCAATTCCCCCTGTACAAGAATGCGGGTAAATCGTATGGGTTGACAGGCATGTTGATTATTGATCATCTTTACATTTCTCAGAATGTGTTATAGTCATAGTAATAATTATAAGGTTAAGATGGATTGAGATCTGAAGACCAATACGTACTCATGTGTTGCACCGCCACCTGGCGTATACGCTCAACATGTGCGCCGATTTGAAGGTGAAACCCACAATAAGCTTCATACATCTCAGGACATTCCGGTATGTATTTCTTTTTTAACACAATTAAACGGTGCACATTACCTGTATTGTAAACTATTATAAACTAACACACAGTACACACTAAACCAACACGTCCCACAACTAGTCTGACCGTGCAGGACACACAACAATTTGTAACTCACATCAACAAACGAAACGAATGCAACGCTGACAACAAAGGGACACGCAAACTCGCAGTGCAGTGGCACGCGATTATATCGGTGTGATTTGTGTGGATTTCATCAATTTGCTCGTGCGTCTGTGTGTGCTCTTTGCGTATGACATAAGATGAAGTACTGCGAACACATCACGCAGGCAGCACACATACAGCACGCACAGCACACAGCACAGACAGCACACAGCACACAGCACACACACAGCACACACACAGACACACACACAGCACACACACAGACAGACACACACAGCACACACACAGCACAGGCAGCACACACACACAGGCTAGTCAGCACGCACACACAGACAGCCCCCACACACACACAGAACACGCACACACACACAGCCGAGGCAGCGCACACACACACACACAGCCGCACACACAGCACACGCACAGCACACGCACACAGCCTAGGCAGCACACACACACAACAACACCGCACACAGCCTAGGCAGCACACACACACACAGCACACACAGCACCCACACACAGCCTAGGCAGCACACACACACACAACCACACCGCACACACACAGCACCCACACACCGCCTAGGCAGCACACACGCACAGCACGCGCACGCACAGCACACCCACACACAGCCTAGGCAGCGCACGCACACACGCAGCACACACACACACAGCCTCGGCAGCACACACACACAGCCCCCCCACACACACAGCCCACACACACAGCACGCACACAGCCTACACACACACACAGCCCACACACACAGCCCACACACACGCAGCCCACACACAGCCCACACACACACACACAGCCCACACACACACGCAGCCCACACACACAGCCCACACGCACACAGCACACACACAGCCCACACACACACACACACAGCCCACACACACACGCAGCCCACACACACAGCCCACACGCACACAGCACACACACAGCCCACACACACACACGCACACAGCACACACAGCCCACACACACACAGCCTCGGCAGCACACACACACAGCCCACACACACACACAGCCCAGGCAGCCCACACACACACAACACACGCACGCAGCCGACGCCCCGTGGCGGCATGGAGCCGTCTCTCTCGGCAGGCATCAGGGCCTTCGCGAGAGGTTCCCTGCGGCCGCAGAGGACGCGGGTGACCACCCCGGGGGGCCTCAGCTACACCGAGGGGCCCCTGGGGGGCACCACCCCGGGGGGCCTCAGCTACACCGAAGGCCCCCCGGGCGGGGAGGCCGGGGCCCGCGGGGCTCCGGGCGGCCGCTCGCTGGGCTTCGTGCCCGACTGGAGTGCCGACCTGCAGGTCGGGGTGGTGAAGCCGTGGCTGCTGCTGGGTGAGGGTCTTGCCCCGTGTCCATCATCACTGTGTCCTTCATCGCTGTGTCCTTCATCGCTGTGTCTGTGTGTGAGCGGGGAGCGGTGGTGCAACGGTTAGCGCGCTGCTGCGTTGCGAAGCCGACCCGAGTTCTATTCCAACACCACCACCAACACCACCAGCAACACCACCAGCAACACCAACAACACCAACAACACCACCACCAACAACAACACCAACAACACCACCACCAACACCACCACCAACACCACCAGCAACACCAACAACACCACCACCAACACCACCACCAACAACACCAGCAACACCAACAACACCACCACCACCAACACCACCAACAACACCACCACCAACACCACCAACACTACCACCAGCACTACCACCAGCACTACCAACAGCACCACCAACACTACCACCAACAGCGCTACCACCAATACCACCACCAACACTACCAACAGCACCACCAGCAACACCACCAACCCCACCAACAACACCACCACCAACACCACCAGCAACACCAACAACATCACCAACAACAACACCACCAACAACAACACCACCAACAACAACACCACCACCAGCAACACCAACAACACCACCACCACCAACAACACCACCACCAACAACAACATCACCAACATCACCACCACCACCAACACCACCAACAACACCACCACCAACACCACCACCAGCAACACCAACAACACCACCAACAACACCACCACCAACCCCACCAACAACACCACCACCACCACCAACACTACCAACACCACCACCAACACCACCACCAACCCCACCAACAACACCAACACCAACACTACCAACAACACCACCAGCAACACCACCAACCCCACCAACAACACCAACACCACCACCAACACCACCAACAACACCTCCACCATCAACACCACCTCCACCAACACCAAATGCTACAGTAAAGGTTATAAGGAACCACTCGCCTAATAATAACCCCTATGGCCTTACTGGCTTTGACATTGCACTGGAATAGATTGTCCTCTACACTCTGTGTTGTAGTCCCGCCTGGTGGTTGAAGTTAGCACTGCCGATCTAAGTTTTGTGAGAGAACTCGAGAAACCAGGATGAATTTGATTTGCAAAAGTGACCTGGGATCACCAACATGGCAGAAGCAATAACGAATAAAGTACAGCAATGAATCAAACAGAAATTAGAGCAAACAATTGCACAAGTGTTCAATACAGGAATGCATTGGATGTTGTCTTAGTCGGCTCGGGCAGATGGTTTTCAGACTCATTTCAGTATACTGTACGTTTAAGTTACAGACAAATGCAAGAGATATTGGGCGACTAATGTGTAAGTAAACGATGATATATGTAAAATGTAATTGCAAGTGAAATGATCAAGAATCGACAGCTCGGCATCAAATTGTGACAGATGGGAGTAGTCACCAAATACATTTTGAATCGATGGAATTTCAGCTGTTCGGGGGCAATAACAGAGAATGAGTGGGAACCATGAGATCTCTATGTCCTCTGTACTGGTCCAAGCTATGTGGCTCGCACACAGCACTTAACCCCCATCAGCCTTTCATGATGGGGGGAGGGTGGTGCAGGCTGCGGCATGGATGCCGTGCAGGACAAGTTACTTATAAAGGGCTCATTAGCCTCCTATAGGTTAATCGTGTAACTGCACAACACCCCCAACTTGACCAAGATTGAGCCACATGTGTAGTTTATCAGAAGGACATCCCAACATGTGTAGTTCTGTACGCAGTCAGTGCCACTATTGATTATTTCTAGACTTTTGATTAACATTCACGGCAACTGCCACTATTTTAAGCTTTAACCTATGATAGGTTTTTACCCTTTCAACTGGTACAAAAAAGTGTCAGTTTTTGTACCAGTTGAAAGGGTAAAAACCTATTACTATGATGGGTTCTCAGCCAAAAGTGCCTCCAAGCATTAACTCGCACAGAGGTCCCTCCTTAAAAAATTAAATAGCCACATTCTAAGAATGCTTTGGTATTTTCCTTTGAACTAGGAGAATTGGGCATTAAGGGATGTTTCAAATCGAATGACAATAGAAGTGGGCGTTGGGGACGTGTCACGAGAAGGGATGATGGCCAGTTATAGAGACTAACGATGGAGGGCCAACAAAAGGAGGGAACGTGGCCACCGCAATTGAATCAATACATTTGAGCAACTTATGCACATGTCAATAGAGGGTAGCTGGAGTTGGGGTTGGTTGGGAACGAGTGTTGATTTGGGGGCAACCATACCTCATTCTGCCGAGTGAAAAATTGCAATTTCCAGCTTTCATTCACTCTCATACCCACGGGTTACCCAAAGTATTTAAGAGTAAAATAATGAATAATGCCGTGGATAATCGGATCCGCGATATTGGTTTCATATATTACTACGAATAAGAGGACATTGCATACAAGGCCAATTATAATGGCTGTGCATATTGACACAGTTGCCTTTGCCTTGGGAACAAGTGGAAATCTCTTTAACTCCCGAATGTATATGCAGAGTGGCTGTGCCATCAGTGTGGATGAGGGAGGGTTTAGAAATCGGGATGAAGGGCAGACACAGAAAATCCATTTACACGGCTGGAGCAGATGGAGTGTAATTGCATAGCAACGATAATTATGCAGTGCATATGGTGAAAATTGCACTTTGAGGTCGTTGAATAACATAGGAGACGGCGTGTGATGGGAAGGATGGGGGGAGGGTCAGCAAGCATATCTGCTGGTGGGGCTGACTACAGGTGGGACAGACGTGTGGTGGCAAGCTGCATGACAACCATTCACAGAGATGTGGATAATATAACATCATTGTCGTTTTGCATAACGACATTATTTTTCGTGCAAATGCACAAACGTTACATTTTGATTGTGTAGTTTAATGGTTACAAACGTGACTACGTGCAAGGTGTGCAGATTCTGAATTTGGTAAATTGCAGGACTAGAACCCTGTTTATATACAGTATACAGGGATAGGATATAGCCGTTACACTTTACTTTTGTTTCTTATTGCAAGCATAGCTGTTTGTGTCATACACATATGCCCACTTTAATACAGAGTAAGGACATATTGCAGCACACAGACGTGTTATATTTTGAGTGTTCACCTCCACCTAGTACAATAGTCCAAGTTGTGGTGATATTACATTGACCTCAGTTACATTCCATGTCAGTGTTAATACCCAGAAAAATTGAATTGGGTATAGTCATTAAATATTTTCTGTCACTATAACATATTGGTTTTATTCATTTCAGCATTAAAATGTAAAATGGTATCAGCAATACATAGATTTACATTATAATTGTAAAATAGGATTCTTAATTTTTATTTTACAATGCCTGTGGCTCAGAAAGTCATGCTGAAACACTACACAATATGAATGCGAAAACATAGCTAAATAAAAGTTTATCAGTGTAATTTATCCTAACTATTTTTATCAGGCTAAACAGTATATACAGAACATTGTACTTAAAACATGGTTAAATTGCTCATGTTCTGGTATACATTTCCCGGGGTGCAGGTTCACAAGACGTGGCTCAAGACATCCAGACACTACAGCAACATAAGGTTTGTTGCATAAGCTGAATAATTAATCCATGAGAATAGGGTTTCCCCTTTTTTCTGGCAACAAAACAGGTGCTGAGATGTTTAAACACTAAACTGAAACCTTTTACAAGGAATCATGTCTGCATTAAACACAATACTTGTGGTCAGAATGAAAACAAAAAACACTGTGATAATACATGCATTGTCTTTGAAACTGATTGGTCCACACTAGAGACATCTTTCTTTTGAGCCTTGTCTCAAAACTGTGTTTGACCAGAGGAGCCAAAAGGCGTACAGCCCAAAGACAACGCACTATTAGAGTAATGAGAGCTCGGGGTGAGCAACTACATTATGGGACCTCCTTTGCCAGTACCAAAATATGAGAATAGGTTTTCCCATTTTTTCTGGCAACAAAATGATGTAGTTGCTCACCCCAAGCTCTCATTACTCTAATAGTGCGTTGTGTTTGTGCTGTACGCCTTTTGGCGTCCTCTGGTCTAACACCGTTTGAGACGAGGCTCAAAAGAAAGCTGTCTCTCGTGTCGACCAATCAGTTTCAAGGACAATGCATATATTATCAGAGTATGTATTTTGTTTGCATTCTGACCACAAGTATTGTGGTTAATGCAGACATGATTCCTTGTAAAAGGTTTCAGTTTGGTGTTTTAACATCTCAACACCTGTTTTGTTGCCAGAAAAAAGGGGAAAACCTATTCTCATATTTTGGTACTGGCAAAGGAGGTCGCATGATGTAATTTATCCATGACCAAGTAATCAAATCAAAAGGACATTTGGTATGTACACCATTCTTATAGCACAAGGCAATTGTGGATGCACTATGTTTCAAAAACACAGTCTGCACTAGTTTTGCATTTTCCAATCGAGTAATTTGGGAAATCCATTCAAACAATTTGAGTTTTGAACCATGACTGCAGAACACTTGGGACTACTTTTTTTAAATAACATCACCCACCGACTTAACCAGGTTGGCCTTGGGGCTTGAACAGCGAATCTCTCTGAATGTCACATATAGGTTAAATGGCATGAATATGACTGGATTGCCAAGTTACACTCGATAACCTATAAAAAAAAGTTTAGAAATTTGTGTTGTTGTGCTTGGCCTTTGGAGAGTTCATATCTTACATTCACAGTATTTATACAGTACTTTATCATAAAATATGGTCTATATTAACTCTTAATGTGTACTGAAGGTTTCACACATTCTGAACGTGGCCTACGGAGTGGACAATGCATTTCCCGATAGCTACATCTACAAGACAGTGACGATGCTGGATGTTCCAGACACGAAGCTGACCAACTACTTTCCAGAATGCTTCGACTTCATTACAAGGGCTCACGAACAGGTGCGGAAAATTACTCAACCACAGCACGTATTTCAGATGCATTCAGGAAGTTGAAGCTAAATGTAATCACATACCTTTGGAGCAAAGCCAGGTGTGGTTATACATCTCAAGTAGTCTGTATCAGAAATCTGGAGTAGCAGGGATTTGAAAGTCCCACAATGTTTATCCCAACAAATAAAAAAGGGCAATTGTTTTACCTGTCATCTGGAACCATACCCAGGCCCGACTTACGTGACGAGTTGACTACGAATGTTTGGAAATTTATCTGAATGTCTGCTTATGAATGTAACGTGATTATAAATTACGAGAAGGAATTGGTAAGTTATTGATGTCTGATGTGTATATGGTAATCTATATCCATTGTATTAATTTGCTGTTCACACTCCAGTTGGGTTTAACACGCAGTTTCATGCTGTCACGATTGCATACACGTCTCAATATGCAGTTGTATGGTTTAAGTACTCACCGACAGGTACAGCTGTTCACAGGGAAAAGGGGAGCATAGCATGAAATATTGGGGCATGCTCAGCACGCCGCTGCAGCCTGCTGATGTGACATGTTATTGCCACAGGGTGGCGTGGTGTTGGTGCACTGCAATGCAGGAGTGTCTCGTGCTGCCAGTGTCGTCATTGGCTATCTCATGCAAGAGGACGGACTCTCCTTCCAGGATGCGTTCTCCCTCGTCAAGAGGGCACGTCCCGCAGCTCATCCCAATACCGGCTTCATGCAGCAGCTCAGCGAGTACAACCCTTGCCAGCAAGGGCAAAGGGGCGAGAGCTAGGCTCCCCGAATGACTCTTTTTTGAAGTGGCAATGACACTTTTTTGTGTCCGCGTTGGCTTTGAAGGTCTTTAATTTGAACAAGTATAACCCGTAAAAACAAAGTTTTTCACTATAAATCCTTTATATGCGTGGCGGCTAGAGTCCTCTCGTCCTCTGGCTTGAGATGGCTGCCACCTATGGGTCAGATGATTGCATTGCACCATTAAGCAATTGGTAATTAAATATAATATTTTGGTCCTAAAAAGTGTACAATTTTGGAAAAAAAAATTCACGAACATTAATTGTCACGCACAACGAGTCTGTGTGGAAAATGTCAGCTCGATTGGATCACGGGAAGTGGGTTAAAAAACGACCGAAAGATTTGCACGGTCGTAAGCAAGCAAGTGCGCAAGTGAACTTAATATAAAGGATTTAAAAATAGCCAGGGCAAACCCTCAATGTCACGTCACAGGGGGAATAAGTTGGTTGTTTCAGAATTATAATCGCAACCCAGAAATGTGTAGCAGGTCTGCACATCTTAAATGACATTTTTAAAAGAGCCAATTTATTCAGGGCCAATTCAGTATTGTTTAAATCAAAGAAATCCCTGTGTAAACAAATCAGTTTATGGGGCTCCTCTAGAGTATAAGGCTCTGGTTTCTAACAGTTACATTGTACGCTGCGATGCTAATTGTAATACTGCAGTTAACTTAGGTTTGCGGTTGTTTATTACAATGTTCTTCTTCTTTAAATAAACATGAAATATGCATGCATTTAAAAGTCTAATTATCTTCACTAGGGGTTCCAGCAGTACTGTTTTAATGATGTATAAAGTGTGCAAAATGTGACACCAAATAAAACTAATAGACCTGAATACTCATTTTCTATATAGCACTATAGATCACTATTTGTTCTATTTATGCAACCAAGAATGCAACGTATTGCACAGGATGTTTACTACTCCACAACTGCATCTTCATAACATATCCTTTATTTTAAATTGGGTCTAAGCCATCTACCTCTGGGTGTCGCTTTACTTGTCCAAACCAAATGGTTATATTTGGATCCATTCTCAATGTATTTTTCCATACTTTTTTCAAGGTAACAATTGAAATGCATTGCATTCATATTTTATTCATATTTAATCGTGACATTTCCTTCCAAGGATAGCAGACATTTAACGGGGGAACTTATTATATTTTACTTAAAATTTCTTAGTTTTCCATATGCATTATACACGTGATAAATTTACAATACTACTTCATACGTCTCAATGCAAACCCACAGTACACTTATTTTATAATTAGACTTTTCCATTGTTTATTTAACTTTTACAAAAATAGGTGATGATTTTATTGTAGTCTCAGTTTTCCTCGACATTAATTTTACAATCTTATTTTTTTTGCCAAAATGATATTGAAGTATACATTTTTACCCTTTAAATGAAAAGTTATAGGGATTTCCAAAACTGGAACATTACATTTAAATACCATAAACGTATATATTTTAAAACAAATACTGTGATACTTTAATATCTTTAATGTTTGAAAATCTACATTCTCAGCAATTCAGTTGCCTTCCAAATCCAGGCTTTTAAGCAGAAACACTTCAATATACACTAAAGGCGCTACTGCATAACACAATCTTATCAATGTCATCAGCTATATTAATCCACTGCTGGATGAAGCCCTCCTCAATCCAGCCATATGGTCTGGCAATGTAGCAAGTCATCTACCACCTGGACACGACCGGATTGAATCAATCCATCTCCAGAATGGTGCATTCCTTTAAGTGCCATTCCGATATGAGTTCTGACCATTCACCATTGAATCCTGGACAAGCTGACATTAACAGCACTGAATTGAGCCTCATTACGCCACTAGAAGGCATTGGTATTCAACAAGCTTGACAATGTACTTCAGAAGTCACTGCGCAACATATTGGGCATCATTCTTAACATCCTCACAGATATACAATACCATTATATGTACAGTATTTACAATGTCACCACTCAGCAATCACCAAAGAGGTAACGCTCATTGAATATAGTTGACAGTAACAAGTAGCAATGACACACGGGGTATTTTTTTACATTTTACAAACACCAACTGCAGTTCGTCTCACAGACGATATAGAGCACTTGAAATAATCATGACATCGCCTAGAATATTGGGCTGATGCTGCCAGTACCACTGAATTGTTGTGGTACTGTACCAAATGTCTGGTGGTGCATGGTGAATGAAGAGTAGCGTATTACGTGTAAAGCAAAGTCAAGGTATAAACATTAACATCGTTAGATATTACCAATTGCATTAGTACGATTTAGCAATAACCGCCCCACCCCAACGAAAAGTCAAGTACAATATTTGTAATTGTTGAAGGATTTTTATATACAAGTCAACGAGATGGGCATAGTACTTACCATATGATTTACAAATACAGTACATCGTATGCAGGCTGTTGGCAAGACTTAACAAATAGCATATTACCATATATTGGTGTTCATAGGAATGTATTCTGCAACATTAAGTCAGGTAAACATTCAAATAACTGCATTATCCTGTATAAGTTCATACGTGCAGCAGGCACAATTCATGACAAGTTAAAGTTTGAATGCAGGTTTCATGATGCCAAAGATAACAATTTTTGTAAGAGTATATATATCGTGGAAAAGTTTACGAGTTTATTAAACGGCACCTAAAACATTATTTAACCAAATTATATTCGTTAAAAATTGACGGCAATAGGTTAAAACGAGCAATACCTGTACTGTTGGACAACAGAACACATCACTAGTACACATTTTTTTTTTTATCGAATATCAACTGTTTTGCAAGATTAAACGGAAATGCATATTTTGAAACTTACCACACACGATGCAATATTTTTTTTTTAATCAGTGGGATACGTATTCAATTTGATTAACTGGAGGCTCATTTAAAAATGCACAAAATACACCATAACATGGGAGATACACGTTTGGTCTAGTTGTAGGATGGCATTAGTACAACATTTAACATTGATTCTGCACCTCAATCTGGAACATGTGCAAAATCACAACTGGGCTCTAACCTACGAGAGGCAGTAACATCACTAGCTTATATTAAACCGTTTTGTTTACGCTATTACTATACAAGCCACAATTGTCAACTATAATATTTCTACGACTACCATTTGTTAGATTACTAGTGCCAACTAAAAGTGTGTAAAACCCAAATGATGTCCAATACAGCGAGTGGCAGTCACTCCTTTGGTCCATGGGAACGATGAGCTGCTCAATATATGGTTCATTTGAAGAGAATACTGGATACTTATTTCTCTGGAATACAGATGACTAATAATGTAATTGATGACCGATGTAGTGATAAACACATACAACATAAATTCAATACTACGATAGTGGCTGAGGCCTAAGGTATGGAGTGGTCAATTCGACATGAGCAAAATCTGCATCACATTGGCCGTGTCAATGTAGAAAGTACACCTTCACGTATGAATCCAAGATTACTGCGAATGTTAAAAGCAATATACTACCTTGTAGGTTTTTGCAGTTATGCTGTACGGCTCTCCGTGGATGTTCAGGATGTGCTACTACGTGCTGTTCGGAATGATGTCTAATGTTTCACACCATGTGCTGGAGAGGCTACCAGCACGTGGAGCGAAACTATGGACATGACGAACAAGACACAATACAACCCAAAAAACAAGTCATAGGAGAGCTCAAATGCAATGTATCTCGTATCTTGCATACAAAACCCAAAAGGACTATAAATATTATTTAATAAAATTATCCTACAGTTTACCCGTTTACCCATGCACACTTAAAATAGCTCCCAAAACTACACAAAAATCGAGTCATCAAAACTGTATTATACCATACAGATGATAAATATCTGAGGTCTACAGTAAAACAATTACTAACAAAAGCAACCTGTAAAATGCCTTGCCACATCATGGGTCCCATTCTGTTTCGACTGATCCATTATTATTTTGAGACAGGAATGTCACAGAAATCACTCAATATTGCACACATCTATGAATGATCCTCTCAGCTGCTTTCAAAAGGAATAAGTAGAGAAGCTTATTTTCGTACATTGCATGAAGTGGCCTGGTGTATACCAAGGGTTGAGTGGAATGCCTAATTTCCACTATGCAGCATGCACAAACTTTCTGGAACCACAAATAGCTTCAAGTCAGATATTTCGCTCGTACACGTATGTGTAAAATTACCAATTTATAGGAAATATCTCTTGGAATGTTACTTTTCACCCAAATATCTGTGTTAGGAGCTAGAGAAGTGTACCTTTCAAGATAATGCCCATGATTAATCCAATTATTCTTTTTATAAATGCTGGTGACACAAAGTACAGCAGTCCTCACGATTATCTGAATTCTTAGCCATTGTGGTTGATTAATGTTGTACTGCCAAGTGGATTTATCTGCTAGAGCCATTACTGTAGCACTATCGTAAACTAACGTGCTTCGCCTTGAATATTATGGATAGCTAATCGAGAAGACTCAACATCAACATGGACTTGACAGGATCAATATTTCTTGAGAAGTGCTATGCATATCCCCATGAACTTGCATGGCTATACAGTAAAACATACATGTCTCCAAGTGACAGGGAGCTGTAAACAAAGGTTTCATGTATAAACTGCTATACGAGGCTTTGCAAGAGCTACTGATTGCACATTCATTAGAAATTATCACATGATGCTCACATAATGTGAAAGCACTCCATTATTTTGGGAGCTGCATTTAAACAGTTACGATTATACAATGAGTGTACAAATGTAATGGTGTCAATCGCAGTGTAGTTATTCAATCATCCAGAAATGGAGCATCACAATGATTAATAACTCGGATGCACTGTCAGATTTTAACAGGAAGGAAAGAAAATGTAACATGTAACTAAGCATCAGTCAACATGAAGCCATACTTGTGTGGGGGGAGGGAAGAACCTAAAGAGTCGTACAACACAAAGCTACTCATGTTTTTTGCAAAGGCTATCTCAGGTAATAAACCAGAGACTCTGGACATAGTTGCAAATGCTGAGATACCATTTTAAAAAAGCCACTGGGCAGACCTATGCCTCGCAACACAATTACAAGTTGAAAACAAAAAGAATATTGCAAATCGAGAAGCAACAGCAAGGCAAGAGTTAATCACACAGGCTGACACTACGGGCAGTGGAGTGGATAGGACTGCTCATTATGGCCCACATTCAGAAAGTGATGCCTCCAATCGGGTCATGTGGTTTGTCCTCAGTCCTTGTCGGGCTGCTTTTCAGCTGGCTGTGTGGTTAGGTTGGTAAACCAAGATGACATTGCACTCTTGGCGTTGGTGAGGGCTCCCCCAACGGAATGGCCTGCAAGGGAACAAGACACCAGCTGTTCAGTTTAACACACTGGCTACGGATGTCACTTATTTCAGGGTTCTACTACAGAAATGCAAGTAATGTTATGTGTACATCTCCATTTACAACTGTTGTATGAAGATAGAGTGGCATATCATTGTTTTGTTTACACCTACTATGACCAAGTACACTGAGAATTTAGGAGGGTTTTAGGTAGATTCTCTTCCTGTTAAAATACAAACGCTCAACACTGCCGTGGAATTGACAGCAGAAAGTCTCCAGATATTCCTGCGTAACACCTTACTGATATAAAGCCAATTATAAAGACATATATTTGAATATATATATGAGCAGTACACAACGATGCTTAACAACAATCTATCCAATCCTAACAACATTCCATGTTGTCACTAAACGAACAAAGGACAGGAACACCCTGGCTAGCCGGTCTAACAGGGGGCAGGCAGCTCTGTTGCCGGTGAGCTGGCAAGTCTCGCTAGCCAAAATTTCAATGAAATCTATATACTGTCCATATAAAAAAAAACAATACACGTGTGTGTGTTTTTCCTTTACACGTGCACTATACAGTGTGTGCAGTGAGTACAGTACAGGTAAAAATCTCGACGGTGTGTTGTACAGAACTGTGGTTATCTGTCAATCTGAGGGTGTCGGCTCTCTCACCCCCACTCCCATCACCCCCCACATCCCACCCACCTCTTCCCACCCACACCCCTCTTGCCCCACCCCCCTCCCTTATCAGCCCTTCCCACCAGCCCCACACTACAGGACTTAATATATCGCCACAAGTAAAGTAACACATTGAACTGTGTTTTAAACATTATACACACTATAACGTGTTCCGAGTGAATGTCAATATGCGTTCTATATTACAGAGCATATTCCAAAGTATTAAATACTTAAAGCATTGTAATGTGTTATACTCTTTTTGCAGTTAACATATATTTTAGATGGGGTTTTTTTTCTTCTTATACTTAAGGCAACCAGGTCTGGCTAAGTGCAAAATCCGGCAAGCTGAGGTCTGGCTAGCCAGGGTTTACCGTATACCTATTTAAAGAAAACATGGGAGGATAAGCATTTCACATCTCTCAGACTTGCCAATGAATATAAAACGTATGATTTACCAACAGCTTTGCTGGTTTGTACTACGGAGCGACTTGTAGTTATCACAGCATTCCCAATCTTCTTGCCTCGCTCACTGTTTGACACAGAGCTGGAAATGCATGCAATTGAATGCTTAGCTGGTGCAATCACTCGCCATAAACATTACATTCAAATGCAATTACTTTTTTTAGCATAACATTCCGATTAGTCATTATTATATTACAAAACAACATTTAAAGCATTGACAGGCATTCCAAGGTTAGTAACAATGACACTATATTCTTGGTTCTTTCGGTAAAGTCACGTAGAAGGGAAATAATAAAGTAATATAAAACAATATTATTTTAAAACAATATATTTTATATTATTTTATTATTTCCCTTCTACGTGACTTTACCGAAAGAACCAAGAATATGAATCCCTGCAGTCACGAAAGCTTTAAATCAACAATGACACTTTTAAGTGACAAAAAAAATCTCAAAACTGAAATGTTTAGTGTCATGTTTTCAGCTGTATTCAACACATTCTCAGTGACATCCTGAAAGCACGAATAAACTAAGCAAGTTAGCAATGCAAGTTTCACAATCAATGCACCAGCATGTTAGCACATGCAGTAGGAAGAGAAATATCGTTATAGGTGAATGGGTTAAATACGACACGCCATTATGGCTAGACATCATGCATCAATGCATTTCATTTATTGTTGGTGATAATGCACTCACTGAGCAAGACGCAACTTGACGTCAGCCACACTATACTGCCCATGAAAAGCATGTCTGCAGAAATGGGAGGAAAAAACGCATACATTAGGATGCACAAAAAACTAACTTTTTAGTTTAATAACGCATTGAGGAATCTCCACGAGCATTTGAGGATTATTACAATGCAATGGTCACACTTGTGACAAGGCTACAACGAGAATGAGGTGTACCTCAAACTCTGTTGTCCTCAAATTGAAAGCATGGTGAGAATATTGATTGTGGATTTAGCGACATTTATGCTTGGTCGGTGGTATAGAGAGCGACCCATCAGACCAATATGCCATCGAATGTAGACAACGCAAACATTCTAAAGTGCATTTTTATAGCAATTGCATGTAGCCACTAAACATTATCAAGTTATGTAAAAAAAATATATCGTACAATGCAAATGTTATTCGAGAATTTGCCAAGTGTCACAATGGCTAGGGCCATTATGTCTTACATATATGGTTATAAAACAATGAATCGGTGGGAAATTGATTTATAAAAGCATTTTGCGAATTAAACAATCCTTATGTAAGATGGTCCACTTATGATACTGAAGTATAATTGTCCAGTGTTAAAAGGAGCTTAAGCTAAATTTATTACAATACACATTTCATTGGCATCTTTAATATTGCATATTATCTCTATGAGCAGCTTTACAAACCTGAATCTCGGAATAGGGATTCAATGGTTTAATTAAAGGACTTACCCTGCTTGGACATCATCCATTCCAGGGTGCGTGTTGCTGTTCCACACACGATAATTGTGTGTGTTTTGCCAAGCAGTCACAAAGCCCATACCAAAATCAGCCAAAAGCTTCTCATTGTCTGTGGGACAAAACGTTCATAATGAGAACTCTGTACAGATGTTGGAGCTTGAATGTTGATGAAACCTGCCTCTACTGTATTGTGGGATCACATGTGGATTATTTTGACATGTGGGCACTAGAGCACCACTCTGTTTTATATAATGGAATTTCAGCCAAAGCAGTAAAGAATCAATTTGCATTATGAGGGCCAACATATATATATCTATATAACTGTCAATATCACTTTGTAGCTTTCTTCATGTTACATGTTAGGGCTGAATTTTAACTTAAACCAGTCAAAATATGCGATTTATTGGTTTACTCCTTAAAAAAAGACATGTAATTGGCCAGGTTCTAATCACCTTTACAAGATATTTATTTGGAAGACTTTTTGAATAGTTCATTCACTGGTTTTTATAAATTGATTTTGGGGTATCATTAAAATAAATTAAATGTGTACCTACAATGCATGTGTAATTGTCATGTGTATCTATTTTAAATACAATTGAAACTTTAAGATGTTTAAAACAATCTATTTAACAACTCGTGAAATATTTTCAATTAAGAAAACTGCCACTGCATAATAATTCCAAAACTAAATTTTCAATAAATGTTACTTTCCGAACGCCCATACCAAAGCACATGCAGTTCTTAATATATGGATTAATATAACTAAATTACCAACACTTAAATAGCAGAGGTGACAGCAGTCTGTGTATTATCCGCATATAATTAAGAGCTTACAAGTGTCCATTACATTTTGGCATGTACAACTACTACGCAAATTCTGCCTTCAAGCATTTCCCAACGTAGTGTGGGCATCCAGGGTAGCTCTCTGCTGTTACCTGGCTGCAATGTGGTCGACAGGAGCGACAGCAAGTAGAAGGAGAACTGGCTCCGCACCCACTCATCGCCACCCTCCCAACCCGTGCCGTCAAGGAAGACGTCTTGTCGATTATCTGCTACATGCTTCACCAGCCAGTCTGCAAAGCGAAGATCAGCCGTGCCAAGCGCCAGCATGCGCCGCAGCTCTGGGTCCTGTATTTCCAGCCGACACTCTTCCACCTGTAATTAGTGAGAACACACACACACACCTGTGTAACTGCTATTGCAACACAATCATGCTATGTACAGCTATAACTGACGTATGCTCTGTAAAAAGTGTCTCGCAATAAGAGAACACTTTTAAAATTTTATATCTCGAAAATCTCACTTTTGGATGAATGTTTATTATGTATGGATGGATGAATATAAACTTCTAAGTTTCTGTCCAGATTACGTAACCATGGAATCGCTTTAGTGGGTCGGTGTTTCTACAGGCGCATAAAGTGGGATTCCATTCAATTTCCACCTGCAAAAGCAGTGGCAGGATGTGCCCGTCAGATGTGCGGAGTCCCCCTTACGTGAAACTTTCTTTTTGAGGTAGAGATTAGATGCAGGAGGTTCTTTAGTGGGATTGCCAATCATGTGCTTGTTCGGGATCGTGGTATTCCGCTAAACCCCTGAATTTGCAAGAGCTCAGGATATGCTCAAGCATGTTAAGGAATAGAATCTGTTCTTCAAACACCATGTAAACCTACTCTGTTCAAGACACTTTCCATCACCCACCAACAATCTTCACTCTTACACTTTTCACATTATAGGTGTTATGCTGGGCAAATGCCATAAAAAAGGAAACTACTGTTTAGTCAATGTTAGCCCAAAAGTAACAAGTAGAGTGACAAATAGGAGATACGCATTATTAAATGATTGTTGCAATTATGAGCAAAATAGAGAAATGCTGTGCATGTTGCCGGGAGTGGTGCTGCGTTTCGACAATCGCGTACATCGACGATGACATCCGAGAGGTGTTTCTGCTGGCGGAACAAGACGTTGGTGGCACCTGCGAGGAACCCGCGGACCGACACGTCCGAGAGGAGGTGATGCTGCTGGAGAGCCATGTAGGGCAGCAGCAGATAGCCCTGGAGCACCACAGCACGAGCAATGACATGGACTTAGCACTCCATTTGACACTTTTAAGATTATGATGCTTGTTTACCCAGGGAAGCCTCACCTAATCTCTAGTCTCTTTTTCAGGAGGCTCTTCAGCAGTAGGGAGTGATGGTTGCTATCTATATTTCAATCATCTGGTTTTATACATTAATCCTCTATATTTCAATCACTGTTTTATGCTATATGCTTGCTAAAATATTAAATCTGATATAATACACGAGGCACAATTCTTGTTTACAAATACATACAAATAAAAGCTGCCATTAAAAAATAATTGGGTAAATTCCACCTTTTAAAATAAAAGGCACTAAAAATCTGTATCTCATTTTAGAAGCATGACATGATTTAATGCATGATAAAACAGCAGATCCATAATGATCATTAATTTCAGCTCAACGTATTAAAATACACTTAAACTTTGATCAAACATGATGCAGTTCCATGGCGTTTTCATTCTTAACCTTAATCTGAACGAACTACAGACTCACGGCATGCACAGTGAATACTCTTGAGCCATTAGTATATGTACAATAACATTTAGAAAACCCACATTTTAACACTCCGTTAAATTGTTTCTGTATGAGGGAGTTACCTTGGTGAAGATGGGCAACGGCATACCATGTAGGTCCTCCTCCAACCCAGACACAATTCCCGGCACGTGAACGTCACGCTTGGCCGCTTGATCATCCTGCTTGCCAACTTGCGCCACGTGGACCGGGCCTAACGGCGCTACGGGAAGAAGCGGACGTCGCCCTCGCTGCGCTCTCTTCATCCTGTGCCGGTGACAAGATGAGAGATCCCACGCCATGCTCCACAGAATAGTCCTGATCCTGTGCCTTTGTGGCAAGTGGTCCCAGGTCTTCGCCTTCCAGTCCAGGGTCGAGAGTTTCCCAGTCGCTCTCGGAGGAAGCCGGCGACTGGGCGGGATCTTGCGCGAGCGGTACGGGCTGAGCCGGTCCTGGGAGCGCTGTGCCGACTCTTCCTCTGGCCTGAGCAGCACGACTGCCGTGGGCGTTCGGCCGAGGCTCGTGTCACTGTCCGGAGTTGGGCTGTTCTCGTCCAGCTGCCCGTTGGTGTCCTCCGACTGGGAACGAGACTCGCCAGGCTCGGGGATGTCCGATGCGGACACAGACACAAATTCATCCGTGCTGATGTCTGTTACGTCGCGTTCCGAGGACACACTGCTGTGTGGCTTGTACCATGACGATTCCAGTAGGCCATACTCTATCATGCCTAAGAGGGAAACAAACACCAACATTTTACTTAGCAGGTGAACCACAGGCAGGATTGTACACAATAGATTAGCAGAGGACATTTATGTGTTGCACTCAATTTAAGTAGGAGTTGGTCCACTTGACATTTTAAATACATTTTAATAATCACACTGGAGATAAATCAACAAACTATGCCAGCTATGGAAATAACAAAGCCAATATACTTTTATATTCTTGGTTCTTTCGGTAAAGTCACGTAGAAGGGAAATAATAAAATAATAAAAATTAAACTATCAAAATTATCACGATGTTGACTGCAACACAAGCAATCGTCATCAGGTGTGAAAACTACAACAAGAAAAAATAATTATTGTTGTGGTTTTCACACCTGATGATGATTGCTTGTGTTGCAGTCGAAACGTCGTAGATAATTTTTATTGTTGTATTTTTATTATTTCCCTTCTACGTGACTTTACCGAAAGAACCAAGAATATGAATCCCTGCAGTCACGAAAGCTTTAAATCGAAATTCTAAATACTTTTCTCAAACAAAAGAAAACCCCAGCCAAGTATTTTTCATACATATTTGGGTTGCTGGTGCATACGTCACCTGGAAAGAGAGACAGCAGAGCAATCATTGGAGAGACTAGCTTGTGAACTGGGGAGCCTACAAACATGACCTGTGAAAAAGAACATACGAACTGTTTAGGCCATAAGGATGCAATCATTGTTATAAAAACAACACAAAATTATTGGATGATAAGTCGCAGTCATACCAAAAAATCTCATCGTTGTACTACTTGCATATCTGCATAATAAAATATGCAATAGCTTTACACATTAAGTAATGAGTAATACTGCAACAAAACATGCTTGACAATTATAAAAACATCACTGACATCACCTAAGCTTAGTGTCTCAATTGTGAAGCAGTATTTATTAAGCATTTACAGTATGTTTCTCAATCCCAAAAGAACCATGATGTATTGTAAGATTACCTTCTTTTCCAGAAGCAGAAGCTTGAATAATATGAGAACCTGCAAGAACAGTTGCTTTAATAACATGCAATAATATTTAATACAAAATCCGAGTGCGAAAATATGGAATACAACTTCAACCATTTATCCATCAACATTCGTAACTTTTCAGAGCAAAGAGCACATAATTAGTAGATACAGTCCTCTATTTGGGCAATAATAGAATTGTCATATAAAAAAATAACCCAGTATAAAGTGTATATATACTGGAGTGGTGTTGTAATGGTTAGATGACCTCACTAGGAGTCTGGCGATCTCAGTAATACACTGCCACAAGTGACATCAATGACAAACGATATATCTGAACCGGTCTGTGCACTGACCAGCGTGGAGAAGTATGGTCAAACAACCCCCAAGACTGACACGGCATGGGGAGTCCATCTAGCAGTGCATTAACAATGGGCTGAGATTATACTGGTAGGAACCTCCTGGTTACACCAGCCCACAGGGGATTATTGTGTCCGTCCGTCGTGCAGGGAGGGGCTGGGTGGGGAGGGGAGGGTGGGGAGGGGCTGGGTGGGGAGGGTGGGGAGGGGCTGGGTGGGGAGGGTGGGGTGGGCTGGGAGGGGTGGGGCTGGGTGGGGAGGGGAGGGGCTGGTCACACCGTGGTGCCCTTATAAAACTCAACGTTTAACCTACTCACGCCGGCTTGTGCCCGCCCTCAGTCATATTTGTGGAATACACCACGCCGCCGTTGACCCTGGCCATTGACCGAGCAACCCAACGTTCCTACCAGCTCCCTCCGCAGGAATGTGTTTATTTTATAAATGATTGTACTGTACCATGTATAGCACTCCGAAGTAAAGTTAAAGCATCTCTTTGTTCAAGCTAACATTGGTAAAACACTCCTCTCTCGTGCAGACCCTTAGATGGCAGCGAAAGTCCTATGTTCCCAAAGTAAGGGCTAGTCTCTTCCGATATAACCACTGCTGACTTCCCAAAATACGGTACTGATCTTATCAGCCTCATTAGGGATGATGGGCTGAATGAACCCCTGATCAGAAACCTTCTAAGTGTGTCTTCAGTGCTGCTGTTGTTTTAAATAGTCATATATGTATATTGCATGGACATTGGTGATGGCATTTTTCAGCTAAATAAACAACATGCTGTAAGGGGCTTTGTTGTTTGATGATCAAGTAGCAGAATTAATACAAGTGCTCTGCAACAATGACTGTTTTAAGCCCCGAGCCAGAGCAATAAGTAAGTAATAACACCAGCTCATTCAAAGTGAAACATTACTGTGAGGGTCTGTTTTTATGGTCCCAGTTTGGTCAGCAGACGTGTTCATCAGCTGATTTAGGTTTGCTCAGCATTGAGATTTCAAATGAAGCCACAAATGTAGTGAAATTATTGTGTGGCAAGAGGCAGCTCTCATTAAAAAGGATAATGAAAAAGCAAATCAGCTGCGCAACTGAAAGCCGCATCTGTGTCCAAGTCCAATGTTGTTTCCATTCAGGATATAATAACGAACGACCTGGCAATTTTTTTTTATTTTAATGCCTGAAGAAACATTAATAGAAAATATAAATGTGCAAAAACTATAGACACTTTGCAAGAGTAGTAAACACAAGCTGTATATATGAATGCGATTCAGGTATTTCCCATTTAACAAAGGAACAATATGTGTATATATATTTCTTAAAATGACAAAAATCCTTATAGTGAGTATTTTATCATATTTTAATGGTCAAGGCTATTATGCGATTCTTACTTTTCAAAAGAAGAGAGATATTCAGAACTGCAAGATTTAGATATTTAAACTTTTTGCCTTATATTTGACAAATGTTAAATAAACTAAAACATAGAGAGATTACTGTACGAGGGAAAAATTGGTCGAATGATAAGCATATCTATCTGGACTTAATAGCATGTAAACAAACATTCACGATTTTCATCCCATGTCCAATGGTCTAGAATGCTTAAGGACTAAAGCAAAGGATTGGGCTAAAACCCTATGCCTGTCCATGAATATTTTAGGAAATGGCTTCTACACACATTCCGTACAACACACTGACATGCACGCATGAACACACACACACACAGTAAAACATTAAAAAAAATGTTGTATTACTTAAAATAACATTCTATGGAAAACTATATTTACGTGTCCATTAATATTTTTTAAAACACCTAAAAAAATTCTGAAGGTGATAGAATTAAATGTAAAAGACAGTGCATCGCCTGGGATCATCTACAGTTGCCATTCTCAACACCATTCTCAGGTGAAGTCTCTCGTGACATCGGAGGCCATCACTTGAGATCTCGGGAAACGACTGAAAGCTACCTTTGACAAGGTGTTTGTAAATATGATTTATTTGTTGTTGACATTTTGGCTTTGGCAAAATGGCATTTGTACACTTAGGAAAGCCCCCCAACAATAAGTGTCCTCAGACTACATCCTTTGTGTACATGAAAGAGCATCTCACTTCAGACTGAATTCATTATTTAACTCAAGAGGTTATTTGTGCTGCACCTCTGTTTAAAACATCTGAAACCACTGCACAAAATCATATTATAACATTGATGTAACAATAATTCTTATTCCTATTTACATATTTTAACTTAGACAAATTAACTGTCACCACAAAAAGAAAACTGTTGTAGTTATAGAAACCTGCAATTCTCAATTAATGTATCACCACTGTATGTTAAAATATCTCACTATCCATGACAATACTGTAGCTCAGTCCATCCCCTTTCATTCAGACATATTTACACAAGCATAGACTAATAATTACAAGGCTTAAATAAAGATCAACAAGCAATCAACATCCCTTACTTCCACAAATAAGCACTCCCTTAAGGCTAACTTTATTAAGCCAGACAATTTTACCACTTTAAATTACTCATTTTCATATGGATAATTTCAAGGCCTATTGGGACAAAACCCTGAAGGTGTGTTAATATTCAGGTGGAAGTCAATCACAAAGTAGATATATGCATAGGCCTTATTTTTTTATGTGGAAATGGATCAAGTAGTAACTAGCAAATTTGCTTTATTTGAAAAGTAACATTACTGTACCCTGTGAATGTTATGGGGTAGGTGCACTATAAACACTGATGTTTTCAACATTCCCAAAAGGAATACATTTAATAGTCTAGAGAGTCTGTTGTCCTTTCCCCGCACGTCCGATTAACAGGGTTGGTTACGTATGGTGTGAAAGAAATTCAACGTACATACAATCAATACCACTAAATTAATCATGTAAGATCACACCACAAACTGCAGAATGGATACGTTTGTGGCAACATATATTAAGAAAAACTATGCCATAACATAGCTTTCTCCATGAGCAGTATTGACAAAAACATTTTCGCCTCAACTGTTATCACACACAATGCACTCTCTCACCATTTGCAATGCTCCAGTTTATATCATGTTTCAGCGTCTATTGATTTTAGCAACATTGTATTTCTTTGATTAAATTGTTACAAAAAATAAAGAGGCTTGTTTCCTGTTCTAAACATAACGTTCAGCCGCATTCCTTTAATAATTCCAACACATTAAAAAAGACAAACATGCCCTTTGGTTGAATCATTAAAAAAAACGATTAAATATTTCAGAACATTTAATTATATTTGTTATGCTACTTAACCTTGAGTGTTGCAATTTAAACAGCGAAGTTGCTCCAATATCTGTTAAGAACTTATATACAGGGACCAAATACTGTAGCCCAACCGCAATCCATAACAAACATGGATAATATTTAATGTGGAATATTTTGTGGATACTTCTGCCAATGCATCCTACCATAAAACTGATGTTTTTCCTGTGCCCTTCCTAACACTTATCTACATTAAGACACAATTCATAACGTAAAACTACACCGTTACGTGAAAATGTAAATCAGCGGTCGAGCAATTGATCCCATTATACATTGAAACCAGTGTACAATGGGGCAAAAAGCTCAAGACAAATAAATAAGTATTTAAGCACTGTATGTCAGCTGACAGCTTGGCAGGCAGCTGCCAGGGCAGATCCGTGCAATGCATGAACCTTCCCGGAGCAGCCTCCTACAAAAGCAGGATTTCCCGTTTTTCACTGACAACTACACCATTGCCACCATTACCCAACAATCTGCACAATCTCCGTGGTACGTGTGCCAGATGCTACCCATGAAATCTGAATAGGGATATCAATTTACGTGTATTATACATCGAGTTCTTCGTGGGGCTCGCGCGTTTATAATAATATAGGCCCCGTTGAACACATGGCTTCTTTCAGTAAAGCAAATGTTTCTGTGAAAATGACAATGCCTAAAAAGTGTTTACTCTTTTGGTAACATGACCTCGTGTCTTATGAAAGCGAATATGCATTCTAGTAAGGACACTAGCCAATAATACTAGCTAATTTATTGTTCCAATTAAAACACATTATTTGTTGATACTCATTTGCAGTGGTACCACAACCACACAACAAATACACTGAACATATTAATACATTACTTTTCCTTAGAATAATATATAATGAGCAACATTTCAGGCAAAGGCCCTCCTTGGCCCTTTCGTCACAGCACATCGAGGCCTCTATCCGCAAGTTTAAGCACTTCCCCTTGCATTTTCCAAACACGTGCCTCTGCACTGCTGAAGAGGTTAACGCCACAAATACTTTTACTATGTGCTCTAACATACAGCAAACCTTTGAATGCCAGCACAACATTTATACTTACGATACAAACGCTCAATAAGATTGCAATCATTACATATTCCGAGGCAAAAAGGTACGAGCAAAAACATAAACTTATTGGGGTAATAACTGGAGAGCAATGAGATAGGTCTATATTTTAACATGCAGGATCCAGGTGGACCCACAATCACCACTTATTCCACCCAAAAGGCTCACTGCTAGGAGGCTTTTGAATGTATAGTCACTCCTCCTCCAACATTCAGGCCTATGCTTCATAATCAATGTGGGCCTTGCTTCTTCTTGGTTCTTTCGGTAAAGTCACGTAAGAAGGGAATAATAAAAAATAAAACATAATAAAATAATTCTCACGACGTTTCGGCCACAACGCAAGCAGCCGTCCTCAGGTGAAGAAACGCAAGCAGCCGTCCTCACCTGAGAACGGCTGCTTGCGTTGTGGCCGAAACGTCGTGAGAATTATTTTATTATGTTTGATTTTTATTATTTTATTATTTCCCTTCTACGTGACTTTACCGAAAGAACCAAGAAGATGAATCCCTGCAGTCACGAAAGCTTTAAATCGAAATTTGGGCCTTGCTTGCCACATAACATAAGCTCTGTTGGAGGACGTGTACAAATGTCACCACCATGTATGATCCCGACGATGACAAAGCTGTACAGCTTTGCCGCTGCGAGTTGCACACCGTGCCTTTTCAAACAACAGCTGTTAAACAAAGGGCAGCAACAGCGAGATGTAAGAGAAAGGCAACACCGTATCGGTGCTGCTTTACCTTGTGCTTGAAACGCAACACCAGATCACGTGCAGACAGACCTACACAGGGGATAGCAGGGACAACCTTTTGTCAACTTAAATTACCAATTAAAGAGCAGAACAGCAACAGAACACCACAAGCACATTATAAATGGATGCCTAGATTACATTTGTTTCCAGTATTGATACTTATTTATTTCGTTATGTATGTACACTACAGCTGCTATAATCAATATAGTTTATATCCATAAACTATATAAGCTAGGCAGGTGAGTGACAATGTATGAATTCCGTAAGATAACTTATTAATCCTTCAGAGGCCTGTAATAAGGGTAAACAAAGCGCCAGACTAAGTAAAAGCTTTGACTCACCGAGGAACGCTTGGGAGCCTTCCAATAGGCTTCCCTTGAGGGAGCTGTTCACATGGTCGTACAACTCCTACAGCATAAAACAATACAGCTTTGTATAACCAAAATGTAGAGTGCAGCAATGCGGTGTTACGTACGATGCTGTGAGCACTGTAGATAATTTCTATCAGGGTCTCACGTTTTCAGCAAAACATTATAGAACTAGTAACATATTACAGTATGGGTTAAAATACTTTATTATCGTCTTCATCATTAAAATTATATAAAAATGTTAAAGTTTTTTTTATTACATATTGCTTTTATACGATCCATAATAAAGGTTTTGGGTTAGATTGCCTAAATATAAATGTGTAGTTAAATCCGCCACGACCCGACGGCCAATTCTTAAGGGTTGTCATGCAAAAAACACATGCTAATTATTTACACCCAAAGTATACATTAAGACTATTCAACATTTGTGACAGATTGCGTAGCTTGTGGAAATTCTCAGTATTAGTGAGATAATGAATTCGATGCATGCATGAAAAACATGAGAATGTAACGATGCAAAGTTTACCATACATTTTTTATACGGTAAAAGTAGATCCGCTCATCAAATGTTGGTTTCAGAATGTTGTTTAGTTATATAGGAACAATAAAACTGAGGTGATGTAGCCACAGCAATCACCTACCTTGAGGATTGAAATCTGAGAAAAATCCTTCTCTTCGAAGTAGGCATGCGTAATGAGCTGCAGCTTTGCTTGCAGCAGACCAAACAGTGGCTGAACGACATAAAAACAAGCATAGTGAGATATTGACGAGTGAGTCCACAGCTAGGCCTTGGCAAGGTAAGGTAAAAGGTAAAAACAACGAGCCTATCTTTACCCTACCTTTTACCCTACCAAATTACTCGATTACAGGGTAATTACTGGGGTACTACTACACATGAAAAAGGTTTATAACAGGTAAATGCAAGGTAGAGCGCTTTATTCATATAGAATACTCTTGATGATTCCAATTATAAATGGAAGCCACGGACTGCGCCACGGAGCTTTTGGCGAGCGGTAAACAAGGTACCGTATTTACCGGGTAATATTTCGATTTAAAGCTTTCGTGACTGCAGGGATTCATATTCTTGGTTATTTTGGTAAAGTCACGTAGAAGGGAAATAATAAAATAATAAAACATTATAATAATACCTACCGGGTAATTCTTCCGCGCTACCTTTACCCTACCCTTTACCTTACCCCTTGGCATGTCGACACCTTTATCCTTTACCTACCTTTTACCCAGTAAGAAGGGTAAATTACCTTACCTTGCAGAGGCCTATCCACAGCTGGTGCTGTAGGTCAACGTGGGCATTAAGCTAAACATGCGTACTGTTATCACCTTTAGCTAACGTTCAACTGAGGTTTTTATCTCACTTGTAATCATAATTTTGCTGACATAGAACTACCAGATTGTAGTTAGATACTTGCTCATTGAATACACATCCACTAGCCATCTGCTTAAAATGCATCCTGCTGCATAGACATTATCACGACCACTGTTTAAATTGTCCATGTAATTCATATGAAACATCAACTCATATTAACATAAAATTTTAAAACCCGGAATTGTCAATTTCCTTTTCAAGGCACGATTATGTTAATACAATCTTGGGAATTAATATTATTACTATGGGTTGGAAAAAAAACACAAAATTAATAGTTTAATACGTAGGCTTTCGCGACCAATATAATTCATAATACAATGTTTTTTTGGTTAGATCGCTAAATATGTGTTGTTAAACCCACCACCACCCTACACAGCCAATTAGTAAGGTTTGTCACGTAAACAGAACATGCCAATTCGTTACTAGTACAGCACACTGGTGTGTTGGAGAGCCAAGCCACAACATTTGCAATCTGAGTATTCAGATAAAAGAAAACTAGCTTTACTACCCGGCTTCACCCGGGACTTGGATTGACCATGCCCGGCCGCCTTTGTCTCCCCAGTGGTGATGTTCACACACCACACAGCACATGATTTTCTCAGATACCTACATTTGATTATCTTAAAGCCATCTCAATCAGTATTATCTGTCTCACTCATTTGCATGCTTTATTCTTTTCAAATGTTCCTACTTATGATACCATAGGAAACCTCTTGTCTATCATTATAAATATGTAACAGGTCATTATACATCTCTGAATTATTTCACCAAGTGGAGAATGGTTAGAAATGTAGAGCCATTTTGTGATGCTGTACATGGTTCAAGTATTTCCCTTTGAGAAGACAATATCATAGTGTCCCAAAAAAGCACCTACATAATTTGTATCTGTCCTGTTTAGGCATTATTCAGATGTCTGCTCGGTATTTAAATTAACGTAACAAACGACAGTAATTGCTATGAACATTATAAATATGTAGAGGTGATACGCGCTGGAATTAGAGATCGTATGCCAGCGCGTAATGATTGGCTGTGTAGGTGGTGACGTGCGCTGACGGTGGAGGATCAGGGGTCAGCGCGGGGTCGTGGGTTACGGGGTACTGATTGGCTGTGGACCGGTGACGTGCTGAGAGGGAGTGATCGGGTGGCAGCGCGGTGTGATTGGTGGAGGAGTGTTAACACGCGCTGGGGAAACCGGATCGTAGAGAGAGTGCGTCGTGATTGGTTCATTAAGGAGCGATGCTCACGCTGAAGTACGCATCAGCTCCGCCTCTCGTGAGCAGGGGCTATAAAAGGGGATGCACACAGGCGTGAGGGCAGTGTGTAACCAGCGAAGAATGAAGACGGGGATGAAGACCTAGGGCCCTGCGGTACCTAGTCCCGCTGTCCTAACGGGACCGGGACTCTGTGTAAGCCAGAGGCGAGTGTAGTGTGTGTAGCCATAGGCGTAAGGTCTACACGAGCCGAATGCAGTGTATTGTGTAGCCAGGGACATAGGGTCTACACGAGTCGAGTGTATTGTGTAGCCAGGGACATAGGGTCTACACGAGTCGAGTGTATTGTGTAGCCAGGGACATAGGGTCTACACGAGTCGAGTGTATTGTGTAGCCAGAGGCGTAGGGTCTACACGAGTGAAGGGTATCGTGTGTAGCCAGAGGACCAGAGTTTACACGAGAGTAGTGGAGTGTGAAGTCGGAAGAAAGGAGACTACACGTTGTATTTTGACACGTAAAGATTTAATAAAAAGTGTGTTCCCGTCAAGAAGTTCCTGCCGTCAATTTCCATACTTCAACTGGCGTCAGAAGTGAAACGGTCTTCCAAGCATGGATACAAGGAGGAACCGTCGGACCCACGGGATTGACCACGGGGACAACCTCGACGACGCGGGTCAACTGGCATCGGGGGGTGAGGAAGAGGAGTTGCCCACGGGGCAGGATCCGCCGACGGCGCCGGACGAGCCACGGGGGACTGACGCCGTGCTTCGCGAAGCGCACTCCCGTCTGGCGGAGCTGCTGCTCGCCGCCGCGTCCATCTTGGCGGAGATCAGCTCGTCGGGAGGAGCGGGAACGGCGGCCGACGTTCTGCAGGGTCGCCCTGCTGATTCCCGCCAAAACGATTTGGCCATGGCCGCCATTTCATCTGCACCGACTTTTGGCGGGAACGGCCATCACCACGTGGCAGCGGTTCTCCATGCGCGCCCGCTGACGTCACCAACGCGCGCGGCGGACCGCCATCACACACCCGCCGATGGGGCCGCCATCTTACACACCGGCGGGGCGGCAGAGAGGAAGCACGAGGAGGAGGACGACTTCATTTTTCAGCAGCGCCTTCCCACGTTGTCAGCCTTCAAGGCGGAAGGCGGGGATTGGAGCCAATTTCAGCGCAGATTTTTGGCGCATCAGGAGATGTCCGCCTGGTCCGACGCTACGGCACTGCGGGCACTGCCTGCCATGCTGGATGACAACGCGCTCGCGGCCTTCACGTCCGCACGCAGGTCGGACCGCTCCACGCTCAAAGATGCGCTGGCTCTCATGGCCAAGGTCTATGGTCCTCCCTCCGCGTGCCGCCATCATTTTTATGCAAGACGGAAGGCGGACACGGAGACCGTGCTCGCCTACCGCACGGCGTTGCTTGCTCTCGCCGACGCCGCGTTCCCTCGTATGGACGAGGAGGGCCAAGATGCCATGGTTTTGGAGCAGCTGCTCAAGTTGGCGCAGGACCTGGGGGTCCCCATCAACACGGCCGATGAGACCGATATTTCATCCTTACGGGTCGCCACAAGCATACAAGCGCACGAGGTCCTTCAACGTAAACAGGGAGTCGTCTGCAACGCTGCCGTGGCCTCAACTCCGGGCCCAGTTGTCACCGTGCCCCAAGTCGTCAGCCCACGAGAGGAGGCGTTCATCGCGGGACGACCGGGGGACTGGAGATCGGGGGGTCGTTCGCCTCTGCAAACGGCCCGCAAGCTGGAGCAACCGAGATCTCCGACGACTGTCATCACCTGCTATAACTGCGGCCTCCGGGGCCACGTGGCCTCCGGTTGCCGCGCCCCACGTCAGCGCGCCATGGGACCTCGGCTGGACGACGACCAAGGCCCCAAGTCGTCCCTGCAAACCCCGGCAAGTCGCGGCACCTCACATGCTCGGCCCGCATACTCGGCACATATGGGTCGTCGCGTTGCGGCGGGGGAGAGCCGAGTAGAGTTCGGGGATTCGGTTCAGAGAGGGCGATTCGGCCGAGACCGGGGAGACATTAAATGGTCGGAGTTGGGGCACAGAATAGTGGCTGCCTCAGCGGGTTCATCCGTAGTTACCGGATCTATTGATGGGATCGAGGTCAGGGTGTTAGTGGACACGGGGGCATCGGCGACTATTATATCGGATCTCATTTATAATATTCTCCCTGTACAATGTCGT
Source organism: Lethenteron reissneri (assembly GCF_015708825.2). Taxonomy (NCBI): domain Eukaryota; kingdom Metazoa; phylum Chordata; class Hyperoartia; order Petromyzontiformes; family Petromyzontidae; genus Lethenteron; species Lethenteron reissneri. Next base: position 7,878,111 of record NC_083801.1, read on the forward strand.
CCGCTTCTTCGGGTGGATGTGCCATTTTACGCCGCTAACGGGGGATCGTTGGGCATTATCGGTCAGATTAGGGCATCCATTTGCATTGGTGATATCAAATTGTCGGGACCCGTTTTTGTTTCGTCCTCCCTGGCGGTCCCTTGTCTATTGGGCACTGATTTTTTGGCAAAAATGCCCATCAAAATTCTCATTGATCAGCGTTGCATTGAACTACCATCGGGTCGCCGTATTTCATTTTTGACGAGCCCTAATGAAATTCGGACGGCGTGCGCTACCATACAGGCGTTAGCGACACAGACCGTGCACGTGCCTCCGGGTTCACAAATGTTAATTCCCCTCCGGTTGCGGAAGCCATGGGTGAAGGAGGCCTCGGAACAGGGCATGCTTTTGGGTCCTTCTAATAGGGCTGTTGGAGGTCTCGATTTGTCGGTGGCTCACACTTTGGTGGGGGCTGACAGGGATCCGTTTGTGATGGTTTTAAACGCTGGGGCGCGGCCGGCCGTCATTCAGCAGGGCACCGTGCTAGCTCACGCGGCGCGGGTCCCTGCGGAGGAGAGGCTGGTTGCGCAGGCGGATCCGAGTCCCACGAAAAACGTTGCATTGAAGGAGGACCTCGATTGGGTTGATTCGCTGTGCGCGGACTCTGACGATTTATCAGCGGTACAGTTGGGTGCGCTGCGCGGGTTGCTCATTGAATTTTCGGATATCTTCAGTAAACATAAGTATGACATTGGGTGCACGGACCTGCTACGCCACCACATTGAAACGGGCGATGCGGCACCGGTCAGGCAAAATCCCTTCCGACTGAGTCCTGCTGAGAAGGAACATGTTCAGTCGGCAGTTAACGATATGCTAGAAGCCGACATTATTTCGCCTTCCTCCAGTCCTTGGGGAGCGCCTATTGTGCTCGTTAAAAAGCAGGACGGGTCCCTGCGATTTTGCGTCGATTTCCGTCGCCTGAATAAGATCTCTGTGGCCGACGCGTATCCGCTCCCCAGGATGGACGAGTCTCTCGACGCATTGTCTGGTGCGCGATACTTTTCGACTCTTGATTTATTATCCGGATTCTGGCAGTTGCCACTCGACGAAGAGTCTAAGCCTAAGACCGCATTTCGGACTCCAGGGGGCCTGTTTCAGTTTAACCGGTTACCCATGGGACTTCACTCCTCTCCGGCGACGTTTCAGCGTCTTATGGAATTGGTTTTGTCGGGCTTGCAGTGGGATACGTGCCTCATTTACCTTGACGATGTCATTGTTTTCGGTAAAACGTTTGAAGAACACCTCCAGCGATTGAGGGGGGTGTTCTTGCGAATGCGATCGGCTAAATTAAAGTTTAAACCGGCCAAATGCCACCTTTTTCGTAAATCCGTGAGGTACTTGGGTCACATTGTCGACTCTTCGGGGATTTCTACCGATCCTGCGAAGACGGACTGTGTCAGTTCGTGGCCAACGCCCACGTCAGTGTCAGACGTACGCAGTTTCATCGGTTTTGCTTCGTATTATCGCCGATTCGTTGAGCACTTTGCCACCATTGCAAAACCCTTGCACGCTCTAACGGCGAAAGGAGTGAAGTTCCGATGGGGACCGGAGGAGGAGGCTGCATTCTGCTCCCTCCGGGACGCCTTGGTTAGGGCCCCACCCTTGCGCTATCCGGACTTCGCGAGTCCCTTCTTGCTAGACACGGACGCTAGCAACACGGGCATTGGGGGAGTGCTGTCCCAAGTCGTTGGAGGGGTCGAACGGGTGGTCGCCTATGGTAGCAGGGTGTTGTCGCCGGCAGAGCAGCGCTACTGCGTCACCCGTCGCGAACTGCTTGCCATTGTTTTTTTTGTACAACAATTCAGGCCATATCTCTATGGCCGTCATTTCACGGTCCGGACGGACCACGCGGCGCTCCAGTATTCATTGCGGGTCGCCCAGCCCTCGGGCCAATTGTCGCGGTGGTTGGAAGTCCTCCAGGACTATCAGTTCACGACTACGTACCGTAAAGGCTTGCGACACACAAATGCCGATGCCCTGTCGCGGTTGTTGCCTTGTCACAAATGTGCGTGCTTATCGGGATCGGCGCGCTGTAAACCGCCGGTTACGGAAGGTAGGGAGGCGTTGGTTGCGGCCGCGAGCACACCAATTGGGGATGGTCCCGCTACCCCTGGGGGTCAGGACTCGCTGCTCTCAATGTCATTGCTTGAGTGGGGCCGTCTCCAAATGGCGGACAGCTCCCTGCTGGCATTGCGCCGCAAGACGGGGGGTTCCGAAGGTAACCACGACCAAACTGGCTCCTACGAGCTTAAGCAAGGCCTATTGATGAGATGGGACAGTTTGTCCCAGCGGCATGCGATTGTGGTGCCTGCTGCTGTGAGGGGGAAGGTTGTCTTGGCCGCACACGAACGCCTCTTGCATTTGGGAGTTAACAAAACGCTTGCCCTGCTTCAGCGTGACTATTATTGGCCGGGAATGGGGGGTGACGTGGTGAATATTCTGAAGGGTTGTGTTGAGTGCGCCAGACGGAAACCACCGCCTGTGCCAGCTAATCCACCGCTGCAATCCATCCAGGTCTCGCGCACTAACGAGCTCGTTGCACTCGATATTCTGGGGCCTTTTCCGGTCACGCCTAGGGGTAATAAGTACCTGTTGGTGGGGGTCGAATATTTTACCCGGTGGCCTATGGCGTGGCCACTCGCCAACCAGTCGGCGGCGGCTGTGACGGACGCCTTTGTCCAGGGCTACGTCCTGGACAAGGGGGCTCCCGAACGCTTGCTGACTGACCAAGGGAAGAATTTTTCGAGTAAATTACTGCAAGAGGTGTGCGACCTGTTGGGTACCAAGAAGGTGCGTACCTCCCCGTACCACCCGCAGACGGACGGGATGGTGGAGAGGCTTAACAGGACATTGACTTCTATGTTGTGCCAGCAGGTGTGTGAGGCGCATATTGATTGGGACCTGCAGGTCCCTGGGGTCCTCGCCGCGTATAGAATGGCCCCCCATGCAGCTACGGGATTTTCCCCGTTTTATCTGATGTACGGTCGGGAAGCCGACCCGCCCATGGAAACGCAGCTGGGTCTGTCCGCACCACGAGCAAATTCGAAATTGGCAGAGCATATTAAATTTAATATTCATAAGCTGACAGAGGCAAGGGAGGCCGCACGGCTTAATTCACGGGCTCGCCAAATTGCAAACGAGCGGTTGCGGGCACGGAAGGTGTCCGTGCACAATTGGGAACCAGGTGACAGGGCCTGGCTGCATTGCCCGCAGGCACCTTTGGCTACGTCGCCTAAATTGTTGAAGCCGTGGCGGGGACCCGTGGAGGTCGTGAGGGTTGCACGCCCCCAGTGCGTTCAGATAAAATGGGGAAAACGCCGTTGGTACGTCCACCCCTCCCGACTGAAACCGTTCTCGCCTCCGTATGGCCTCCCCTTGTGTCATGAGGGCCGAGCATGTGACGTGACCAGCGACCCTGAGGGGGAATTGTCTTTGCCTGCTCCTCACATGTCTCCGCCTGATCCGCTCCCAGGTGTCTCGGAACTGACAGCTGCCGACCACCGGCGGCCGGATCTAGCCAGGGACATAGGGTCTACACGAGTCGAGTGTATTGTGTAGCCAGGGACATAGGGTCTACACGAGTCGAGTGTATTGTGTAGCCAGAGGCGTAGGGTCTACACGAGTGAAGGGTATCGTGTGTAGCCAGAGGCCTAGAGTTTACACGAGAGTAGTGGAGTGTGAAGTCGGAAGAAAGGAGACTACACGTTGTATTTTGACACGTAAAGATTTAATAAAAAGTGTGTTCCCGTCAAGAAGTTCCTGCCGTCAATTTACATACTTCAAATACACCACTGTTAATAATAACTTAGACAAAGGTGTGAAAATCTTAAAGATTCTTGCTGCTTTATTTTTATAACAATTTTGTCAATTCTTAAGAGTCCTCTCAAGTTTGACCACAAACTATTCACAAACTTTTCGATTTAAAGCTTTATTCACAAACTATTATAATAGTGTGCATACATTTTAGACACACACCGAAAGTATTGAATCTATTGCTTTTGCATGAGCAGGCATGCATCATCCCAAAAAGTAAAATCAATCACGCGAGTCTCACCATACAGCAAACCAACTCCTGCTGCGTGTTGTTATTTTCACAATGTAAAATAATGTTACCCAAAACCAAAGGAATACAAAAATACAACTCTTTCATACTCTAAGAAAATGCACATACAAATAAACCAAATGGAGTTTTGTTGAAAAAAAAATATGACCTTCTATAGGCTGACATTTCATGGAAAGAGCAAATTAGTAGCTGGAAAGCACTCATCTTCCAGGAGAGTTTCTCGCACACCTCTCTCCTACACTGCATCAAAATTGCCACTTACCGTGTTGCTGAGCACACAGACACTCTTCTGCACCGTCTCCCTGGTCACATCTGCTTCACGGACTTTCAGTGTCTGTGTAAATGAACAAATTGTTACTTAGAAATGTATTACGCAAGACTGCATATAGATTGCTTCTCTATTCCGAAAGCTACCCAAACAATTCAATGATGGAAATGTCATACTTTGATTAAATTGCAACATTTCTATTTTTGGATTTTAAAATATGATGTTTGCATTTGCACTCTTCAAAACCTCCAGATGAAAACTTTCAGAAGCTAAGGTTCAATGCACCTTTTGCCTCCTAATTTTGTGAGACCCACATTGTTTGGCAGACCAAAAATGTTAAATGTTCGAATTTCTCTAGTTATAAGCATAGAATCAACTATATTTCTGTCAAATGTCAGCTTTCATTAACATGATTTCAATTTCAATTAGTCACTCAATTCAGGATATATATTGGATGAAACATGATATTATTTAAACGGACATACTATTCAAAGAACAAAACACACTGGCAGCAATGCTTGAGTATATTTATATATATAATAGCAAGTAAAAAATATACTACTTCAACAGTTTAATGCACAATAAGCCAACTTAAATTTACAAGACTAGAATTTCAGTGACCTATGGCCCCCTTATTCTCACCCGTCGTCCCCACCGATGTCCTCTTCTTCCCCCTCACCCCCCCATGTGCAGATACTACTAACTATTGTATGTAGGGTATGTAGGCATATATGCTTACAAAATACACGTTCTATAACTTTTTGATTTGGTGCTTCTGAGAGGCTCTCGTAATTTAGTTGACGTACAAACGGACAAATGGAGTACTGGGCTGTTATAAAAGATGAAGCACACAATGAGAAATGGTGTTACAATAAATAGCATGCATGTGTAGAGTATCTGCAAAAGTAATCTTCTGTATTGGATGCTATATCAATCATTTTGGCTTGTACGATCCAAACAAGTCTGATACGTTGCACTTAATGTGGTGAGCAATATGGTTTCTTAACAATAAACAAAATTTATGTTCACTGTATTTAAGGCTGCTAAAACACACTACCATAGATTGGATGAGAAATGAATTCAAATTTTATATATTCTGGACTTGCAATGGTATTTTTCTAAAGCTTGTTTTTGTAAATTAGAAGTGAGGCATTTAGCTGCCAGCACTGATGAATGTTGTACTGAAGCATATGCCTCATGTACAAAATTTAAGTATGCTATTTGGTACCAGAATATATCGTGCACAAGATGTTTTTCAGCAATTCTCATTTCTACTAACCTTTGCTTCAATCTGCCTGTAGCAGGAAACACCGTACACCGTTCCTTTCTCTCCGTCACGGGCAGGAAGAAGGAAAAACACCGTGTCTGTGGAAAATATCACCATATCCTAAGTGTGTATTTACGTGACTTTAAATGTTATAGTTTAGGTTCCAGGGCTGGAGACTTCTCATCAGAAACACCTGTTATCCTCGTATCGATGTACGAGGCTGTTATTTACAGGTAAAATTGGCACTGAAAGTGATGTTTGCTTACTGTCGGCTGAGAAACCATTTACGCTTCCTTAAATGATCCCCGATGGGTTTAACATAACGATAGCCACGTTCATCCAGTAGATTTCATTTTTATGTTGATCGTTTTCAGTGTCATTTTTGCAGGTTATATATTTGCCCACTTGAAGGGGAACACTTAAACTCCACTTCACCCCTTTTGGTTCCACACTATTGGGAAGAAATTATTTCCATTCATGAAAAGCCATTACACTAATACATGTTTTCTAATGGCCCCACTTGACCAGCACTTCAGAAAACCTGGGCTGCCTCTGATGCTGCAACGTAGAGAATACATTATTTCCATTCATTAAAACACATGACATTTATAAATTAAAACCCCACACATTCAATAAATAATTAACCACATTCATTACAAATAGCATGCAGGCAACGATACAAAATGAAAAAGTGTTTCGACTGTTACCGTGGCACTATATAAACAGGGATCTGCCGTGATGTAATTGGAGAGCACAATGGGATTTGCAATCTAACAGGTCGGCCGGTTCAATTCCATCTTCTGGCACAACAAGTTTCTTAAAATCTCCCCATGACTGTCCACCGAGCAGTAAAAATGGGTACACCACAGAGGGTCAATCAGCAGGTTTGTGTGTGGTGGGGTAAAGTGTGGGTACTCCCACCTCCTGCAACACATCTTGTCAGTGTGGAAGAACAGAGCCCCTAGTGCTCCTTCAACTAGCAGTCACGTGAGCAATCAATGGCAGGGCTGCACTGTTACCTTTTACTATACAGATAAGGCTCTAACAAATGTATTTTTAGTTCAAATGACAGTGTAAACTCTCCAATGGACACCCATTTAATTGCATTATGCATTCAATCATTTGAAAATGTCGTGTGCAAGACAACGCTGTTAAAATCAGTGCTGCATGATGCAGTCACAGCCTCATTAGGGGTTAATAAATGTTGCACATGTTAAAGGCACGATAGTAGAGACACAGTGTGGCCCTCACCCTCCTGGAAGTTGTGAGCTCCATCTGGTAGCGCAAGGAAGGGCAGGTACTTCCACTCCTCGGGTAGGCTGTGGCTGTCATGTCCCTCTTTCTCCAGCAAAGGCGGATACGAGAACTCCACCTGCACCAGCAGAGAGCATTATGCAGCACCGTCACAACACCGTCCTGGAAATGCGTGTCTGACACAGGCCAAAAAGCAATATTTAACTCTGGCCAATGCCGCTGATGCCACCACACCATGCAATCACTTTCTGCCATCACCCAGATTACGTATCGGTTGCAAAGCCGACACCTGTGCTCAAAGGGTACGCTGTTAGAGTGAATTTTCACCATTTGGCTTTGGTTGTGGCACTCTCGTCATCCATCCCAATGTGTGTCTCAGAAAACACCCTTTATCAATTCTGCAACCTCTTCTATTTACATTGGTCCATATTGCTTGTACAGATAAAGAGTACCAAGCGGAATTCAACACGATTGATTACATTTGGCATTTTATGTTCAATAATACAAAGTATAAGAGTGTGGGTGTTTTGAATCTGTGATTTAAGAATGTATATTGTGACACTAGGCCTCGGCAAGGTAAAGTAATTTACCCTTTTTACCGGGTTAAAGGGTAAAGGTAAAGGTGTCAACATGCCAAGGGGTAAGGTAAAGGGTATGGTAAAGGTAGCTTGGAAGAATTACCGGGTAGGGTAAAGGTAGCGCAAAGTAGTTACCCGGTAAATACGGTAACTTGTTTACCGCTAAAAGCTCCGTGGCGCAGTCCTTGGCTTCCATTTAATACGCAATATTTTTAAATACTTTTTTTTAAACACTGCTTTTATGAAATGTACTAGTAATGGCAGAACTCCACGACTCCAGGAAGTGGCCCCGAAGCTTGCCATAACGTAAGGGACCGTGGTCAATTTCAGCCAACGTCAGTTGAGCGTGGACAATTAGACCCAAGCCGAAACATAACATATAAAAAATAATGTTTAAAAATATATATATTATTTTTCATGATAGAATATAGTATTGTCATCAGTATGACATAAGTATACAAAGTTTGCAGTCGATACCACATTGGGAAGTGGGTTAAAATTGAGTTGCATGATTTGAGGATACAACGACAACAACAAGCGTGTAAAATTGGAATGATCGAGAGTATTCTATATGGATAAAGTGCTCTACCTAGCATTTACCGTTATAAACCTTTTTCATGTGTAGTACCCCAGTAATTACCCTGTAATCGGGTAGTTTTATGGGGGTAAGGGTAAAAGGTAGGGTAAAGGTAGGCTTGTTGCTTTTTACCTTTTACCTTACCTGCTAAAGGGTAAACGGTAGGGTATAGTGATTGTATTGTGGTAAGGTAAAAGGTAGGGTAAAGGTAGGCTCGTTGTTTTTACCTTTTACCTTACCTTGCCGAGGCCTATGTGACACGATCAGATTGCTTGGCGTAAAATACTGGAAATATATCATCAGAGACCGCTTCCTCAAAATACGAAGATTACTCCCGAGTTCCATAAAAGCCCACTTGTACAGCCAATGTAAGGTTTCCAGAAAATGTTTTTTTTTTACAATAAAATAAAACCCAACTAAAATAAAGAGAATCCTATAGTGGTGTAGAATGGAGGTAATAAGTTGGCTGCCCAACTAAAATCTTGACTGTTTCCAGTGAAGTGACAGTTATCGAAAACGTGTCAATGGTGCAGAATGTACGAGTTACTTTTGCGTTATTGAAATTAATCTTGTAAACTTCTGAGAGTGCGTGTAAGATCGTAACCATAACTGTCCAACACAACTATATTATTTTAAATATCACATTTTCTTTTCACTTCAGGTGCACATTGATGCAAAATTTTATTCCACTGCAAAATAGCACACTGCCAAGTCAGTCCACTGCAGGGAAACTCAGATATCTTGAACACATTTCGAGTTTAAAATGTTAGAATCCTCGATGCAAGTCCAGGACTAATTTTTATACACTACCAGGCTTATGAAAAGAATAATTATTTCCAGTTTTTCCTTTTCCACGCAAAATGTCATCGTTACACATGGCAGCATTTCATATAAACGCGAGCTTGTTTGCAGTATAAACAATAACATTTCATTCTATGCATTTATTTTAAAAGAAGCCACCGAAACAAAATATGGATTTCAAAACAACTTATCGATACACGCATGTGTCCTACAAAAATAAACCGATTATGTTATTTAAAGTAATGCAATGTCTACATAAAAAACTTAAATACTGCACTACAATGTATCAACCTTTGTCAGTATCGAATTGTTTCCTTTCAAATTATACAATTAAAAAGGAAACGATGGGTACAATATATGAAACATCTAATTGATAAAACGAGATGTGTGCAAATCTTCCATGAGCACAGATGAGGGATTGTGCGGGCTCTGCATATATTTTGCCATTTTTTATTCAGCATGTGAAAACATGGTAACCTCTGCATGTTTCCATCAGATATATGTAATGATGAAATTATTCCGATAAGCACACATACTATGGTAGACTCCTTATAGACCATCCTTTTTTATCAAGATATTTTACCCGAACATTTCGTTTGCAAGGGTTGTACAAGTGCCTACATGTATGCTGAACTTCTTGCACACCGTATAAAGTCAGAGGTGCGGAGGGACTACAACATTTGGTCCTTATTGTGGAAAATTTGTATTTATGGGTGTAATGACATAAAATGTCAATTTATAAAGGGCAGGGCCAGTATTCCGGAGCTAAAATAAGGAGAACCACTAACTTTAATGACTTATTCAGCACGTTTATTCTCCAGCAGGTCACATTCTCTATGCATTTTGTGGGGTCATTATAAGTCACCTGGACCAATATATGACCATTCCAGATTCTCATAAAATACATTAACTGGAGAAATTTACTTATATGATTTTGACCAACATTCCAGGTGCCTGCAACATTTTTTTCTGGGATGACCCTTCAAAAATGTGATCTTTGACCTTGAAATTACAACTCATTATCCAAATATTGTATTTGAAATAACCATTTAAGTGTATTATATCTAAGTTAGATGCTTGACAAAAAGCATATGGAAATTTTTTACCAATAATTTCAGAAATGTATTCAGAATTTAGCTATTCATCTCAGATACTAAACAGCATGTCCACGATTTTCAAAGCATAAAACCTACAACCGAAACGCTAGTTTTTCTACAGTGGGCTATTTAGAATGGGGAGCTAAAAGGATGGTGCCCTACACTACATATTTTCCAAACTAAATGTGTTCAATAATGTACAAGAGAAAATTGAAAAAAAAAACATCTTCATGAGCTTATTTGGTGACAAAAAGTGAAAAAAGACCACATTTTTCCCTTGAGCATCTTTAATATGGTATTAATTTCACACGTGTTACACACAATGGCGGAGCTAGGATTTTCAGGTAGGGGGGCAACCCCTCCAGCAATGAAAAGTGATAGGAGTTGGTAGTAAGTAAGGACTTGTCCCTTGCTTTTTATTCGACGCGTGTGCAGCGACGGCGCAACCATCGATCGAGGGTCGAATTCGAACCGCGTTGTGTGATCGGCATCGCGCTCGCTGAAGGTGTTTGCCTTCAGGGAAGTCATGTCCTGTATATGCAACTGCGCACAATTCTGTGAGTCACCTATAACTGCTTTGCCGTTACTTATTGCCAATTATGGACTCAGACAATTGTCCTATCATCTCAGAGTCCCTGGCACGTAATAATATACTACACAGTGGCAGTCGCAAAATGCCGATTTATCACTAATAAATCCCTAATTTCGATCGAATTATTGGGGGGGGGGGGGCACGTGCCACCCCACACAATCTCTTCCGAGTTAAACCATATGTAAAATGAGGCAATTTTCACACCCTAACATTACACCAAGGCTACTTAATGAAAGGCACACTTATGTTGAAAATTAATTAGCGATTAACTTGTCAATTGTGAAAGGTTTTCTTACCCAATTTATGAGCATAATAAATGGACCTTTAATAACTCATAATTAATTAGTTGACAGCAATATACTGTATTTCCTATTCATCATCCTGCAATAACTCAAGTGTTATACTCCTCATTGCTTCTAATCTCTAACAATCGCTTTGAAAAGTGAGAAGCGTGAAAGGTTTTCACTCTTTCATGTGCTAATTGTAAGAATAAGACTTTGTCAAATCCATATTTTTATTGTTAAACATATAACAGTTTTAATTAACAAAACCTAAGTAAAATAGGTCTAAAGTGGACTTTGGAAAGGTCAAAAAATAGGCATGGCATCTACAATACGCTGAGACGAGTTAATAGGAACATTTTTCCACATTGCAAATGGTTTTAACACTGAATAGTGTACTGGACACGCAACCTCCAGGGAAAAAACAATGTTTCAGGCCAAACAAGTCCAGTACCTGAGCACAAATTTTGGTCACACTTCCTTTAATTAAAACTGCATTCAATTGCTTGATTTACTCAATTGTTAAACATATGCAATATATATGGCTGTTCGTATTTATTTTTCAAGACCAGCCTTGTATGTGAACGTAACGTAATAAAATTATTGCCCTTCGAAGGACAAACTGCAGCAGAATTCATGTGCAGAAGACTAATCCGCTCGAGCAGGTTCTGTCATGTGTAGACAATTTAAATAGCCTGCTGCTTCTTTGTTGGAGTGCTCAATTGGGCATAATCAACAGACATAATTGGGTCGCCTCACATTAACTCCAATGGCCTCACCTGACACCGAGAATCCTGACTTGTAAGTACTCTCCAAATGAATTCCCACAAAAGCTCAGGGTTAAAGGTGTTGGCAAAAATTCTAAACATACACCATGCCCTCATGGCATCATACTCTGGGTAGGAGGGCTAATGATTGGCCACAGAAATCTATATCAGGCTATTAGAACTTGATTCCCTAGAGACGTATGCTTACTACTGGCAACAGACCACTCTAGAGAATGGGTCCTAAGCCATACATATATGCAGACTGAGCAATCCAGTTAGATTTACCTGAGTCAAAACATACTATTTTACTACAAACTAGATGATATATTTAAGTGGACAAACAAGGTAAATATTTAGTTTTATGTTTACACGTCTCATACTGAGATTAAATATAATAAAAGATGGCCTTGGACTTGACCTCAGTTAAACCCAAGCCAGAAACCACGTACCTTTAAATTACAAAATATTGATCCATATGTTTGCCTAAATACATTGCTGCTTGAAAGGTATCTGGAAGCACCTGCTTTATGTACAAAACATCACCAAACTTACTTTCACACAATTAGATGTACTCACATATGCAGTACAGCATGTGCTTGCTGTATATTTACAAAAGTACTCAAATAATCCCCATTCATGGTCTTTAGGATTACCACAATGCACTTGTTCAACGCCTTGACACATCACAGCCTGATACCCCACCTGCCACTTGTATCTATCCATTGAAATGGTGAATGGCCAAGCGGTGGTTGTTGTTGAAATTCAGTGCAAAAATCGGCAGTTAGCATTGGTTATTACTGCGGGTGTATTAACAATAAAATACGCACAGTCTGCTTCACAGTAGAAGTGAAAAGGGTCCCCTGTCTTTTGAAATACGGAGGCCATGGTGTGCTGGCAGGCGTCGTAGCATAAATTTGCCAAATTCCAAAAATTACCTGCAAATGACTCGATTCTGATTAAATATAGCAACTTCGCCATATATTGTCAAACTACCGCAGACTTGGCTTTGCACTATGAGAATGACAAATACCAAATGTATTAAATATTACATTTAGCACTTGGAGAACAGTACAGTAGACTGAAGGTAATTATTTAAGTGTGAAGCAACCTGGGCTGAGAGTGTATTATACATGACATTTGTGATTCTACGACCCTAGGTAAATATAATGGTAACACGTGGTTTGAGGTCTTAATTTATCTGTACAGCACATTTTAATCGTGAATGTACCATTATGCATGTACTGTCAAATATTGGTACGAAACATCAAGGTCGATGGAGCAAATAATTATAGCACCAACATGTTCAGACTCAAACTTGCAGGCAAACTGAGGAAATAAAATGGTTATGTTCACTTTGTGTTTCTGTCAATTTACCATCTGCTACCTTTTCTTTCCTCTCATAGGAAATAAAACCGACATTACAACAAGGGCTCGCGTTTTTACACAGCCAGCAATTTAAAATCCATGCGACAAAAGCAACATTCCACACTAGCACATTATAAATATTTTTTAAAAATCTCATGCTGTTTTTGATTCAATGCCATTCATAACGAATGCTCAAGTGGAGAAAAAACCCAGAATGTGTTAGTTGCGTTCCAAACAGTGTTAACATCTGGACTTGTTGACCTCAGAATCATTACACTCTGAAATAAGCATGAACTATAGTTAAACAATAATGAGTTGTCAGGATAGGACATGTAAGGTGAGCAGAGTGGAATATAATGGTCACCCCCTCCCCATGGGACGACACACACACAGCTCGTCAGCCCCATTTCTTGTACAACCCTAACAGGAATAATCAGCAAACGTTTCACCATGAGATCAACTTAAAGTGCGGAAGGAAAATGAATTGTGGCATCCCAACATCAGATGAGTGATGGAATTGATGGAGAGATCTTCATCAAGGCAGTGGGTGGATCATAGCTAATGTTGACACTGATGCTCTTTTAATCGAATGGGCAATTCAAAACTGCGTACATTTTCTATCCTGTATTACAAGTTACAGGAATTGTATCAATCAAATACAATTACATGATGGGCCACAGAGTAAGAGAAACTGTTGATGTGGGATAGTCACGTGGGTTGCCAAACTGGTTCCTCAAGTTCACAATGGACACAAACGCAACACCACCTTGCGTCAAGGATTCTCAAGAGATAGATAATTATCGGACGAGCTTTACACGTGGCAATTAAGTTGCAAGCTGAGATAAACAACGATTGTAACAAGGGTGCAGATAGAGACCGCTGAGTGGGAGAACACAGTTGTTACAATGAGACGTCGTCTGGTCCAAGGGGCAGCGGAGTCAATAGATACCCGACTGAGGCAGGGTTCTTGAAAGGATCATTTTATTGGGACTGTAACTAAATAATGGTAGTTTGGGTATATTGGGGTTAAAGGAACAGGGGACAATGGAGTCTGGACATGAGGCCATGAAGAGACTTGCACGAAAGAAAATAATCCTGAAGAGAAGTCGTTTGTAAAGGAGATTAAGTAAGCAGAGGACAGGTAAGAGTGATCTGGGGAATGGAGTGGCCAGAGTGGGATTCCGTTTTGACCGATACAAGTACCCGAGGCATTAGAAAGGGGCCCATGAAAGGTGGATGCAGAGAGCATGATGCAGAGAGCATGATAAAGGAGGATGTTGGGATATTTGATGGATATGCGGGAGCCTCAATGCAGTGGACGGAAAGGATGATGCCAAAGATAATGGGAGAGAGGTGATAGAAGGGATGAATTAGTTAAAGGTGGCGATATCACAGAGGTTGTTGAGTGGGTGAAAGGCGATGAAGGGATTCGGTGAAGGAACGGGGTTAATGATGGAGGTGGTAATGACACAAGTAAAGTAGGTAATTGATCACGAGAGAGAAATGGTTGTGGGTAATGAGGTTATAAGAAAGGAAGTTCATTAAGGGTAATCGGCAATAAGCATAATTTTGGATAGTGGCACCAGTTTCTGGCCATTCTAATGGTGTATGCTGGTGTAACAAGCTTGTGAGTGAATATGATGACGGGTGATCATGTGAATGGCTGACTGGTTAAATGGGTTATGTGTTGAATGGGTAACAAACAAGCAGTGATGAGGGAAAGCCTAACCTCGCAGGTATTTTGGTGGTGATCAATTGTGATGTGGTGGATTTTATAGATAAGTATGCAGAATGGGTGACGGGAGGTAAAGCCTCATGGACATTGAAGCCAATGAAGGTGCTCACCTGGTCCGCCTTAAAGTGATGGTCACTTTTAACAGGGTGATCATTTAAATTGTCATGGAGCGATGGCTTGTATTGATGATGTGCTGAACGATAACCTATCAAAACGTGGTCAAGAGGCCCTCTCGCCTGACAGAACATCTTGTGGTGGATCGAAACATGCGACTGCGGTGACAATGAACATCGGGGGACACGGATGGTAGTTTAAATGGGCAACGGGAGATCCTTCTCGCGATGACTGGACGGGGCACCTGACGATGGCAAGGAGTGAAACGCGTGGTTAGTTTTGAATGAGCGATGGCTTCTTGAAAAGGTGTTGTTGTTAAGATGTTGTTAAGATGCAAGAAAGGGTGTTCATCTGAATGTGCGACGGGTCCGCATGGTTGTGTCAACAACGCGCCCTGAGCGATCACGGAGGCCCCTTACTCACCTGGCAGCCCTTCTTGTGGTGGAAGCCCACGACGGCTACGTGCAGCACGGGGCCCCCCTTCGACTCATCTTTGACCACGGATGCCTCCATGTCCCGTTAATGTCTCTCCCCCCCCCTCCACCACCACCACCACCACCCCACACACACACACACAACTCTCGCTCCCGCAGCCGATCGCAGAGAACCAAAAAAAAAACACCACGACTTAGCAAGTCGCCATCGCGCCCGAGTGGGTCGGTAAACGTAGCGAGAGAGAACGCCGCGGTTATAAAGACAAGAAAAACGTGCGTGCAAGTGCGCCGCCAAACACCGCCGCCACCGCCACCGCTCCTAATCGCGTCAACACGGGCACGAGCCCGCCCCACGTGACGCCCGGGCGCGTTCCGCGTTACGTCACCAAAGTGTCTGTGTGTGTCTCTCTCTCTCCCCCCCACCCTGTCACCGGAGCAACATTGCGTCACTTTTATCGCGACATGACGTCATCTCGCGACGGTTGTGAGGGAACGTCATCGGAGATGGTTTACAACTGTACTCCGTGGAGTGACGTCACAGTCTAGGCCCATTGCCCATGGCTTTAACTGTGTCAATGACGTCACAGCCCAGGCATTGTCGATGGTTTTACTGTGTGAGGAACGTCACAGCACAGGCATTGCCCATGACTTGAACTATGTGAATGACGTCACAGCACAGGCATTGCCCATTTCTTGAACTGTGTGAATGACGTCACAGCACAGGTGTTGCCCATGGCTTGAACTATGTGAATGACGTCACAGAACAGGCATTGCCCATGGCTTGAACTATGTGAATGACGTCACAGCACAGGCATTGCCCATGGCTTGAACTGTGTGAATGACGTCCCAGCACAGGTGTTGCCCATGGCTTGAACTGTGTGAATGACGTCACAGAACAGGCATTGTCCATGGCTTTAACTGTGTGAATGACGTCACAGCACAGGTGTTGCCCATGGCTTTAACTGTGTGAATGACGTCACAGCACAGGTGTTGCCCATGGCTTTAACTGTGTGAATGACGTCACAGCACAGGTGCTGCCCATGGCTTTAACTGTGTGAATGACGTCACAGCACAGGTGTTGCCCATGGCTTTAACTGTGTGAATGACGTCACAGCACAGGTGTTGCCCGTTGCTTTAACTATGCGAATGGCGTCACAGCCCAGGCATTGCCTATGGCTTTACGATGTGAGACATACTTTGTTTTTTTTAGGTGAAAAATAAATTAAATAACGACGTTTCGGAGGCAACACAAGCTTCCGTCTTCAGGTGGCACCTCCACAGCAAAATGACTGTATCAAGTGGAATGTGAGAGACGTCACGGCCCAGCATGACCCATCGCTATACTATGTTAATGACGTCACAGCCCAGGCCATTGCCCATGGCTTTACTGTGAGTGATGTCACAGTCCAGGCATTGCCGATGGGTTTACTGTGTGAGTGACGCCACAGGCCAGGTCATTGCCCATGGCTTTAAGATGTGAGTGACGTCAAAGCCCAGCATTGCCCATGGATTTACTATCTGGATGACGTCACAGCCCAGGCATTGCCCATGGCTTTACTGTGAGTGATGTCACAGTCCAGACATTGCCGATGGGTTTACTGTGTGAGTGAGCGCCACAGACCAGGTCATTGCCCATGGCTTGAAGATGTGAGTGACGTCACAGCCCAGCATTGCCCATGGATTTACTATGTGAGTGACGGCATCGCCAAGACATTGCCCATGGCTTTACGATGTGATGTCATTGTCCAAGCATTGCCCATGGTTCTCCTATGTGAATGACGTCTACACCCAGGCATTGCCCATGGATGTTCTATGTGAATGACGTCACCAGCCAGGAGATGCCCATATGGCCCATTAATGAATATGTAATGGAATTCCTAATGGAATTGGCTATGACTAACACACTTCAATAGTTGTATATATTGATTGGGTTGTTGGGCAATCTGTGTAGTTATTTTCAGACGATTATTGTTTCTATGAGCCAAAGCTAATGGGCCCTATGGTGTGGAAGTACGATATCATGGTTCTCAGATGAAGACTTTGCAAGATTTGAGTATTGGTGACGTATACTGAGCTGATGAGTCCAAATACGCATGAAATTGTCCACATGCAGCTGTCTATCAGTGCATCACTGCTGCTATCAGTTGGTCACATTTATTCAAGTTAAACATGTAATGTTGAACAATATACATTGAATTTGAACTTACACTACACAGAATGTGGTGATTATGGAATCTGTGGTTTTCCTATTTTGTATGACATTGACCTGATGCTATTCGGGTTGAGATGGAGAAAAGCTATTCGTCCTGTATTGCATTAGGGTGAGTGTTAAGGTCAACAGTTGTCCTCAGCTGTCATTTAAGTCGGATGACTTTCCATTGCCAAGAGGCCAACCTTTATAGATGGGGTCAGAAAGTGTTAAACAGCAACAGTCCTTGAAAATAAAAGAGTAGCATTCAAATAAGCGCTCTCATGCAAGAATGACATACTGTACGGTGCACAATTTCTTATAACACAGTATCCGTGTTTATAGCACGTTTGAAAACGGGTCATTAAAAAATGTACAGTCGAATAAGTCAACACAGATATCAGTTGACCGTGGACCTGCAATACTCAGCATAGGAAATGTACGTTTTATTAAATTAAATTGCGTTACAATTACGAACAGTTATTGTTCTACTGGAGTGTATTGTGGACAACCGTAACGTCTAATATACAGCAATTGTATTCAGTGGTGGTAGTGGTAAATGTGCAAAATATATCGATGGGTCACGGAAGTCTGCACGGGTGACAGATGGGGGGGGGGGAGTGTTGGGAGGTAAAGAGGGAAGTTCTTAAGGGTGACATGACCTTGCCTTCACCGCTTGTTGCAGAGGTTCCACGATTCGAATCCCATCGGCTGCCCTGGTTATTACTGCAGAGTGTATTGACCGTAAAACAATACACGCCCTCTGCTGCACATTAGACGTTAAATATGCCGTGACGTTATTCGCAAGATTAGGTCCATTGTGTGCCGGCGTCGTGGTCCAAATGTACAAAAAAATATCAACTATTTCACCCGCAGATTACTGAGAAAGCTTGGCAGGGCCCTTCCTGGTAAAGAGCCATAAGACTCAGTGAGGCTTTCCTGGGTAAACAAGAATAATAGTCAATTAAATGCACGTAGCAAACAAGCGCAATGCAAGTACAGCAGATCACAACCAGGCAGAAATCGCCAAGCATCACCGGCCCCTCGATTGTTCATATACAACCCACTGAAGGCGCGGGCTTTTTCTGTATTAATGTAGAGAACGCTTTCCTGAAGCCCTGTCGTGGTTGGCAGACTTCGACATTGGCATTTAACTCCTTAACATATTACTGACATATGCAGGGACATATTGTAGAGTGTATTCGCTTCACAGCAGGCGGTTGGGAGCAAACCCATAGATAAGTAATGATCAATCTTGAGCAATCGCGCACAGTTTTTTAATAGAGTGCTAACTAATTTTGTTCCAGTTGTGAGCTACGGCTTTTGCAATATTGTACTTCTCAATTCGATTTGGACGTAATCTCTGCCCGAGTCGATTTGCACTGCAGGCAATTATGTCAGCAATATTTAAAACTCTCATGTGATAGATGAAGTTGCTTTTGTTCTGAATTTAATTTTATTTTGCGTTTATCATTTCGGTGACCCAGGTCACTCTTGCAAATTGGACTAATTCCTGGTCTATTAGAGTTCTCACCCGGTTAGACTAAATACACTTAAACTGTAGTGTTAAACATTAAATAATATGCAGTTTATAAAATAAAATAAAATGTGCAGTTAAGTACTGCATTTTTTTACATTTATACTTCTCATGGTGATGCCACCACTGATTTTACTATATCCATTAACTAAATCATATATTTTATGACTGACTGTGCATTGCAGTTGTACGTTCAATCACAATTTTAATTTACTGCATTTGCAACAGACAGTAAAGTGTCAATACTCTGCTTCAAATTGTGCACAGGTCAGGGATTTAATTGGCTTCATAGTGTTCCGATGTTTTATCCAATATTTATTGAATCCATTAAGCCTAGGCACGAAATTTCGGACAATCTGAAAATATTTATAGATTCAGAATTATCTGATGAGGACATTTTTACTTTTCCCGGGAAAAATTGCGTTGCTTCACATTGGATAATGCCACTACTGTTGGCACACATTTTTTTAAATTACAGAACAATTGTACATATTGCAAATGATCCGTACAAAATCCGAAAATATTTATACTTAGCTTATACTGAAATGGTTTAACCCAAAAAAAAGTAATTATGAATCAGAATATTGGTCGTCAAAGCCTACGTATGAAATTATTAAATGATAAATGTATGAGATGGGGTTTTTGCCGGGATGTACATGAAATTGATATTGTATGCTAATAATCATTTGAGACTTCCACAATGTCAAGTTATAGCTATGTATACTGTCCCAGCGAATCATGCATATTGTGCAGAATTGAAAAGCCTGTGGTTTTGCCTGTGGCTTAAATGTGTTGTTTCCCCCTTCCACACGTGGCTTTATTTGAGGATGCTCCGGTTTCCTCCCAAATGTATGCTGAAAACATCTCAATATATGCGCCTCTCCACATGTACAGATCACACAGCGTTGTGTGCTGCAGCTGCGTAAATAGCTATCTATATAAAAACTACAAAATTAATAGTAGTATGGGCCTTATGTTTATTGAACAGGATGCAGGTGGGAGAAAATGAAAATGCATATTGGTTAAAGGTGATTTTGCTAATTTATACCATGGCGTTGATCATTGGGCTGATAGGCATCAGGTTAATAATTTATATTAATATTTTGCAACTGTGCTAGGGTCTTCCATATTCTGGTTTTATATCAGCTGTAAATGCTTGCCTTTTTCCCACAGTCCAATTAAGCTCCTACACTGGAGACACGTTATTGAGTGCCTCGTGAATGCTGAGTTTACAAACTGTCTAGACTTTTGCATTGGAACATCAGAGTATTAACGGTCTTAGACGATTAAGCACGTAATAAATGTATCCCCTTTTGGTGTCATATATTTGTTTACTGTCTGTTCAGATTGGCTTTCATTACTCATGATTAAAAACGTAGAATCTCTGTGGTTTATTCTACACATTTCTCAGCCACATTGCTGCATGAATGTTCACTGTTTACACCCTTTGATGATGCATTGACCACACGACAGCACTTGTTAAGTCAACAAAACGATAGCATCTGTCATGCATGGCCTTTTAGTATGCAGATACTTTTACAGAGTGGTAGCCTGTTTTCCAATTACTTATATATAGGTGGCGTTGTTGGATCACGCAGAGAGTGAGTTAACTGTGTGCATATTACACCTGGCCTGGCCTGAATGTAAATCGGACCCTGGGGAAATATAGAGTCTCTGTCTTAAATAACCCCACCATTTTATTGTTGCACTATACCTACTATAATCACCCAGAAATATCTGTCCTTAACGCTCGTGACGTCACTCCACATCAGCAGGGGATCAAATAATTGTTTCCCTCTGTATACTTAATGGGTCGTGCTACTTAACTGCAGTTGCAGACGGGGTCCACCAGGGGCAATACCTCGGACCGGGATAGGGGCCGCTAGATTCCCCAGCTCCCAGGCAAGGGGGGGGGGGGCTGCGGGGTGTGCTGGAATCCCCCGAGACCCCCCCCCTGGAACTCTCTGGAAGGGAGGCGTGGCCGGGGGCGGGCACGCCTCCAGAGCTGTATAAAAGCCGGACCTCTGGACGGCTCTGGGAGCCAGTTGAGGACTGAAGATTAGCTAGCCAGGACCCTGGGACTCCCCTGACCCACTATCCTTGTAAGGGCCGGGTCTGAGTGGGCCAGTGGTGCGACCCTGGAACCCTCGGGGCCTGCCGTCCTTTTAAGGGCCAGGACCGAGCGGCCCAGTGGTCGGGACCTGTACCTTGGTTGGGTCAGGTCAGAATAGCCTCCCCTAGGTCACCCTTAGCCGGAGGACCCAGAGACCGTAGCCCCAGTCGTAGGGCACGTCAGTCCGGAGGCGGTACCTCCTTCGGCAGCGGCTGAAAGGGCCGTTACCCCTTCAAGTGTTAAGGTTCGCTACGTGCTGTATCGTAGCCATTGTTAATAAACGTGTTGCCTCTAACCTGTCCATCTCCACTCTTGTATAATAGTATTCACATCAATTCACGTCACAGAGGCACGCAGTGATGTCAAATTGCACAGAGTACGGACGGATGTGTGTTTAACTTATTTCGCACCTTACGTAGCCATCCGTGCGAATCAGAGAGTATGCTGCGATGTCACAGAGCACACTGTGATGTCGAAGAGAATAACGTCGGCTATAACGTCACAGAACAAGCTGTGATGTCACACAGCCCTGAACAAGCTCTAAAGTCATGAAAACATGCAGTCAAGTCCCAGCTAGCCAGGCTACCCAGAATGCAAAAAAAACCTGGATTAAGTCAGCTAATTATATAATTTTATATGAAATGCAAACAAACACAATAAATTGATGTATGATGCAAAACGTTACGTGATATTAAAGTAAATGCATTGGAACGCGTGATATTGTGACATGTGGCAGACGTGGTGGAGTACTATAATACAATGAATGATAATTACTATCCTCTGGAGCAACAGACACAATCTCCCGCACCTCCGAGAAGTACGGTTGGCTACGTAGGGTGCGAAAGAAGTTCAAGGTACATACAACTTCTCCTGGCGGCACTGGCGGAGCCTGTGGGTGGGGTAGCACGTGCCCCCCCCCCCCCCCCATGATCCGATCGAAATCCCTAATTTTGATCGGACCATTGTGGTTTATTAGTATTACAACGGCATTTTGCGAACCCCACTGCCACTGTGTAGCATATTATTACGTACCAAGAGACTCTATGAGATGATATGACAATAGTCTGAGTCCGTCATTGGCAATAAGTAACGGCAAAGCAGTTGTAAGTGACTCAGAATTGTGCGCAGTTGCGTATACAGTCAACACGACTTCCCTGAAGGCATTCACCTTCAGCGAGCGCGATGGCGATCATACAACGCAGTTCGAATTCGACCCTCGATCGATGGCTGTGCCATCGCCGCACACGCGTCGAATAAAAAGCAAGGGACAAGTCCTTACTTACTAACAACTCCTATAATTTTTCTTTGCTGGAGGGGTTGCCCCCTCCTACCTGAAAATCCTGACTCCACCATTGCCTGGCGGCAGTTGAAGGTATCAAACCTCCGATAGTTTAAACTGTACCCATTGTCTTTCATATACAATCCCCTATTTAAGCTCAAGGTCCAGTACAGTACTTTGCTTTGATTACCAAGGTAAGCTACACTGAAATGCACTCTCCTTAGAATGGAGATACAATATTTGTCGAAAGTAACTAACGATTACAAATGCATGCAAATACAGGTACTGATCAATAACATGTTGCCTAAAAAACTTTGATGTATATTATAGCGAATGTCCATATTTGCTATCTATGTTGCCCAAGATTTGGGGAATCTATTACCCCATAGTAAAAAAAACTCAACATGAGTCGTTTGGTCAGGGTCACGGTCAAGGTCATCAATCATTCTGAAAATAATAACACCTTTGTATGGGTTTTTGTCATTTTTGGCTGGAAAGTCTAAAAGAAAGCTTTCCAACTATGTCTTCATTTAATATGTAGCACCAGAAATAAGCATGTTATGGCTTGCAACGCAGAACTTTACCCCTGTAGCAAAGCGTGGAAGCCGTTTGACCCACTGGCCTTCAATTTTGGAATTGTATCATATCTCCATAATACCTACGACTGTCCTAAATTTCATCAAGATTGGAGGTGAAAAAATATACGTTCTGATTTCCACTTATAATACTTAAACTGACCCAGAAAATACACGAATGTGTTAAACCTGGTGATTTTGTACATAAGAATACATCAGTGTCCGTGTGTCACCCAAATCGGATATTTGAGACCAAGTAATACATTCCAGAAAATGTTATTTATAATGGTGAATCAGTGTACACCCTTGTATATCTCTCAAACGGTGTTTTTTTTACAGTTTTAAGTCTCAAACGTGGTTATTATATGCAACAACATCCAGCCGAATCAGCAATTTCGTTGTGGATCTTTCATGACAGCAGATTGTCATCTGCATATTTTGTGGACAATTTGGCCGTAGAAAAGCATAAATCCACATACACACACACACATAAAAACCCTTTTACCTTATCTTGTAGCCGGAATAAACAATTACTGTGCAAAAATAAATTGGAGTGTTAGACGTAGCTATAATGCATGTCACGTCAATATCTAGGTAACTCAAATACAGTCCCCTGTTCAAATTCGTCTGTGATATGTTTATGTGTTAATTTTCATATTACTCTTCTCAAGAGTACATTATATATCTATTGTAATCATATTTGACACAATCTCTGGTGTTTTAAATGCTCAAATTATCAGTGTTAAGAAATATATTTAGACAGCATTCTGAAGGGGACTTAACTGTAATAAGGTCACAAGCATGTGTGTATATATGCTATGCTGTTGCAAGCATCAGTGCTAGATATATTCTGACATGAGCAGTCTGAAATGTGAGCAAGAATAGCAGGTATATTTTCTTGACAAATCTCAATCATTTGGCACAATGGATCAATTCGCATCTAATCAAGCTAGCACATGTATTACTGAACGCGTGCTGGCACATCGGTTTGAATTGGTGGAAGTCCGGTGTGATAATAATATAATTCAATTTAACACGTAGGCTTTCGCGACCAATATTATTCATAATCAACGTTTTTGGGTTTAGATCGCGTTATTTATAAATGTGTCGTAACCCTCCACCACCCGACACGGCCAATCAGTAAAGCGTGAAACCACAACATTTACAATTTGAAACGTCGTACTCAAATTGTAAATGTTGTGGTTTCACGCTTCAACACACCGGTGGGCTAAAGCAGTGAACTAATTGTCCTTTGTCAACGTGACACTTTTTTACTGATTGGCCGTGTCGGGTGGTGGAGGGTTACGACACATTTATAAATAACGCGATCTAAACCCAAAAACGTTGATTATGAATAATATAATTCACATTTATAATGCGCATTCCATCCTAGCATCCCAATACATTTAATGTTTATTGCTTGACATTTCTATGTGTGAACTTGCTGGACTACCCGGCTTCGCCCGGGATTTGGATCCACCACGCCCGGCCGCCTTTGTCTCCCCAGTGGCGATGTTCACACACCACCCCAGTTACTCGTTTGAGGCTGAGTCGACCTAGGGGAAGCCCAGGACCGGTTGAAATAATCGTCACCGGTGGTGGCCGTGAGCGGGAATCGAACTCGGGTCGCCGGGTTTGTAGCGCAGCGTGCTACCCGCTACACTACAATGCGTTACGCTTCCACATGCGCGGGTCACGTGACAGATTAGACGTTACAGCTCACTTGCCGTGCAAAAAATCTATGCATTATTGAGCTCCCCCCCTAAAAAAGTGTATTTTCATAAATTTTGCATGGTGTACAGTCTGGAAAGTACCCACATGGCAAATTTCAAGTTTGTTGCATGTCGGGAAGTACGCTAAACATTTTGAACACACACATTCACAACTTTGCCTTTTATATATGGAGAAAACCAGTAGCTTTTTTTACATTTATTTTCATGTCATTAACGGTCGTGAAATAAAGTATGTGAACAACCCTAATTCAAACCCAGGTTCTCAGTGTCGTGAATAACATATTTCCTCCCCAAAATCTGTAAAGGTTTTAACTCATGGTGATTACTGACAACAATACAGCACCCATTATGTATGGTGTGAGTAAGTCAACATATATCACTTTTATGATCGTTTTTTTCGACAAATGCGTCAGGTTTTCAGTATCGTCTCATAAATCTAGAAAACAGAAGACTGAGGGTGGGTAATTTTCGATAATTTGACCATGGGGTGGCCTAAAATTTAATCAGAATATTGAAAGCTCTTTTTCACAAATGTCCAGTAGTGGCAGGTCATAACGTTACAACAACAAACAATACAAAACACGATAGGAGTGCAGAGTATACGAAAGGTAAATAAATCACTTAAAGAAAATACAAATAAAACGAAACTATGGTTTATTTTACCAGGTAAAGCCCACGAAGTTATGAGATTATTATTTTTGTTACCAGAAATCGTAGAAAACCAGGGACGGAGGAGGGGGGGATGGTGGGGATCGATACGAATTAATGGCGATAGAGGACTTATCGAACGATTGAGACTGAGAGCTCTGTACACCATCTGCCGTCTTTCAAAATTATGCACGATTGGAGTGATAATATTGATGTCGTTGTGTCCTGTAACCCTACAATTTATTATTATGGAGATCCCAACCACTGCCTGAAGCAAATGGTTATGTAGATCTCAAACTATGGTACTAGACACGTCTTTGTTAAGGACAGCATTAATATGAAATGTGCAAATGAAGGGGGCGGGGTTGGGGTGATGGAAATAGACCCTGGTTCCAGTTTAACACGTAGGCTTTCGCGACCAATGTTATTCATAATCAACGATTTTTGGGTTTAGATCGCGTTTATTTATAAATGTGTCGTAACCCTCCACCACCCGACACGGCCAATCAGTAAAAAATGTGTCACGTTGACAAAGACAAATAGTTCACTGCTTTAGCCCACCGGTGTGTTGAAGCAACAACATTCACAATTTGAGTACGACGTTTCGCTGGTAATTATTCGCATTCGAATGGCAATTCGCCATTCTGGCGAATTGCCCGATGATGCTGGTTGTAATTACCAGCGAAACGTCGTACTCAAATTGTGAATGTTGTTGCTTCAACACACCGGTGGGCTAAAGCAGTGAACTATTTGTCTTTGTCAACGTGACACATTTTTTACTGATTGGCCGTGTCGGGTGGTGGAGGGTTACGACACCCTGGTTCCAATTGCATCCTTAATGGCTGTTCTGCATGCATCATGGATGCAGAGTGCACCAGAAAGCAGATCATCATAAGGACATTATAATATATTTAAATAATGTCTGCACATCAACAACGTTTTCCATACGAATGAAATGGTGTTCACAATTCTCCTGTAAATTATTGCATTCTTCTTTCTTGGTTCTTTCGGTAAAGTCACGTAGAATGGAAATAATAAAATAATAAAAATTTAAAATAATAAAATAATTCTCACGACGTTTCGGCCACAATGCAAGTAGCCGTCCTCAGGTGGAGTAAGATGGCCCATGTGCCTCCACCTCGGTGTGACTTTACCGAAAGATCCAAGAAGATGATCCCTGCAGTCACGAAAGCTTTAAATCGAAATTTATTGCATTCTTACAATACACTAAATAATATATTGATTTGAAGCTAAATAATAATTAAGCATTGTTGCGGAAAATGACAAAAACGAAATCTTTTCCCAAACACTTAAAATATGCATGTGTAATGTAGCTCTCAGAGTCACCGTGTTGTCTTTTTGGTACATTTATTAGAATAAAGTCCACTGACAACTCAACGAGTAACCCACGAGTGACTCTATACACTTGGATAGTTAGACGACTCTATTCTGGGACAGCATAGCTTATAGCCTCAAGACATCTCGAAGACGATAGAGACGACCCGTCCAAGGCGGCGACACCGACGACGACGATGATTCCTCCACGCCAACAGCCACCAGCTCCGGCTCGTGCCTCCTCTTATACCTCGCCCGGTCCGGGCCACGCCCCTATTCTCGAATTCTCTTCGCCGCACTTGGCTCTGTCAATCACCGCCCTAATTACACCCCCCCCCCCCCCCCCCATTGGATCTCGTGCTCCCCTTCACGTGACCCTGTCAATGCTTATCTCCATAATCATCATTAGCCCATCCATTAGTAACCATGGTCCAGGGGAACCACTGTCTTGCCTCACGGCAGATGTGGAGCGTACGTTCACAGGAAGTTCCTGTTTTTTTATGCTAATTTTGGTCACGTGACCAGGAAGTCACGATGTTAGATTTCAGTGAACCACGCGGGCATGGGTCATCTTACTCATAATTCAAGATGGCGGCACGCATCTAATCTCAGTGAGACCACAGCCGCACTTGTCCACTGTGGGAGCTTAAGAAGCATTGTCTGTAAGTTTGTTTATCTAACCTATATAATTCATTTTTTGTCCGTCCGTCCGTCCGTCCGCGTACGCTCCCTACCGGGGGATTTAGCTCTCGGACCGTGGGGTTCGGCGAGATTAAATTTTGCAGGTGGGCACGCCCCCGGCCCCGCGGTAAACTTAGGCATTTCCGATTTTTCGTCTCTAAACTTTAAATCGGACCGATTATCGATTTAGTGCGATTTATCTTTATTTATGTATTTGAAGTACCGGTGAGGACGCTTGACACCGAGGTGGAGGCACACGTGTATTTATTTTACAGTACAACAGTGGGCATATAACACTCGAGGGGGTATCGGCCCCCTCACCCGTATAACTGGGAATACACCCCTAGCTATCCCTGTCCTACCCCCGAGTCCTCCACTAACGGGCTAGGGGAGGCTATCTGGCCCGACACTGGTAAGTCGGGCCCGGTACCCGGAGTCCCAGACCAGCTCTTACAAGAGCACCGGCTCTGGCTTTCGGGACCACGCCGCTGGCTCAGTCCTGTTCGGCCCTGATAAGGACATTGAACTAGGGGAGTCCAGGGCTCTATCTAAGACGTCTTCAGTCTTCTCTGGTTAGCTTTTAACTCTACTCTCGAGCCCTTTGATACATCCCCTTTTATACCCAACCCCTCCCTGAGGGGTGGGGCCCCGGGGGATCATAACGTTCGAACCAGCCCCCCCCCAGGGTGCCTGGCTCGGACGTCGTAGAGGGCACCTCCCCGTGCACTTACGTAGCCCCGCCCACTGTGTTTGTTTGCCATAGGCTGCCATACATAACGGCTCTCTCTCTAACACCCCTACATATTTAACGCTTTATTTATTTATTTACTCTTGCCGGCCGGCGCGGACCATGGCGGTTACCCCTGGCAACGGGTAGAGCTGCGGGGTGGACGCCATTTTGAATTACCATTAAAAATATGCGCACGCATTAACACGCGATTCTGAGGTAAATTCATCAAAGTTTCAAGTCCTCTTCACTCCCCCCCCCCACCCCAATGTGTGCAATTACTATTATAGGGTCGGTAGATAATAAAATTATAGCGATTAGACAGTATTATTGTAGCTGGATGGGCAATCTAGGCAAGGCCGGAGGCTCTGCACGGTACTAGGCCTCGACACCCTACCCGTGTCAAGCGACGACTTTGTGGTATAAACTCGATATACCCGGCGTTGCCCGGGGGGAAAATACATTTAAAATCTTCTGAAAACTTTAAAACATTACATACCGATGAAAATACAAGTGTGTAATTAAAATTATAAACCCGACGCGCCAAGAATCGATTCTCTGAATCGCGCAAAGAAATCGAAGGTTGTAGATTCCTTTAGATTCGGACGATTCCCGTTTACTATAAGTTGGTTAAAGTCGATATAAACTGCTACGAACGGGAAATATCCGGCGTTGACCGGGGCAAAATGTTATTAAAAACTCCTGAAAACATTAAAACATAACATATCAATGAAAATAAAACTCTGTCATTCAAAATGGAAACCTCCTATGCGCCAGGAATCGATTCTTTGAATCGCACAAAGGAATCATCGAAGGTTGTAGATTCCTTTAGGATCGCGCTTAACATGTGATGAGGGAGAGAGTGGTGAGGGGGAGAGTGGTGAGGGAGAGTGGTGGTGAGGGAGAGAGTGGTGAGGGAGAGAGTGGTGAGGGGGAGAGTGGTGAGGGGGAGAGTGGTGAGGGAGAGAGTGGTGAGAGTGGTGAGAGTGGTGAGGGAGAGAGTGAGTGGTGAGGGAGAGAGTGGTGAGGGAGAGAGTGGTGAGGGGGAGAGTGGTGAGGGAGAGAGTGGTGAGGGAGAGAGTGGTGAGGGAGAGAGTGGTGAGGGGGAGAGTGGTGAGGGAGAGAGTGGTGAGAGTGGTGAGGGAGAGAGTGGTGAGGGGGAGAGTGGTGAGGGGGAGAGTGGTGAGGGAGAGAGTGGTGAGAGTGGTGAGGGAGAGAGTGAGTGGTGAGGGAGAGAGTGGTGAGGGAGAGAGTGGTGAGGGGGAGAGTGGTGAGGGGGAGAGTGGTGAGGGGGAGAGTGGTGAGGGGGAGAGTTGTGAGAGTGGTGAGAGTGGTGAGGGAGAGAGTGGTGAGGGAGAGAGTGGTGAGGGGGAGAGTGGTGAGGGGGAGAGAGAGTGGTGAGGGAGAGAGTGGTGAGGGGGAGAGTGGTGAGGGGGAGAATGGTGAGGGAGAGAGTGGTGAGGGAGAGAGTGGTGAGGGGGAGAGTGGTGAGGGGGAGAGTGGTGAGGGGGAGAGTGGTGAGGGGGAGAGTGGTGAGGGGGAGAGTGGTGAGGGGGGAGAGTGGTGAGGGGGAGAGTGGTGAGAGTGGTGAGAGTGGTGAGGGAGAGAGTGAGTGGTGAGGGAGAGAGTGGTGAGGGGGAGAGTGGTGAGGGGGAGAGGGGTGAGGGAGAGAGTGGTGAGGGAGAGAATGGTGAGGGAGAGAGTGGGGAGGGAGAGAGTGGTGAGGGGGAGAGTGGTGAGGGGGAGAATGGTGAGGGAGAGAGTGGTGAGGGAGAGAGTGGTGAGGGGGAGAGTGGTGAGGGGGAGAGTGGTGAGGGGGAGAGTGGTGAGGGGGAGAGTGGTGAGGGGGGAGAGTGGTGAGGGGGAGAGTGGTGAGGGGGGGAGAGTGGTGAGAGTGGTGAGAGTAGTGAGGGAGAGAGTGAGTGGTGAGGGAGAGAGTGGTGAGGGGGAGAGTGGTGAGGGGGAGAGTGGTGAGGGAGAGAGTGGTGAGGGAGAGAATGGTGAGGGAGGAGAGTGGTGAGGGAGAGAGTGGTGAGGGGGAGAGTGGTGAGGGGGAGAGTGGTGAGGGGGAGAGTGGTGAGGGAGGAGAGTGGTGAGGGGGAGAGTGGTGAGGGAGAGAGTGGTGAGGGGGGGAGTGGTGAGGGGGAGGGTGGTGAGGGGGAGAGTGGTGAGGGAGAGAGTGGTGAGAGTGGTGAGAGTGGTGAGGGATGAGAGTGAGTGGTGAGGGAGAGAGTGGTGAGGGGGAGAGAGTGGTGAGGGAGAGAGTGGTGAGGGAGAGAGTGGTGAGGGAGGAGAGTGGTGAGGGAGAGAGTGGTGAGGGGGAGAGTGGTGAGGGAGAGAGTGGTGAGAGTGGTGAGGGAGAGAGTGAGTGGTGAGAGAGAGAGTGGTGAGGGAGAGAGTGGTGAGGGGGAGAGTGGTGAGGGAGAGAGTGGTGAGGGGGGAGAGTGGTGAGGGGGGAAAGTGGTGAGGGGGAGAGTGGTGAGAGTGGTGAGGGAGAGAGTGAGTGGTGAGGGAGAGAGTGGTGAGGGGGAGAGTGGTGAGGGGGAGAGTGGTGAGGGGGAGAGTGGTGAGGGGGAGAGTGGTGAGAGTGGTGAGAGTGGTGAGGGAGAGAGTGAGTGGTGAGGGAGAGAGTGGTGAGGGGGAGAGTGGTGAGGGGGAGAGTGATGAGGGGGAGAGTGGTGAGGGGGAGAGTGGTGAGGGGGAGAGTGGTGAGAGTGGTGAGAGTGGTGAGAGTGGTGAGGTAGAGAGTGAGTGGTGAGGGAGAGAGTGGTGAGGGGGAGAGTGGTGAGGGGGAGAGTGGTGAGGGGGAGAGTGGTGAGGGGGAGAGTGGTGAGAGTGGTGAGAGTGGTGAGGGAGAGAGTGGTGAGGGGGAGAGTGGTGAGGGGGAGAGTGGTGAGGGAGAGAGTGGTGAGGGGGAGAGTGGTGAGGGGGAGAGTGGTGAGAGTGGTGAGAGTGGGGAGGGTGGTGAGGGAGAGAGTGTGTGGTGAGGGAGAGAGTGGTGAGGGGGAGAGTGGTGAGGGGGAGAGTGGTGAGGGGGAGAGTGGTGAGGGGGAGAGTGGTGAGAATGGTGAGAGTGGTGAGAGTGGTGAGGGAGGAGAGTGAGTGGTGAGGGAGAGAGAGTGGTAAGGGGGGAGAGTGGTGAGGGGGAGAGTGGTGAGAGTGGTGAGAGTGGTGAGGGAGAGAGTGAGTGGTGAGGGGGAGAGTGGTGAGGGGGAGAGTGGTGAGGGGGAGAGTGGTGAGGGGGAGAGTGGTGAGGGAGAGAGTGGTGAGGGAGAGAGTGGTGAGGGAGAGAGTGGTGAGGGAGAGAGTGGTGAGGGAGAGAGTGGTGAGGGGAGAGTGGTGAGGGGGGGAGTGGTGAGAGTGGTGAGAGTGGTGAGAGTGGTGAGGGAGAGAGTGAGTGGTGAGGGAGAGAGTGGTGAAGGGGAGAGTGGTGAGGGGGAGAGTGGTGAGGGGGAGAGGGGTGAGGGAGAGAGTGGTGAGGGGGAGAGTGGTGAGGGGGAGAGTGGTGAGGGGGAGAGTGGTGAGGGGGAGAATGGTGAGGGGGAGAGTGGTGAGAGTGGTGAGAGTGGTGAGAGTGGTGAGGGAGAGAGTGAGTGGTGAGGGGGAGAGTGGTGAGGGGGGAGAGTGGTGAGGGGGAGAGTGGTGAGGGAGAGAGTGGTGAGGGGGGAGAGTGGTGAGGGGGAGAGTGGTGAGGGGGAGAGTGGTGAGGGAGAGAGTGGTGAGAGTGGTGAGAGTGGTGAGGGAGAGAGTGAGTCGTGAGGGAGAGCGTGGTGAGGGGAGAGTGGTGAGGGAGAGAGTGGTGAGGGAGAGAGTGGTGAGGGAGGAGAGTGGTGAGGGG
Organism: Lethenteron reissneri; assembly: GCF_015708825.2. Lineage (NCBI taxonomy): Eukaryota > Metazoa > Chordata > Hyperoartia > Petromyzontiformes > Petromyzontidae > Lethenteron > Lethenteron reissneri. The sequence continues at coordinate 7,909,997 of NC_083801.1, forward strand.
GAGATTGGTGAGGGGGAGATGGTGAGGGAGGAGAGTGGTGAGGGGAGAGAGTGGTGAGGGGGAGAGTGGTGAGGGGGAGAGTGGTGAGGGGGAGAGTGGTGAGGGGGGAGAGTGGTGAGGGGGGAGAAGTGGTGAGGGGGAGAGTGGGAGAGTGGTGAGAGTGGTGAGGATGAGAGTGAGTGGTGAGGGAGAGAGTGGTGAGGGGGAGAGTGGTGAGGGGGAGAGTGGTGAGGGAGAGAGTGGTGAGGGAGAGAATGGGAGGGAGAGAGTGGTGAGGGAGAGAGTGGTGAGGGGGAGAGTGGTGAGGGGGAGAGTGGTGAGGGGGAGAGTGGTGAGGGATAGCAGAGTGGTGAGGGGGAGAGTGGTGAGGGAGAGAGTGGTGAGGGGGAGACTGGTGAGGGGGAGAGAGTGGTGAGGGGGAGAGTGGTGAGGGAGAGAGTGGTGAGAGTGGTGAGAGTGGTGAGGGACGGGGTGAGTGGTGAGGGAGAGAGAGTGGTGAGGGGGAAAGTGGTGAGGGAGAGAGTGGTGAGGGAGAGAGTGGTGAGGGAGAGAGTGGTTGAGGGAGAGAGTGGTGAGGGGGAGAGAGTGGTGAGGGAGAGAGTGGTGAGAGTGGTTGAGGGAGAGAGTGAGTGGTGAGGGAGAGAGTGGTGAGGGAGAGAGTGGTGAGGGGGGAGAGTGGTGAGGGAGAGAGAGTGGTGAGGGGGAGAGTGGTGAGGGGGAAAGTGGTGAGGGGGAGAGTGGTGAGAGTGGTGAGGGAGAGAGTGAGTGGTGAGGGAGAGAGTGGTGAGGGGGAGAGTGGTGAGGGGGAGAGTGGTGAGGGGGGAGGAGTGGTGAGGGGGAGAGTGGTGAGAGTGGTGAGAGTGGTGAGGGAGAGAGTGAGTGGTGAGGGAGAGAGTGGTGAGGGGGAGAGTGGTGAGGGGGAGAGTGATGAGGGGGAGAGTGGTGAGGGGGAGAGTGGTGAGGGGGAGAGTGGTGAGAGTGGTGAGAGTGGTGAGAGTGGTGAGGTAGAGAGTGAGTGGTGAGGGAGAGAGTGGTGAGGGGGAGAGTGGTGAGGGGGAGAGTGGTGAGGGGGAGAGTGATGAGGGGGAGAGTGGTGAGAGTGGTGAGAGTGGTGAGGGAGAGAGTGGTGAGGGGGAGAGTGGTGAGGGGGAGAGTGGTGAGGGAGAGAGTGGTGAGGGGGAGAGTGGTGAGGGGGAGAGTGGTGAGAGTGGTGAGAGTGGTGAGAGTGGTGAGGGAGAGAGTGTGTGGTGAGGGAGAGAGTGGTGAGGGGGAGAGTGGTGAGGGGGAGAGTGGTGAGGGAGAGAGTGGTGAGGGAGAGAGTGGTGAGGGAGAGAGTGGTGAGGGGGGAGAGTGGTGAGGGGGAGAGTGGTGAGAATGGTGAGAGTGGTGAGAGTTGTGAGGGAGAGAGTGAGTGGTGAGGGAGAGAGTGGTAAGGGGGAGAGTGGTGAGGGGGAGAGTGGTGAGAGTGGTGAGAGTGGAGAGAGAGGTGCGGGAGAGAGTGAGGGGTGAGGGGGAGAGTGGGGAGGGGGAGAGTGGTGAGGGGGAGAGTGGTGAGGGGGAGAGTGGTGAGGGAGAGAGTGGTGAGGGAGAGAGTGGTGAGGGAGAGAGTGGTGAGGGAGAGAGTGGTGAGGGAGAGAGTGGTGAGGGGGAGAGTGGTGAGAGTGGTGAGAGTGGTGAGAGTGGTGAGGGAGAGAGTGAGTGGTGAGGGAGAGAGTGGTGAAGGGGAGAGTGGTGAGGGGGAGAGTGGTGAGGGGGAGAGTGGTGAGGGAGAGAGTGGTGAGGGGGAGAGTGGTGAGGGGGAGAGTGGTGAGGGGGAGAGTGGTGAGGGGGAGAATGGTGAGGGGGAGAGTGGTGAGGGGGAGAGTGGTGAGGAGGAGAGTGGTGAGGGGGAGAGTGGTTAGGGGGAGAGTGGTGAGGGGGAGAGTGGTGGTGGTGTGGGTGAGTGGGGAGGGTGAGTGGCGGTTGTTAGTGGTGATTAGTGAGGGGTGAGTGGTGAGGGTTAGTGGTGAGCATGAGTGGTGAGGGTGAGTGTTGAGCGTGAGTGGTGAGGGTGAGTGGTGATTGTTGAGGGTGTGATTGGTGAGGATGAGTGGTGAGTAGTGAGGGTGAGTGGTGAGGGTGAGTGGTGAGTGGTGAGGGTGAGTGGCGGTTGTGAATGGTGATTAGTGAGGGGTGAGTGGTGAGGGTGAGCGTGAGTGGTGAGGGTGAGCGGTGAGGGTGAGCAGTGAGGGTGAGTGGTGATTGGTGAGGGTGTGATTGGTGAGGATGAGTGGTGAGTGGTCAGGGTGAGTGGTGAGGGTGAGTGGTGAGCGGTGAGGGTGAGTGTTGAGGGTGAGTGGTGAGTGGTTAGGGTGAGTAGTGAGGGTGAGTGGTGAGCGTGAGTGGTGAGCGTGACTGGTGAGGGAGAGTGGTGAGGGAGAGTGGTGAGGGAGAGTGGTGAGGGTGAGGGTGAGTAGTGAGTGGTGAGGGTGAGCGTGAGTGGTGAGGTTGAGTGGTGAGCAGTGAGGGTGAGTGGTGATTGGTGAGGGTGTGATTGGTGAGGATGAGTGGTGAGGGTGAGTAGTGAGGGTGAGTGGTTGTTGTGAGGGTGAGTGGTTGTTGTGAGGGTGCGTGGTGAGGGTGAGTGGTAAGAGTGAGTGGTGAGGGTGAGTGACGGTTGTGAGAGGTGATTAGTGAGTGGTGAGGGTGAGTGGTGAGGGTTAGTGGTGAGGGTGAGTGGCGGTTGTGAGTGGTGATTAGTGAGGGGTGAGTGGTGAGGGTGAGCGTGAGTGGTGAGGGTGAGTGGTGAGGGTGAGCGGTGAGGGTGAGCAGTGAGGGTGAGTGGTGATTGGTGAGGATGTGATTGGTGAGGATGAGTGGTGAGTGGTCAGGGTGAGTGGTGATTGGTGAGGGTGAGTGCTGAGCGGTGAGGGTGAGTGGTTGTTGTGAGGGGTGAGTGGTGAGTGGTGAGAGTGAGTGGTGAGGGTGAGTTGTGAGGGTGAGTGGTGATTGTTGAGGGTGTGATTGGTGAGGATGAGTGGTGAGTAGTGAGGGTGAGTGGTCACGGTGAGTGGTGAGGGTGAGTGTTGAGGGTGAATGGTGAGTGGTGAGGGTGAGTGGCGGTTATGAGTGGTGATTAGTGAGGGTGAGTGGTGAGTGGTGAGGGTGAGCAGTGCAGGTGAGTGGTGATTGGTGAGGGTGTGATTGGTGAGGATGAGTGGTCAGGGTGAGTGGTGAGGGTGAGTGGTTGTTGTGAGGGTGAGTGGTGAGGATGAGTGGTGAGGGTGAGTGGCGGTTGTGAGTGGTGATGGGTGAGTGGTGAGCGGTGAGGGGTGAGTGGTGAGGGTGAGTGGTGAGGGTGAGTGGTGAGTGCTGAGTGGTGAGGGTGAGTGGTGAGAGAGTGGTTAGTTTTGAGGGTGAGTGGTGAGGTTGAGTGGTGAGGGTTAGTGGAGAGTGGTGAGTGGTGATTGGTCAGTGGTGATTGGTGAGGATGAATGGTGAGTAGTGAGGGTGAAGTTGAGTGGTGAGGGTGAGTGGTGGTTGTGACGCTGAGTGGTGAGGGTGAGTGGTGAGGGTGAGTGGTGAGGCTGAATGGTGAGGGTGAATGCTGAGAGTGAGTGGTGAGTGGTGAGGGAGAGTGGTGAGTGAGAGTGGTGAGGGTTAGTGGTGAGGGTTAGTGGTGAGAGTGAGTGGTGAGGGTGAGTGGTGAGGGTGAGTGGTGAGTGGTGAGGGAGATTGGTGAGGGAGGTTGGTGAGTGGTGAGTTGTGAGGGTGAATGGTGAATAGTGAGTGGGAGTGGTGAGTGGTGAGGATGAGTGGTAAGGGTGAGTTGTGAGTGGTGAATGGTGAGGGTGAATGATGAGTACAGTCAATATGCACTGCTGTTATCATACCAGGTACCACCACCACAATATGTACTCCTCTCATCATAGCAGATACCACCACAGCAGTATGCACTGCTGTAATCATAGCAGGTACCACCACAGTCAGTATGCACTGCTGTCATCATAACAGGTACCAACACAGCAGTATGCACTGCTGTAGTGATAGCAGGTACGACCTCAGTCGGTATACACTGCTGTAGCGATAGTAGATACTGCTATCGAGTTGGTAGATACCGCTATAGTAAATACTAAAACAGTCAGTATATACCACTACAGTCAGTCAATACTGCTACAGTCAGTATATACTACTATACAGTCAGTACATATTGCTACGGTGAGTAGCTACTAGAGTCAGTAGATACTATTATAGAGTGAGTAGATACTGCTATAGATTTTGTAGTTACTACTATAGTCAGTGGATACACTATAGAGTCAGCAGATACTATACAGTTAGTCGTTACGAGTATATAGTCGGTAGATACTACTGTAGGCCCAGTAAATACTACTATGGTCAGTAGTTATTACAGTCACTAAATACTACTACACAGTCAGTAGCTACTACTGGCTCAGTAGATACTACGGTACAGTCAGTAGATACTACTACAGAGTCAATAGATACCACTTCCTCTGTTGTATGTAAGGTGTTGTTAGTATATATACCTACGAGGGGTAAAGATATTTTTTGAGGTGGGGGGGAGACCACAATTTTCGGAAACATTTTGACATCAACTATTTACCCCACACTTTCTACAACTTTTTGGACTTGTGAAAGCCTCTTATATATTTGTTGGTGGAAAAATGTACAAACAGCCCACCGGGCTTTGACAATACCTTAGTATCTGTGTATATATATGTAAGGTTTTTAAGAAAGATATTTTTCACCCGGGCAAAGCCGGGTACTTCCGCTAGTATTCCTATAATATTGGCAATGCTGTTGTAATGTTGGAATGACTGTTATAGTGATGTAAATGCCTTTATGGTGCCGTTAAGTTGTTGTAGTAAATACGAGGCCTAGTTAGTAACGAAGCCTGCGACTTTTCTTATTATGGATGTTACTTGTGATTTAGTAGGTCGTGATCAGACTTGTGCCTATGTTGCGATCCTGAGAGTAAAGATGACGAAGTATCTCATCCACAGTTTAGTGTTATCTGTAATGCTGTACATTTGGGGTGCAGTGGAATGAATACACGATGTGCCTGTATGCAACGCACAGGCTTGTGCTTTTGTCTAGTTATTCAGTGGTAATGTAGGGGCCTGGTCCGTCCAGGATCTATTGTTATTTAAGACAGTGTTCTGATGCTGTGGTGTTCATTGTGTTGGTGCTTCCGGATTATAACAGATGCTGTATCTGTGTTTTCTCACCAGTTTTACCTGTTACAATCAATAAATGACGATTGGAGTTGAACGTTCATCCTGGCTCCGAGGGTTTATTGAACGCAAGGTTATCTACTCGACTAGCGGTGCAACGCAGCGCACAGCGAGGCCGAGATAACCACACTGTTCCGCTATCACTCCGTATTGTCTTTACACATGTGTTCTATACGCATCCTAATTCGCCGCACAGTCTTCTGGGAGTGCATCTTATCAGCTGCCTTGGCTTAATACAGGCAAATTTGAAGTGTCTCCGGCTTGCTTGAACCAATGCTGGGGAAACTACCCGAAGTTTATAGTCAAGGGCCCTTTGTGTAAGGAAATCATTCTGAGTGCGACGCAAAATGATACAGCAGAGCTCCACTGATCCACCCTCCAATAACACTGGTCAACACTCTTTTTCTGGCACAAGGTATTCCAACGGTTTGAAGGTAATTTTGGGGTGCTGATTCCAAATCTGGCATCAGTTTTTGTCTATCACACCAGGTTTTTTAAATATCAAACATTGCATTTTCAATAAAAACTGCAGAAGAAAAATATTGAATAAATGTGGATAGCTAAATAAAATTATATTATAAACACACTATCCTAAAAATACAGCACCATATTTTAACACTAAAGCAGTCACTTACTCGCAACAACTTGCAATCATGACAGAGTTAATTTTGGGTAAAATCAATGAAAATGGGGTATGCCGATAGCATAAAATGAGATGTGATAGAGCAAATCTGAGATCAGATTTGGAATCAGCACCCTGAAATTAGTCTAAAACAGATGCAAAAGTCCAGGCCAGAAATTTTTTTTTTGTTGACCAGTATAATCTGCGTAATCCACGTGGGGTCGAGATCCTCAAATCTGCACTTTGTTTCAGGTTTTTGGATCCGTTTCGGGAGCGACGCATTCTTCCAGTCATGTGCAGTACACCGCGCCAGAAATTTGATTTCAAAGTGACCCGCTGGGTTCTTTTTAAATTGCACAGCGCTGATTTTATGTTTAAAGCGCTGCAGGCTTCCTATCAAGGGAACTTCCAAGCTTTAAAAAAATAGCACTCTGCTAGCAGAGGAGGGCCTTGCGCACAGAGGGTACGCATGTTTGAAACCGCAGCAAGAAAACAAGCACCCCCCCCCCCCTTTGCCAGAGCCTCTCAACACACAGAGACCTCAACTTCCTTTTAAATTAAACAATTTCGCTTTAGCAATGTATTCATTAGAGCATTCAGCAAAAAGAAGAAACGCAGTTGTTTTTCAGTTGGAACAGAATTAATTAAATGCTAACATCGACACAAAGGTCTGTATTTAATGCAGAAAGAATGTGCTACACCACAGTATTTGCTTTGGCAGTGGACAAGATTAATTTGTAAAATGTGTCTGTGAATTAAAAAGCCAACATTTCTCAGCGATCCCCCTGGTAATGAAAGTGTGTGCGCGAAAGTGTCGTGAATTAAGGAAACCTCAAACCACATTGGTGTTACACATGGAACATCATTCCTGATGCTACAGTATTTTCAACACAATCAGAAAATGTAACACTAATTTATACCCTAATTTAGTTCACATTGGACTTGGAATTGTAAAGGTCTAAATCACAAAAAAATTTGCAGTGGTGTTGTGGTATTAGCTTTGGAATGTCAACATTAACGACGGACTTAGGTCAGCTGTATTTCTACAAGTCAGAGGGGGTTGGATTATGGTGCCGATCATTTATTTATTTACATGTTAGAAGAACATTTATGTATTGAATGGCAGTGGATTAAAAACTGGATAACAATTCGTTTCCTCTGCTACATGTGCACACCACGCACAGGATAAGGAATTACTACGTCTTGAGGGAAGCTTTTCTGCCCCTCGTCCTGGGTTCTCAAGAACAATGTCACTTGAAGTGAATTTTCATCTCCTGTCGTAAATTACACAAAGTAGTTTGACATTGCCATGGCACGTGTACTGCTGTCTTCGTCATCGTTTATGTGTTTGATGATATGTGGAGAAATGTGCCGAAAAGGACAAGTTCCCATTGGATTTTTCATTTTAAAAAATGTCTCCGAGTTTTATGACTGAAGCCATAATATTATGTTGCAACTGCAGAATATGGCTATGGTATTTGCATGCGTATATATTTTTTATCGCACTTTGACACGTGTTGATGTAATTTATGAATAACCACAAGAGGGCACTGAATGCGTGGATACAAGAGTACAATGTGTTTGGCTTGGCTCGTTCCTGCCTTAGAAACCCACAGAAAGACGCCTTAACGGTGGTGACCTTCAGGCAATGGAAATGGAAGATTGCAGAATCCCTTAGGAAAAGTGACACACATGGTATGCTTGGTGGCAGGTGGCGTCTGCATCCTCGTAATGAAAAAAAATATTAATGTGGCTTTGGCCAGGAGAGCAGAGCCATGAATATTTATGAAGGGAGAGGGGTGGTCATAGTAGTGGTGGTGGTATGGGGGACACAAGGACAAATGCATACAATATTCAACGTAACATAATGGAAAATCTTCTGAGATGGAAGAAGACCATAACTAGCATTTCCCCCAGCAGCTACTCTTAGGAGTATAACTGTATGCATTACTTATTGCTTTCCAGCATCCAAACAGTACTTTTTCTATGCAATAAATAAATGAAGAGAAATATGGTGGTAGCAGTCCCAATTCTGCAAAATATTTAGGTGGGTAGAGAGGACACACATCCTCTCCTGTGCAATTACCATAATAAATAGGTCGAATTACCACCAAAAACAGCTTAACGAAAACAAATGCAAATGTAATATACAGTATTTACATGATCGACTCCTGTTTCAGTACAACAACTCTAGTGGCGACGTTCAGTTCTCAAATGCTTTGCTTAAAAGGAAATCTTGACAAACACATTTCATCTAACTGGCAGGGCACATGGGGCTCTTCGGGTTATTATTCATTGAGGATGTGTTTCAAGTGTAAGGAAATGAGGGTGCCAAAAGAAATCACATGCATGCGATGGAAAAAAAGACACAACATTGCTCGCTTGTAGTTTAGCAACTTACTTTGTGTAGCTGCATATTTTTTTATTTCATAACCTTTGGAGGTGTGTGTCTCACACTCGATGATCTACTAATCTTACCTGCACATGGCTTGGTTACAAGGTGAGCTCTAGGTAATAAGACACTCATGATTAAAAAAAATCAGGGTGGATGACATTGGACATGCGGTATAGATCTGGGATTGTTAGAGGAGATCCCTTGAGAATGAGACAAAAAAAGCAAAGTAAACACAACGGAGTTTCCAAATGAGAATTTAAGTGGTGGCTTTCGCACATTGCTCTGCACACACGAAGTATTTTACTTGTCAAGATTTGTCACACATCTTGAATCTCAATGCATTATTGGGGCTGAAGTAAAATGTGGACAGCCCTGTGCACCAGATGTGCCAGTATGCTCAGATAATTAGTCACATTTGCATGCTGTCATGGGATAAGCGGGTATTAATAGCAATTCTAAATCTGAAGGCAAGCATGACCTGGCCAATTTGGGCAGGACCACCATGTAACGTAAACCACTCTCCTGACTCTAAAGGGTGGAGGTTTTGATTACTGTTTAGAGTGCTGTATTTTCTGGGTGAAGCGGTGGCATAGTTAGCGCACTGCACTATGAACGCGGCACCCCGAGTTCAACTCCCGCCAACATCTGCCACTAAGGCAAGTGATATCTGAATCGGTCCTGAGCCACCCTGTCTCTACCAACTTGCATTTTTGACCAGCACCGTCAAGTATTGTCACACTACTACATGACTGACATGGTATCATGTGCACCTATGACCTTAAAGATGCTTCTTTATAAAGTTTTTCATCAACGAAGTAGAATGTGCTGTGAAGTTGTTTGAAATTTTGCCAAGGAACTCAGACATTTTGCATGCAAAAACCATACTTCCGTAAATAACTGTTACAAAAATAAGCACGAGTGGTTGCGCACCTATGAACCATAAAATAACCTGAACTAAAAGTTTGTTTATATTTCTGACTGAAACTATATTTCTCTTTCCAAGCTTTCTAGGTTGCTTCTGACATTTTCTGCATGAATGGAGAACCCCCGGTAGACACAATTCCATGTGAAGCTCGCACTCTCTTGTGAAATTCGCTGGCGGTGGAGAGGAAGGTATTTGATTTTTGACAGGCTAAGATGCCCGGCTTGTGAAGTCAGGTGTGAGTGACAGAAAGAATGCAAGATTGCTTGTAGAGGGCTGCGTAGCAAGTGTGACAGGACAGCTGAGCTTCTCCATTAGCATTCTCTTGAAAGAAAATGAACCCATTTCACCTCGGCTGGAAAACTATTCACATTTTTTTTTTATTGTGCACTTATTTGAAATTTTACAATAATGGTGTAAAAAACGGTGTTATATTTCTTTCGTTTAAATAAAAAGTTTATCTTTAAGTAAAGTGTAAAAAAAAGCAAGTTACAAGAGCATATAAATGTTAAATTCTACATTTATTTGACAGGGCATTTTTTCGATTACATTAGCACATAAATGCACTGATACTGTGAATAGTGCCTTCATCATCGAGCAAATATGTGGAGCGTTGCCTCGGGTTATTTTTGCAGGTTGATTGATAGTTATTTTAAGCGCCGTGAGCTACAAGGAATGTTTGTGGGCATGGGCAGGATACGTCGCCATAAGGGATGATGGCCGATTGATGAAAATGGCCGCCAAGTGAGGACACACCCCCGAGTGGAGGATGTCCACCACTGAGATGGATTGATGAGATCAACTTTGTTGCTGGAGAGAGATGACTGCATTGCAAGACGGGAAGGTATAGCAACATTGTGCGAGAGCATTCATTGATGACGGCCGATGATAATGATGATGAGCTACACTATGCAGTACGGTATAAAAATCAATACACATAGTGTTTTAGGTATTTCAGTTGTATTGTTTAGTTTTTGCAAATATTTATTGCATAGTTCAGTAAAGTATATTCATTAGTGCCAGCTGTCCTTAATTAAATTTTACATCATACGTTATGCAACACACATACGTATGTAATACTACAAGAATATACAACCTAAACGGGAAAAGAAATCTAACTATGTTTGCATTTCATTCATACATTTTTGTGTCCTGATAAAAAGCAATCAACATATTTCGAGATAACTGCATTGTCACAAAAACAAGTTGTTGTAGACATTAAATGATCAATTTAACACGTAGGCTTTCGCGACCAATATCATCCGTAACATAAGTTTTTTTTTAGATCGTGTAAATATAAAGGAACGAAACAGAAGAATTATCTCCACGAATTTGGCTGTCCGCCTGATGATGCTAGTTGTAATTACTGGCGAAACGTCGTACTCAGATTATAAATATTGTGGATTTGCTCTCCAACACAACGGTATGCTGTACTAGTAACGAATGGGCATGTTCTGTTAACTGGACAAACCTTACTAATTGACTGTGTCGGGTGGTGGCGGGTTTGACGACACATTTATATTTACACGATCAAACCCCAAAAAACGATTTTGGATTAAATGATCAAATCACCCCCTGCCTACCTTCTATTCATCGGTACAACTATGACCTTTAAAATGTTTTTGCAAGCAGCTCAGTGATGTATAGATGATATACGGAGGCTCAAGTTAAACGCTGATGCTTGGAGGCACTCAACAGCAAAAAGCACATCGACGACCAATAATAATAATACAACATAGGAGCCAAACCTTTCACAACACATTTATATATATTTACGCGACCTAACCCAAAAACCTCTATTATGAATGTAAATACCTGACATACAACACATATTCAGCATTTTATATATATAACGCATGTTTGTTTTCATAATTCTTATTGGTGAAGGTGAAATAATTCACATCCACTGAATGTTTCAATTAATTGGCATACTTCAGGGTTGACATTCGATTAAAAAATCCATTATTTAGTGGTGAATTGCAGTGCCTATAGTGGTTGCAGGGGTGATGTGAACCTATTACAGCACATACAAATTTAAATATATTTATTGTTACACATGCGAATAGATATATACTTATAATGTGAGTTCAAAGAATCAGCTAATGGTTTTATTGATTGTCAGGTCCACCCCTACTAAACAAAGCCTTGTGGCAGATTTGACCCACAGTGATTTATGTGTCATCCTGTTGCATGTGCCAGTGACAATTCAGAAAATGTAAAGTCATAAACATGCATATTCATCCGTGTATGTATACATGTCCATTCCTTTTGCCAATCCACTGCTGGATGAAGGCCTCCCCATGCCTGTGAGGGTTAGGAGGGTTATTAGTCCATACTTCACCATGCTGGTCAGTGCGGGTTCGTGAAGATGAGGCGCATAGATGTGAAAGAATAGAAGTACAGTACAACAATGCATTTTGCTGCACTGCCCTCCACTGCCCACCACCACCTCGTAGCAACACAAACCCTATGCAGAGGTCGCAACCGTGTACCCGTACCCGGCCGGGTACGGGTAGCCGGGTATCGGGTAGGGTACAGGGACGGGTAAGGAATCAAAACCCGTTTGCGACCTCTGACCCTATGGCAACCCGCTTGTGCACTGTAGTCACATGACCAAGCCCTATCCAGGCTCAGCCCTGCTTAGTTATGGAGGTCTCACGAATTCGGCTGCATTCTGCGTGTTGTTTTGGTCAAGATATTCATCCACTTATTTCCATATTCTCCCCAACGTGTGAATGCTTAGTAAAGCGTGTCTAATATGCACCGTACATATTAAAATATGCAGGTTGACAGAATCGCTTATCCGTCCGAGGTGGATAAAATGAGCACCACCTGGATAGCACCATCTGGCGTTAAGGAAACATGGGTCATCATCATGAGAGGCTGAATTCATCCACAGAAACGTGGAATTGCTCAGTAATGCCAACAGAGATGAGTACTTCCCCTGAGCAGGAGAGCAATCTGACTTTTTTGAGGCAGAAATAAAATAAATAACGCATATTTTTTTCTCGAAGTGCTGTTATTTTCTGCATATTCTTGAAATGTTTCATGCAAATGTGCTGCAAAGTATTCAGTCTTGAATGTAACCATACATTAACATACTTACTAGTACTGTATTCTATGTAGGAGTGCTGTACGTTGCTTTATATCAGTCATCGATGGGCCAATTAAGAGTAATTACAAGGAAAGTCTGTGATGAGGTTATCTGCATTGCATTTCATTCCCCAACGTGAGAAAAATCCATGGTATTCCCATGTGAGATCACTGTGATCCAAACAGACAGCAGTGAACCTGAAAAATTATGTTCTCAAGATGTCTCCTGACCCCACAAAGCAAATACGGTGCAGTAGGCAACAGCACATATACAAATGTTGACATGCAGTATTGTAGAAAAGTGAAACCTGTCTTTTATTAATACAGTGTAATATTTGGCCCACATTATATTTGAACAGGCTGACGTAGAGACATTATATCTGAATTGTGTTACAGCAGATACAAATGGTATGGTATTTTTTTTACAAAACAGCAGTCTAGTGCGGTAATGTTTTCTTGAAATTAATTTTCCAATGCGTGACATTGTTATGGCGTTTGCAAATGCATTTTGTGTTTTTTTGTGGGTTGTAAATCAAATGCCATGTCATATTATTCTTGTAAGATGTCATAATTGTTGGTCCAATTTATCATAATTATAAAAGCCAGTGTGCCAAGTCTTAATAAATGATTGGACTCTAGTTGAGTCTGCATGTATAATTTAGAAATGTGAATGTAGCTTATCATTCACATTCAATATTCAGTTTGCATGAATGCATTAAATGTTGACCTTGTTATTCAGAGTGTTTGGAACTGGAATTTTTCTTTTCCTTATTAAATTTCCTTATTATTATTAATATATATTTACAATTCCATTTAGAATTACATCAATACCACACATATTCCAAATGGTAAACAATAATAAATGAAGATATTATCGAAATGCTTTAAACACAAACCATATAAATAATATATCAGGCCAGAGGGTTCATTTTCATTTGGTAAAAAAAACAATTATATTTCATTCGGATGAATGTTCAATTCCTGTTAATGCCTGTCAAATCAATCCATATGGCATCATATGACATATGGACTACAAAGATGGACTTTGACAGGGAAGACATGCTGAAAGGTATGCCAAGATGCATGGAGGAATACTTGAATTACCTCTGAGATACATAAAGAGGAACACATGGTTCAGAAATCAAGTGCAAATTAGAGACATCATATTAAATTGATAAAAGTATCCTCGCTTAGGCAGGACACGGTACATTCGGAAATGTAATGTCGTCTTTGTCGCTATCATCTCTAAAAAGAGTATTCAAATTCCATTAATTAATTAACATTGTTCATGAAATCTCATGAATATACATGAATGAAATAACTTTTATATAAAGCCAATTTGTTAAGCTCATATTTTTATGCAATACTGTTTATTGGCAATCTTAGATAAGGCATACAACCTTATACTGGAATATCCAATTTGGAGTATGTAAATTATACATTTTACATCGTTTCATTACAACCATTTACATCACATGGTAATGTTACTACGTTTGCCTGCACAACCCCGGTGTAGAGACCCATTTATTGGCAATGCACCCAGCTGTGTGCGGTTTTAGACTGAAGCCATTAGTTGAAATACGAAAAAAAATCGATTATCTTTGAAGAATACATACTGACAAGTAAATCCTTGGTCTTGTCCATTTTGTAAATTGCATTTGACAATGTTTTATAGCTTTTTAACTGACGACGCAGTCGTCCCAACCCTCCGCCTTTGTTATCTTCATAGAAGAGAATGTGCTCATTAAAATTGTTTAAAACATGCTTCACCTTAACGGGGGTCTTGTCATGTAAGTGTAAATTCTTGTTTCGCTCAGTGCGTGCGAAGGTTACATTAATGTGCACCTCATGCAATCCTGCCAACTGGGTAATGGGGTTGATGGAAACTAAAGGTGGTGATTCAAAATATATAAACCATGTCAAGACATGAAGGTGGTGTGTCTTCATCAAATGGTGTGAGAGCTATTGCATTGTTCATAATTGTACATCAAAACAACCGCTTGGATGCAGGAGAATGCCATTTAATTTGTATGTGCATGTGTGGAATGCGTTAAATTAGGTGGGGAGCGGTAGCGCTCCACAACGAAGCCGGCGGCCCGAGTTCCATTCCAGCTCATGGCCACCACCAGTGACGATTATCCGAACCAACCCTGGACCTCCTCCAAGGCCGACTTAGTCTCAAATGAGAACCTGGTGCGGTGTGTAAACATCTCTACGGGGGAGACAAAGGCGGACTGGCATGGTCCTGGCCACCCACACCCTCGTGTACGGTGCCGGCCTAAATAGGTGCTCGCTAGCAGCACTTGCCCCAAAGGTCTGTTAAGGCTATACGGGGGATGTGTGTCTTTGTCTTTGTGGAAGCAATGTAGAGGTGGATGGGTAGCCCAGGGAGTTAATACAGTACATCTTGCAGACGACTCCGTTCCAATCCAATTTCAATTTATATAGCATATTCTGTACAAAAAGCAGGGCATGCACATCACGGGAAACCCACAAAAACAAGGGGGTGGAATATGTTCAAAACACTGCATACTGTGACACTGAGCAGGAGACAGCACCTCTGATATATCTTTATTTTATAATGACAGTTGCCCAAGAAATGACACACTTGCTCAAGTGTAGTGAATTATTGGTCTCAGCCGGATCACCAACATTCCCCTTTCTTTCTCATGGCATTTGAAAAGTAACCGACAAAATGTCACAACTGTGTGTTTTAGTTTCAATATCCATTCGATTGCATCAGGGGGTACTTCATGTATAGTGTCCGTACCTCCTGTGTGTGTAACGAGCAGTGGTCTGTTACGTAATGAACAGATTGCACTTCAATGCATTCACATTGGGGAGGAAATAGCCACACCTGCCTTGTGTTGTTCAAACACGATTATGGGCAAAGCTGAAGCCGCGGGTAATTCCTGTGTCGGGTCTTGCATTCGTTGCTTATTCGGGACGTCGCCGCCCATCCATCTTTCACACCACAAATTGCTGACATCCTATTTGACCAACAGAAGTGTTTCTGGAGATGGAATGCATGGCATATATGCAGTAACAATAACAATAATGTTATTGATGCATCATCATCATCATCAGTCGCTTGCCCCTGGCTGGTGCATAGCAGTCCTCATGAAACGTTGCCAAGCGCCCTTACTATCCAGAGCGCGCCACCACTCTGAGCACAGTCCCAGACCGCAGTGTTTGACGTCAACCTCAACAGTGACCGTCCATGTTATCCGAGGTCAGCCCCGAGGTCAGCCTCGGTCCTGCGGTAGCGCCACTGCCGCCGTTGACGGTGGTGGCGCACAGGGCTCTGGTGCGTCACCCAAGGTGTCTCTCCAGGCAACGTGGGTGCGAAGAGGCGAGGTCTCCTGACCGTTTGAGTCGCCACCGGGAATGCTGTTCGACGACTGACCGAGGCGTTGGTGATGTGCTCACTGAAGTGCATGCGAAGTATCAATATTAGGGCCGTCGGGGTTGTCTTGGTGATGTGCAATGTTATGATTTTTATTGTATATATTTAAATACATCTTTTTACATAACAATATTTGCTAGTGTTATGACTAAATGATTAACCTGTGCAGTAAGGGAATATATTTCACCTTGGAATGAAATTACTATTTCACTGTGATGATGCCAATGATAATTATCAAATAAATATATTTTATGAGAGAAAACTCCCCATAATTCCACAAGTAAGCTACTGTAACTCTCGTACGTGCATTTGTAGATTAGCTTACCTTTATCATTTTTATTTATTACAAATTAGTTTGTGCAAATAGAACACAGCACAATTTAGCATTGTCATGGGAATATTTATTGCATATTTAAAAGCCCTTGCCTATATTTTGAAATGTCATTTCTGAATGGCAATGTTCTTTTGCTGTGTTATCATAGGAGCAATGCATTCACGTGAATTCAAGCCGTAACAGCGGAGGCATGCAAATAATGAAGATGTGTACACCTCTGAGAGCTTATCTGCACAAAGGCAGACAGAAATTAAAAGGACAGGTCCTTTATTTATGTTCGACTAAACATTATTATAATAAATTAAACATATTCAAGACACTTACTGCACTTTAGGTGCTCTAGTCTATATAAAATCTGCACAAATAAATCATACACATTTCTCAAAAAATATATATAAATGTTCAAGAATACAGTAATTCAGAAAAAATGCACGCATTTTTAAAAATGAAATCCATGTTGTTTTATAACTACAGTATATATAAAACTATACAGATGTAGTGCCATAGCACTGACTGCTGGCAGAAAAGGGGGATCTGCGGCGTACGGCAGTCCTGATGTCAGCAGGCCAGGATATACACGAGAGGGGGCTCTAGGGGAAAGGTCACAGAAGGGGCACACCAGGAACCCGCTAGTAGGTTCCAGAAAGGGGGCGTGGCCAGGGACGATGGTGAGGCCACGCTCACAGTATAAGAGGGGCCCCTGTAGGGGACCTCGGGGCTCTTGTTGGAGTGGGATCCCCGTTGTGCTGCTGAAGTCCTTCGTCACCGATCTCCTCGTCGTCTTAACCATTCTTCTTGTCGTCGTCTGTCTTCACCATCTCGGGCGTCGCTAGTCATGCAGCCTACCAGCTGTCCTGGCTGAGTAGCATCGCCGGCAATAGACGGACTAATTATTAAGTGTGTTAACCCCGATGGTGCTTGTTAATAAAAAAAGTGCCTCCAAGTCTTATCGTCTCCGAGTTAGTCACTGCACATATGAAACAACTCTGATGACGATGTAGTAAGATACACTTTAAAATTTGGACACAGCCACAATAAGGGATCCTAGGCTTCGTGCTTGTCTTCCAGCTTGTATCTTCCTCCGAACGTCCCCACTCCTCGTCCTCTCCCCTTTTATATTCCTCAGCCCCCTTTCTTGAACCTTCTTGTCCTTGTTTTTCCCTTTGCCAATCCCTGTCCTTCCTCTTTAAAGGATACTCTCTGTTTTCCGATTTGAACTCGTTCAAACCTTATTCCTCCAATCCCTTTAAAAAGTCTGCCTCGCGACCAATCATCGTGGAGGCCTCCTTCTACCAATAGGAGACCTTTTAATTTTCAAATAGCCGTTAGGTTGCACATTGGCCTGGGGTCATCCTTCAGTGATTACACATACATTAATATGGGCAGACCTCGCTCAGCATGACTCCGTAGAACACTGATCCGTTATAGCGCTCTCTGTCCTGGATACATTCTTTACACAAAAATAAATACAATCTACAAAGTTCTTACAACTTAAAGCTTTTGTGACTGCAGGAATTCATATTCTTTGGGTCTTTCGGTAAAGTCATGTAGAACAAAAAAAAGTTGTAGTTTTTTTGTTAATTTTTTTGTTCTACGTGACTTTACCGAAAGACCCAAAGAATATAAAGTTCTTATGACTGAGAACATGTGGCAGCGCTGTCCAAGGAAATGTACCCGCCCTCATCATTCGCTCAGCCAACCTGACATCACTCCCCGCGATTCGATTATCACGATTTGTGGTCAAGGTTCCATTTAAATGTTATTTATTTATTTAGCCAGGTGAGAACTCACCAGACCAGGATAGTCTCAGACTCCACCTAAAAGAAAACCCCACCACAGAAATTGAGACTGAGGGTATCACTAAGATCATGACGGTCCTGGAGCTCTTCTTGCAATTGTAGTGAGTCCAACTGAGTCACAGACGTTGTCTTGGGAGCAACACGTTTTATTAAACTCATAGCACAACTTACTCCAGGCTATTAACACAACATACTCTCGGGTGGTGACCACCCAACTAACCACGCTACGACGGAACGAGACACGGTTCCACTATCCCGATCTGGACCACAAGCTGGGTCACGGACCGCGTGGCTGGAGGCTTCAAGCTTGACGTGGATCTCCTGCCTCTCCAACAGTAAGAACCCCGAGCCCCTCACACAGCTCCCCCTATATCGGGCCGGGCTAGGGCTGGCTCCGTCTCTCGCCCCACCCACCTTCTAGATCTCTTTCGCCTTTGCCCAAATGCTCTGGAGAGTTCTTCTCGGACCATGTGACCACCCATTGGCCCCTTCCACCGGTGACCCCCCTCCAGTATCATCCGGTCACATGTATCATGCCCCCAACGTAACCCCAGCTGGCTGACACTCTCTCGCTCTCTCTCAACGGGAGCCCACACTGCACGCTGTGCGTGGCCACCGCGCTTAACCAGCGCTCACTCAAACCCCCACTAGGGCTGTCGAATATTTTCTAAACTTGTGAAAGAATAGAGATTGGTCTGTAACGAGACACAGTGGGCACGAGTCATCTAAATTGAAAAGCCTTTATTTCAGTTTGTTGTCCCCCCCCCCCGCACCTCCAATTAGCACGGTTGGCTACGTACGGTACGAAAGAAATTCAACATACATACATTTGTAAGCATGCTCCATCTCCACGGACGGATCTTGTGCACTTATCAGATTTTTGTTCCATCGTTTTCATTGTTGGGATCAACATGGTGAAATAAAGAGGAGAACGAGAGCAGGCTGGAGAGGCTTTAGAAAATGGAGCACGATTATGAAAAGGAAGCACACCAATGTACCTGAATTAAAAAAAAAGTCATCAGTGCACACTCTGAGTATGTGCACATTAGAGACATGAGTGCCTGCATTGAGAGAGTAAGGGTGCTGGTGAATATTATGTTCCGTGAGATTGATCTAGCATGCATAATACAGGTTTTTTGGGGGTTAGATCGTGTAAATATATAAATGTGTCTTTAAAACCCGCCACCACTCGACACATCCAATTAGTAAGGTTTGTCACGTAAACGGGACATGCCAATTCGTTACTAGTACAGCACACCAGTGTGTTGGAGAGCCAAGCCACAATATTTACAATCTGAGTGCGACGTTTCTCCAGTAATTACAACCAGCTTCATCAGGCGACAGCCACAAAGCCTACGCGTTAAACTGACCAAGCTTGGTTGAGTGATACACACAAGCGTTCAGGCACGAGCAGATCTGAGAGCGCAATGGTCGGCGTCACATATGATAGACAAGTTTCCTCTTCATCTTGCTGTGCATCAAGATATAGAATTTGGGAGAAGATAATATTAGACATGCAAAAGCATATTTTTGCACGACAAGTCTGGGTTAATGCAGGAAATACATTTTTGAGAGGCAGGTTACAATGAAGGTGACATCCCTGCTGTAGCCAGCTGGGAATCGGCGAAGTGCACCTATTACGCTGTGCATATGAACTATATTTGCTTCGGCTTGTCTCATGTGAGGGACATATCCAGGATGATTTTTTTGAATAATAAACACCTCACCATGATGTGGCTCGTTCCATCGCTAATTACAAACACAGCCGTGTCCTTATGAGGATTGCTTGGCCATGCTGATTGACATATTCCATAATCATTCATCAGGCTGGCAGGTTTAGATTTGTTGCATGAAAAATGTATGCAATTGACTTCCCATGGGAAGTATCTACTGTATATTTCATGCATTTCAAATGCAATGTATTTGTAATTATAACAAAGACCAGTTTAAGAATTTAATGACATTGTGTTTCTTTATTTCGTGATGCATTTTAAATTAACAATAGTAAAAGCAATGACGTAAATTATAATACAGTGTTTCACTTACTCGAAATGGTCTGATGGGATTTTGTTTTTTAAAAGTGTTATTAAAGATAGTTTTATGAACAAACATTGGTTCTCTGTGTAATATCAAGAATTGAAAATATGATATGCTCAAAATAGCTATTTTCAGTTAAAATATTTTAAAAAATGTATTGGAAGAGGCCACCATGTATTTGAAAATAAAAACTTAAAATCATAAAAATCTAAAACCAATAATAATATTAATACTTCATTATTCATTATGTAACGGGTTCCGGAGACACTTGTAGATGTACTTCTTTATTACAATACAACACTCCAACAGTACTCCAACTCTCCAACAGTCCTGATACTCTGTTACAGCCTAGGTACACAGCCTAACTACACAGCCTAGATACTCTACTCTGGCTACGCTCCGGAACTCGCCCTCACAAGGTCGTAGAGTCGGGAGTTCCAGAGTCGGGAGTTCCAGAGTCCCAGCGCTGGCTCTCGCAGCATCCCAGGATCTTCAGATGGCTGGTCGTGGGTCTTGGGACTTGAGTTACAACTGGGCCCTGATCGTCCAGGGAGCTCTCCTTTTATGCCTGGTCTAACGAGGGGTGGGGCCGTGTGCGCCACCAGACATCCCACAGAGCACACACAGCCCCCCCCCCCGTTGGCGGCGCCCAGGGGATTAAGCGCCTGGGAACCCAACGCCTGGCGCCCAGAGGCTTAAGCGTCTGGACCCCCTGGGAACCCAGCGCCTGGCGCCCAGAAGCTTAAGCGTCTGGACCCACCTGGGAAACCAGAGCCCCCAGCAGCCCCTCCCTTCTTATGTCACTACAATTATATAAATAATCCCATAACAATTATACCATGTATGCAAGTCAGTAACGTAAACATTGCATGACATTTTAATTGGTAAAATTGTAGCGTTGAATGCCTCAGCAGACCCGACAAAACAATGTCCATGACAGAGGATAAACGTCGACTTTATTTCATTCGCAATGACAATGAGTAGTTCTGAAAGTTATAAGTCTCTTGCCTTCACTTCCATCACAGTCTGCTTCCAGGTGTTTTTAATCCCATCTTATCAGTTCTCTCGCCCCACTCGGCAGCTCCACCTTCACAACCAAAGACGGCCACTGAATCGCGCGCTTTCAGATGCGCTTCTGCGGCCGTCTGGAACGCTCTTCCTTCCGATATTAGGAAGCCACTGGAGCAATGCACTTTTAAATCTCGATTGTGTTTAGTTTTGTTGTCCCTTCACATCTCAGACGAGCACGGTTGGCTACGTACGGTGCGAAAGAAGTTCAGCATACATACACCACCTCTCCACAGGCTCTTTTCTCATCCAGGTCTCTCACCCTCCAGAGCCTTTAGGCGCGGGTGGGTTGATTCTAGGAACTTGAATTGTGAGAAGAGACAAGACGTTGGGAAATGAGTGACAAACAGTTACTCACCAGTGACTTACGGCCTACCCGTACCCGTATCCGGTCGCACCAGGGTCGCAAACGGGTACCCGTACCCGTACCCGGCCAGGTACGGGTAGCCGGGTATCGGGTAGGGTACGGGTATCGGGTACCCGGTTGCGACCTCTGCTCGACAGCCCCACTTTCACAACCACCACCTCTCCCCAGGTCTATGGCTACCTCTTGCAGAGCTTGCCATGCACTTCCAGATCTCCTCCTCCAAAATCTACCCTCAACAATAAAACCAATTCCTTTCATCCAGATTTATCGTTCACTCACCTCTTTTGTCCATCCTTACAAAATTAACTATGAATTCATATTGATCAGAATCTCGGTCATATTCCATGGAATTTAACCATTCTCCCCTTGCTCATCGTTCTTGTCTTTCTTGTTGTATGAGATGCTAACGCAGCCTCTCAACAACCTTCATGATGTACGTAATATTCCTCAGTCGTCTAGATTCACTGAATCCACATTCAAGTCTGTCCACTGGGGCCTGTGCTTTCTCTATGATCACACTCGCCTGCACCACCACAAAATGGCAATTGCATTTTAATCGCCTTTCAAACACCATCTCTTGCTTTCCCTGCTCCAGCAATCTTTCCATTCTATCCAGTTGCTTGTCCAATTCCCATTCATTGCACAGATGTAATGTGAGGAATAGCCTTTACCTGGTGATATGCTGTGTATATTGTTTCTAAATCCTCAAATTTAAGGGACAGACTTCATATATTCTACTGTCACCTATTATTATAGAATATCTGCAACCTTTCGTAATTCACGCACAATGTTTTACAAAACAAAACATCATAAAAGAGCATCTCACACTATATTACAAATGTGATCATCATAGTAAAGCACGCCACATTTTTTTCTTTTCACAGCAACAATTACATAAACAAGCCTTGTAATTCGCCTTTGGTGATTAAATATTTGTTTACGCTGCAGTATTTAACATTTAAATTTCACCCAAAGGAAAATTGGGGCAAGGGTCTGCGCTGTGGAGTTAATTGGAAGGAATCCCAGTGATTATATTTCATTCCACAGCATGGTCCGCTCATTTCTTTTGCTCCCATTTGAACGTCTTAAATTGGAGTACGCTACATACATATGCTGTGTTAAGCAAGATGGATTTGTGCTGGTTTGCTGGTATTTTAGTCATTTATATTACAATAAAAATATACATTATCGTACATTGCAATCTGCATGTATTCTACATTTAAATATGTCATACATGCCCTTTATTAAAGCTGATTTCTGTAACAGTTGCTTAACTTTCCACACTATTGTTGCAATTTCTGCAGATCAAGAATTCTACTAAATATCGTGTTCGTCATGGGATAAATGCAGCAATAATTGATCACCGTTCCACAGGATAATTTAGTTATAATTATAATTTCCAAATACTTACCATGTGTTTTATCAGTTACTCATAAAACAAACTACACAGAAAGCGTATACACATTACATGTTACTATGTAACTTAAATAGCAGGGAAGCGTGTAAACTACTTTTTAGATATACAAGTGTAGAGGAGTAGAGGGGAGTGGTGGCGTCGTGAGCGCTGTCCGGTGCGGTGGCATCACGGGACGTGGGGTCGCGCGCGCTGGACAGCGCACGTGACGTCACCCCTCCTAGGGTATTTAAGGGAGACCCCGTGACGTAAGCGGGGTCACTGGAGGAACGGGGATAGTAGAAGGGGTAAGAGGGAACCTGGGATAGTGATACATGTTAATACACCCTGGCGGAAGCCCTTAACTCGCCTCCGTCTCCGAGTACGTCCGTCGGAACTACTCAACACAAGTAAACGCCCATTTATTTCTTGGCAACAGTAAGTAGGCGACAAAGTTTCTCTCAGCCAAGGGGTGCACTAGCTGAGGAGGTTGTGAATGCTAAGGGAGTATAATTAAGACTCAATTCCAGAGTGAAATGACAAGAGTCCTTCACATGCCAAGGCACAAATAGGAAACATTGCCTCCTGCCTCTCATCGAACCAGACAAAGTCTTGATTTACACGTGGGTAGTCCTATCACCTGCTCCAGTCAGATTTTAAGCCGATTATTCTTGCACCCCTAATACACATTATATTGTCCACAGTCAGTAAATCCTTAACATTCCTGGAGAACGGCACGAATACTAAATCCGCGAATTTAAATACTTTAATATTTTTCTAATACTTAAAGCTCATCAGAAAAATAGGCTTTAGGCGACATATACATAGATTTGCTTAAACCATGAACATATTAATTGTATGTATGTATATATTAATAAATATATATTGTATCGTATTGTGTTATTTAGCTAACCTTTAATAATGATTAACATAAACATATTCAAAAGTGCAAATATCAACGCGTGAATAAATACATACATGGATGTGTTACGTGTCGTAATTCACAAA
The DNA here is from genome assembly GCF_015708825.2 of Lethenteron reissneri. Lineage (NCBI taxonomy): Eukaryota > Metazoa > Chordata > Hyperoartia > Petromyzontiformes > Petromyzontidae > Lethenteron > Lethenteron reissneri. The sequence goes on from NC_083801.1 coordinate 7,933,672, forward strand.
AACTTTGCAATGGGAAGCAATCGCGTGCAAACGGTGCGGGCAGACAAAGGCGGAGTGAGGAGGGATCTCTATGGGGAGGGGAGGGATCGTCGTGGGGGCAAACATTCGCGGTCTCACCCAGGGGCGGTTTCTTCATTAGGGCGATTTGGCGACGCACCACCAATGTCATTCAACCACAGAGTCACGCTAGCTGTCACTGTCAGCCTCTGGATATAGTCCAATCAGCGTCATGTCACGTTCTGTGGAGTACCGCCTCTTTTTGGGCGATTTCCCTCCAGCTGAGAATCGCCCCGAGTGGCCCCATAGACTTACATTCAAAGATGTTTTTTTTCGAACGGGGGGCGCTGCAATGCATTCTCTATGGCTTCCGGGAGGGCTCGCCCTAACGTGCTTACGTCATCATACGTGCTTACGTCATCATACGTAAGCACGTTTCATCCAACAATATAATTTATTGCCACCTAGTGGAATCTTTAATAAAATAAACTTGAGTGGTTTGTTTTAATAGAGAGTATAGAAACAAACAAGATGTATTGTAAGAGTCACTTTATTTTTCATTAATATTAAAGAAGTGAAGTTGCCTTTACATGCTTAAGCTGTTAATTTATCCATTGCATGGGTGGACCTTATCCTTATCAATCATCCAGACATTTGCCCCCCCTGAGAGATTTTGCAGGAGCCGCCACTGGTCTCACCGCTGTCATGACATCTTGTCGGGTACTCGCGAGCCAAGGACGCGAATATAATGAACACATTCCTGCGGAGGGAGCTGGTAGGAACCTTGGGTTGCTCGGTCAATGGCCAGGGTCAACGGCGGCGTGGTGTATTCCGCAAATATGCCCGACTGTGAGGGCGGGCACAAGCCGGCGTGAGTAGGTTAAACGTTGAGTTTTATAAGGGCACCACGGGGTGACCAGCCCCTCCCCTCCCCACCCAGCCCCACCCCTCCCACCCAGCCCACCCATCCCCTCCCCACCCTCCCCACCCAGCCCCTCCCCACCCACCTTCCCCTCCCCACCTAGCCCTTCACTCCCCACCCAGCCCCTCCCTGCACGACGGACGGACACAATAATCTCCTGTGGGCTGGTGTAACCAGGAGGTTCCTACCAGTATAATTCAAATGTATAATGCGCATTCCATGCGAGGTTCCTAAAAGCAGGATATAAAAACAAAACCAAGGCAACCGACTAAACTTAAAAGGGAAGGCCAGTTTAAAGGGATTGGTTTCAAAGCAGACAAATATATCTACCGACTCCCATTGCCATATAATCCCGCTAAAATAGACGTGAATTCGCAAAACCGCGATTATAAAGCACACACACAACCGCGCATATTAAGGGTGTGTTGTATATATTTCTAGATATATGTATTTCGCTGTTCGGGGTTTAGATATATATATGTAATAATATTAATGATGTGGTCTTATTATAATTATTATTGGCACGTTATACATTTGATCATGGGTAATATATTACTATGCAAAACTTTGTTTGAAAACTTTATTTTTGTTTACAAATATTGCCAATGATTGTTTATATCCTGACAAAAGAGGGTAAACATGGTGCTAAAGTCCAAGCATTTTAGTTCTGTTTTATATTTGCAACAATCAATACTGGCTTATTATTGTTAATAGAGCCTTAAAATTATTATGGCATGCTTTAGCATCTCAGTTTTAAAACTTGAAAATGCTTTTATGGATTACATATACTTATAAAATGCTGTTGTATCACTTGTAGTCTAAATTGTTTCTCAAATGTAAACCACTTTATAAAACTTTAGTTTTCATACCACTCAATTTTAGGTGTTGTATTTATTCCATATAATTGTTTAACATTTACTTGAAACCAATTTTTTTTATCGATGTGTAAAAAAGAGGAAAATATACACTTAAAGTTAATGAACACAGAGTTGTGAACATGTATGTGTATGGTACATTTAAATGGTAGTTCTCAAGGATACAATTTGGCACACATTTCTACGTGTCTTGAGGTAGCAAAGGCAATCTTTTTAATGGCAGAATTCGATTGTGATGAATCGTATATTTCTTGCAGTGTGATTTGGGTGGCTTTCTCCTCATCACCCATAGCCTTGAGATCACAGCTCAAAAATGATACATTTCACGGATGACCCTAGACTAGGCATTTAAGCCCTGAGGTGCTTTATCGGTGAAGCTCAATATTTATCTGGTCCACTAGAAGACCCTTTTCCCCACACCTCCGATTTCCCCGACACATCCGATTAGTAAGGTGCGTACGGTGTAAAAGAACTTCAACATACACACATTTCCAGAAGATGTCATCAAACACAAGGTGAATTACGGGAATTGTAACCACTTCACTGTTTGATAATTTTATCTGGAGAGTTATTGTTTGTTTCTCACTAATGGGGCATTGATAGGTAAAAGAGTATCAGGAACTGGCTGAGATGAGGTGTAATGGTCCAAAAAGCGGAGTAAATTATCGGATTGGTGAAGCTTTTAAAAAATTTTGAAACATTATTTGCAAGCATGGTTGTTCAGAAATATATGTATGTAATAATTAAATAATTTTTATCCATATTCCTAATATTCTGCATACTACACAATCAATCATGCTGCCTTTCATAATAATTAATCCTCGAACCAAATACAGTATTTTCTTTTCACATTCATACCATTACCTTGAACTCCTGCCTACCCATCCACTTGCCTGTCTTATCTACACGTATACCTCTCTTTTCAATCCACTGCTGGATGGTGGCCACCCCTATCCTATGTGCACTTATAGATAGTAATAATAACGTAATATTTATCTCCAGGAAAGCCTCACTGAATCTGAAGAATTTTGTCCAGCCTGCAGCATTGGGATGCATGGCCAATTCAATTTAAATTAGCGGTTAAGCATCGTGAGAACATAATGCTATTAATTCACATCGGATTGTTAATTGATAACCGTTGAACCGGCAAACGTTTTTAGAATCTATGAGCGGTTCTTAAAATCAGGAACCGGTCATTATTTCACGTACAATATTAGTAATGACTGTAGTTGCTCGGTTAACATCTAAAGGCGAAACCCTGCAATTGCTATCTTGTGCCACTGCTGGCAGAAGGACCTCCACTAGAGGAAGCTCTCAAAGTGAATGTATCTTCTCTTCTATGCTGATCAGACGTCTTTGAAAGCGATGGGGGTAGATATCCTTCACACCACTTACACGTAACCTGCCGATCGACTAACTGTGGTGCACCCATTAATACTGCTGGGTGAACAGACAAAGGTGGGGGGATTTAAAAAAATATATCCCATTGTTTCAACTGCCTTTATCATTTCGATTTAAAGCTTTCGTGACTGCAGGGATTCATCTTCTTGGTTCTTTCGGTAAAGTCACGTAGAAGGGAAATAATCTATATATATAAAATCGTGCATGTCTGTCTGTCTGTCTGTGTGTGGATTTCGGACCATACGCACTTTCATTGGACGGCGGTTGCCCCTGGCAACGGCTAGCCACGCCTTCGCCACTTTCATAGGCTCCGTAAATAATTAAATAATAGCCATTACACAGTATTGTTGGAGCGCTGAGGGGGGGGGGAAGGCACGCCACCCGTACCCTGCCTTTGCCGGCTGGACAATTTTGGCGAGGCCGCAGGCTCTGCACGCTACTAGGCCTCGACACCCACCACGCCACTCTGAGGTAAATTCATCAAAGTTTTTCCTACTATTCACTCCACCCCCACCACAATGTGTGCTATTTATATTACTTTTAAACCCAACGCGCCAACAATCGATTACTTAAATGTTCACTGTACAAATAGTCATTAAGTTGGGTCAGCGTACTGCCAGTCTATCATGTAGACTGTAGCCTGCTTATTAAACTCGGTGAGCGTACTGCCACTCTATCATGTACACTCTAGCCTGCTTATGAAGCTGAGTGCGTGTACTGCCAGTCTATAATGTGGACTGTAGCCTGGTTATTATAATCGATTCTTTATATGTTCTTTGTACAAATGGTCATTAAGCTGGTTGAGCGACCCCAGTTCCATTCCAACTCACGCCCACCACCGCTGACGATTATTTGAAACGGACCTGGGCCTCCCCTAGGTCGACTCAGCCTCAAACGCGTAACTGCTGTCGTGTGTGAACATCGTCACTGGGGAGACAAAGGCGGCCGGCCATCGTGGATCCAAGTCCCGGGCGAAGCCGGATCATGTGTATGTGTGTATGTGTTTATGTGTATGTCTGTGTGTCTCTATGTATGTGTGTATGTATGTGTGTGTATGTGTTTGTGTGTATGTGTGTGTGTATGTATGTCGGTTTTTTTGTATGTCTTTATGTGTATGTCTGCGTGTCTGTATGTATGTGTGTATGTACGTGTGTGCATGTGTTTGTGTGCATGTATGTGTGTGTGTATGTATGTGTGTGTATGTGTTTCTGTGTATGTATGCGTGTGTACGTATGTGTGTTATGTGTGTGTCTGTGTGTCTGCATGTATGCGTGTGTGTATTGTGTATGTGTTTGTGTGTATGTATGTGTGTGTTTGTGTGTATGTGTTTGTCTCTGTGTATGTATGTCTGCATGTATGTGTGTGTATGTGTTTGTGTGTATGTCTGTGTGTGTATGTATGTGGGTTTTTTTTATGTGTTTATGTCTATGTCTGTGTGTCTGTATGTATGTGTGTATGTACGTGTGTGTATGTGTTTGTGTGTATGTATGTGTGTGTATGTATGTGTGTGTGTATGCGTTTCTGTGTATGTATGTGTGTGTATGTATGTGTGTTATGTGTGTCTCTGTGTGTCTGCATGTATGTCTGTGTGTATTGTGTATGTGTTTGTGTGTATGTATGTGTGCGTTTGTGTGTATGTGTATGTCTGTGTGTATGTATGTGTTTGTGTGTATGTGTGTGTATGTATGTGTGTGTATGTGTTTGTATGTGTTTGTGTGTTTACGCTCGCATTACACAAATGTGTTGCAGGTCTAAGGCGTTCCTCGCGCAGCATTGCCGCTTTCTTTTTTCAGTCGTTTACTGCCGTACGCACCCTGACAGTCGTGTGTGTCTGCAGCAAGCGCGTGTATGTGTACCTATGGACGCGCGCGCGTGTGTTGTGTAGGGGGAACGGTAGTGTAGTGCTTAGCGTGCTGTCTGTGTCTGTGTGTGTGTGTGTCTGTCTGTGTCTGTCTGTGTGTGTGTCTGTGTGTGTGTGTCTATGTGTGTGTGTGTCTGTGTGTGTGCGTGTGTGGTGTGTGGGGAGCGGTAGTGTAGTGGTTAGCGTGCTGTCTGTGTGTCTGTGTGTGTGTGTCTGTCTGTGTGTGTCTGCGTGTGTCTGTGTGTGTGTCTGTGTGTGTGTCTGTGCGTGTGTGGTGTGTGAGGAGCGGTGGGTGTAGTGGTTAACGCTACGCTGCGCTACAAACCCAGCGAACCGAGTTCCATTCCCGCTCACGGCCACCACCGGTGACGATTATTTGAACCTCCCCTAGGTCGACTCAGCCTCAAACGAGTAACTGGTGTGGCGTATTAACATCGCCACTGGGGAGACAAAGGCGGCCGTGCGTGAGTGGTGAGGGAGGGAGAGTGGTGAGGGAGGGAGAGTGGTGAGGGAGGGAGAGTGGTGAGGGAGGAAGAGTGGTGAGGGAGGGACAGTGGTGAGGGAGGGACTCAGCCGCAAAACGAGTAACTGGTGTGGCGTATTAACATCGCCACTGGGGAGACAAAGGCGGCCGGCCGTGGTGGATACAAGTCCCGGGCGAAGCCGGGTAGTACAGCTAGTATAATAATAAAAATCAAACATAATAAAATACAATTCTCACGACGTTTCGGCCACAACGTAAGCAGCCGTCCTCATGTGAAGAACAAGTCTGTCGTTCAAACGCTGTCTTTCCGACAGACCTGTTCTTCACCTGAGGACGGCTGCTTGCGTTGTGGCCGAAACGTCGTGCGAATTGTATTTTATTATGTTTTATTTTTATTATTTTATTATTTCCCTTCTACGTGACTTTACCGAAAGAACCAAGAAGATGCCTTTATCATCTGAACGTGTTTAGGGAAATGGTATCCAGCACATGGCAAGCATAACATTACCAGTGCGGTCAGTGGTATCCACAAACACTGGTGTTGGTGCCGCTGCTGCTGGGTTTTCTTTGAACCGGTTAACGTCTATAAAAGGACAGCTATTAATTAATACGGTAAGACCGTTTGTATAAATAATGAATGCAATGTAATGGGTGGGGGGCATTGCTAAGGGTGGCTTGGCAAAGTAGGCGCCAAAGCGGTGTGTTAAGCCGTGACAAACAGAGGAGTCCTCCTAAGTGCCTTAGCAACCTCAAACGTCTAATGTATGAACCAAATGTGAGTAGGCGCTTGGCACGTGCGATCACAAAAATGTCACGCGAGCCATTTTCCTCATTAGGCGCTTTCCACCCCGCTGTCATTACCTTCTGTCTGCCGCCTTTCAATGGTACTCGCTGTGCAGCTGTGCCTTACATTAAAAAAATTCACTTTGTGGGACCACACCGGATGAAGAGGAAGACTGCCATTTTATTTTTATTTGTTGCCAGAGTTAAAATATATAAAGGGCTCTGTTGATGCACTCATTTAATCTGCAAAGGACACTGCTATGGAGTCATGATTATACTTTTCACAGATAATCCTAACGTTATATTTTGTTGAGTACTTAGCAATCTAAGACTATGTACTTATGGATGCCCGTTAAAAATGCATAACATGTCAAACCCAATTAATGTAGAAAACATTACATTTCATTACTTGGTTTAAATGGTCACGATACATTTAATGTATTAGAGAATGGTTTTGGATGGGTTGTGTTTTTTGTTGTTGTAGCTATTATGCATTTGCAGTTTCTACTCGCACCTTATAATTATATTACAAAAGTTTGCAAAAAATGTATGTCTACAATAATTATTAAACAAGGTTTCTGTTTAAACAAATGTTGTTAGGAAATAGCATAACACTACATTCACATCTTGACTTAAAGCGTTCGTGACTGTAGGAATTCATATTCTTTGGGTCTTCACACTTTATGCCGTTTTCTAACAATGCTTTTTATTGGTGGGCCATGCCAGCCTTAATAGGTGCTCGCCAACAACACTTGCCCAACAGTCTAATAAAGGCTATAATGGGAGTGTGCCCTATGATCATGTCACACGTGGTCTTCACTCAGAATGCTCTTACACATAAGCCAAAGGCCTCCCATTCTCAAATAATCTGAATTATATCGTAGGATATTGAATCTATGGATAGTGCAATAACTGTTGACTTCCTACAAATCAGTAATAATTTTATTGATTTATGAGGGATGATTGGTTGAGGCGATTTGAGCGTGAAACGATACAGATGTGAGAAGGAGAGCTCTGCCACTGTGCTATCTGTACGGGTTTCAAGAATGAATCGAGTCGTATAATAATGACCCCTCCGTTCTTAAATAATATAATAAAAGGACCAAAACGTGAGTGGCAGAAAGTCACCGTACTGTAATTAGATTATACAGGTTTTTTTTACTATCTATAAAGTGTCCCAACTACCAATTATGTTCATTTAAAGCATTTTTTATTTTGTTTGAGGGCCAAGTGTGTCTCAGTAAATTGAATTAAGTAAAAGTTATTAGAATTGTAAAGAGGCTTTCAAGCAATTAATTTCCAAAATGCTTTCAACCAATGTAAAATACTAATATTCATTTAGTAGATTACATTAAATTAGCAACTTTCAAAGCAGACAGTTGCAACGTAAAAAATCTGTTAGGATTTTAAAGCATCCCTGGCCAATTGGAAGCGCAATAGAGTGTTTCGAAAACTAAATGACGAAAACAGTAAGATAGGTTGCCATTGCATTTACTGTTCTTCATACAATAACACACGAGAAACTGCAGGCCAATACACTTCTTATGAAATCATATGTAAATATATGATACTTAGACATACAATGTCTAGGTTTTCAACCAAAAGCTATTAACTGGTGATATAGTGTGGCTATTAAAAAGATGCGAATCATCACTAAATGCAAGTGCATCCAAAATATTAATTTGAAATCCAACAAAATTAATAGCACTGAAAAACGTGTTCAAAAACAACAATTCTCGTTTGTTCATGTTGTAGTGGGTTAAATTCAGGTGCACAATGGACTTCGGAGGCAACACTATTTATTAGCTAACACAACAGGTAACACTTAACATAACGACTTCAGGTGGTAGCCACCGTTCCTAACTTAGCTAACCCACGGGGGTACTACATCACTGGACCAGGACAGCCCAACACGCTGCCTGGTCCATGAGCGGAGACCGGAAAGCTTCATCCCAGAGATGACCCAGCAGCAGAGCAGAACAGCCCAGAACGGCCCAGCTCTCCGTACACACCCCACTTATAACCACTCCGGCGTGGCCGGCTCCGCCCCAGGCTACGCCCCCCTTCCCGATCCTTCGGGAAGGCCCGAACCCCAACCACGTGACCTCCCTGGGTCCCCTGCCCCCCCGTTTATCCGGTCACGTGTCCTGTTGGGTTCACGCAGAGTGTCACAGCCCGACACGACCCCCGTGACACCTGCCTACAGCCCCCATACCGAGCCAATACAGTAGTGTCGTTCTACTACACTACGATTTAATAGCTATATCAATAAATATCTTAATCTGTGTCTCAAAACCCACTAGGGTACTTCCCGACAAGGTAGAAAGCTAACATTTGGTACATAGGTAGCTTTTAGGACACAAACAACAGGAACATTTCTTATTTGGTGCTTTCGGTAAATTCACATAGAGAGAAATGAAATAATAATAGAATACGACGTTTCGATTGCAACACAAGCAACCATCATCAGGTACAAATGAATGAGAAAACAAACATAGTAAACTTGGAAATATAACGCAATACAACACGGAGAGTCGGCCAACACAACAGTCAACACCCCACCTGGTTGATTACGCTCTTCCAAAGATTGCTAAATTCGAGAGAGAGAGAACGTAATCAACCAGGTGGGGTGTTGACTATTGCGTTGACCGGCAGGAGGCCGCGATGGCGGGGAGGATGCCGTGATACACTCACTCATCTTACACTGACTCACTCACGCATCATACACTGACTCACTCACACATCATACACTCACACAACCACTGACCCATTCACTCATCATACACTGATTCACTCATCATACACTCACTCATAATACACTGACTCACTCACACATCATACACTCACTCACACTACCACTGACTCACACATCATACACTGACTCACTCATCATATGCTGACTCACACATCATACACTCACTCACACTACCACTGACTCACTCACATCATACACTGGGAGTGTCATGCTGCCAAATATGGCTGCAAGTTTGGTCGTACATGTTATGTATATCGTTTATTGTTAAATTTGAATCAAAGTTCCTATGATTACTGTTGTTACATTGTATTTTATAGCTTTATTTTGGTGATTTCGAAAACACATGGTTAAGCCATGTTTCTTGCGGAAGTACGGCGTTGGCCTGATAACTTGAATCTAAATTGTCTTATGGTTGTTATTGTTTGTCTTGCATCACACTGGGATTTTTGACACAGCGTTGCAATACGGTGTTTTTTTTTCTGGAAGATTTGCTGGTTTATCCAGGATGTTTCTGTTGCGCGTCGTCGCTTTAAGATGTTATCTGTTCATATTTTGTTTGTTGCGGTTGCACCCGACTCAAGAGCCGCATGGCTCACAGGTCTATACCTAGTACTGTAAATGAAACTTGAAACATTAGCTTCCTCGCCCATCTCTAAACCTTTATAAACAGCCGGCCTCAGCAGCGTTCCCCCTCTTTTTTCTCCTGATGACGATTGTTTGTGTTGCGATCGAAACTTCGTGATATCATTTTTTATTCACTTTATTTAACATTTTATTTCTCTTATTTTATTGTTATTTTTATCTACGTGACTTTACCGAAAGATCCATAGACTATAAGAAGTTGATTCAAGCCAACAATTTTAGTTTTTGGTAGAAAAATGCAGATTTTTTTTTGTAGTTCTTAGTCTCTGACCATAGATAAAAATTGTAAAAATAATATCAGGTTCATTATTATCTTTATTGAAAACGTTTGCCTGGCGAAGACAGGCTTTATGAACGAGTAACAATATGATGCTCATTGCATGTCCGTCGCTGTCAGTAGTCCCATCGTAAGTGCACAGCTGCATGATTATTATTTAACGGTGATTTGTCCACCTATGACGAGCCACGCTTCTAAGCACAGCACATGCTGTTCCGTCTGCATAAAGCACCCACACTTTGAGTTGCCTAAGCATGGGAGTAAATTGTTCTATTTGGAGCCACACTTTTCTTAACAGAATGACATATGTAATGAGGAGGCGGTGCATTTGAAACAAGAATAATTTTTTTCTTGCTGCAGTTCGATGGTGATGTACAATTGGAGGTCAGGGCGTTGTAGTATGGTCATTGGCTGAAGCCAAGATCATTTGCTGAAAAATCTGCAGATATTTGTTATATCCTTTGTTTTTTCGAGGACATTGTAGGTTTGTTAAAATCGGGTTTTTGCGTTCCCAGTAATCACATGAATAAATTGTAAAAAAAAACCTCCTGGCCTTGCCGCACATTTAGAAATTTCTTGCAATAAGGAAATATATTGTTTCTTTTTTAAATTGCAAAACGACGGCTGCTGCTACGATGTAACGATTATAAGACTTGCCTTTTAATCTCGAGATAGCAATGTCGATTCGATCGCCTAGCACGACAATTGAAACAATGCGTGCGTTTCTTAAAATCCCCTTGCCACTGTCCATCCAGCAGTGCAATGGGAACAAGCAGTCAGTTGATCGCATGGTGGCGTAAAATGTGGGTAGCATGAGCAAGCAATTTCATGGCTGCACCTTTACATTTTAGCTAAACGAGGGAAAATGTACCACGTGGTGGCTTAGGTTTGCCGCTGGTGCCTTAAAATGACTGCTACTGACCAAATCGGAGTTGCATGCATCGCTCGATTTAAACACTTCCACTGGCATTGATTACAGATGCCTGACTTAATAATCTGCTATGAAAATTATCACCAGTTTACGATTAACAACTCTCGTTTAACAGCCCAAGCAAACACTTACATCGATGGTTTGTCTATGTATAGGACACGAGTTGGTTTTTTTCTGGTAATTTTTTATAATCTACTGACGACCAAGATTTTCGCCGTGGCAATTTCCCTCAATATGTGATTTGCATGGCCTAATTGAATGAATGGCCAAAGCTGGCCAATGCTGGCCAATGCTGTAATGGGCACATTACAACGTTGCCTCTGTCCACCCAGGCACTGTCCACTCAGCACTGTATGTATGTTGAATTCTTTCAGCCCGGACTTAGCCAACCGTGCTAATCGGAGGTGCTGCCTCATATTTCAAATGAATTTGCACTCTTTTGAAGCTTTCATCGTTCAGTTGTTGTCATCATGCTGAGAAGAAATATGTTCATTGCATGTTCATACACTTCTGTGATTTGTCACGTGCATATGGCACATCTGTGAGACAAGACCTTATTTTGGGTAATTACAATTGACATGTAATTCAATTTTGAAAGCTGGGTATTTAAACACTTTTAGCTAAACATGGCAAAAACGCATCATTGCATTAACAACGAATTCGATCAATTTTGATTTACAAGCTAGCAAATCTCCATCATGAAGACAATTTTTCCCAAAATTACGAATGACCATATACATTTCATGGAAAAACTCTTTTTGATTTTATTGGTGAGATAATGTTGTACTGCCTAATAGTGCACAATGCAGTTAATGCTTGCTGTGTAACTACATGTGCAATCATAATATGTACAGTACTTTCAAAACCATTAATATTTATGCTGTGCTAAAAGGAATTCCAAAGGCATTGCATCTGTGTTATGCTCTATGCCATAACCTCTGAATACGTGTGCGTAATTGCACATTGAACAATAACCATCCACAAACTCAAAGTGTAATGTTAATACGGGGTCAGTAGGTAGGTCAGATAAGCAGGCTTGCATCACTCAATATTTGTCCTAAAGGGGCTCCTGTTGGTCATGAGTGGCATGTGCCTACCATGTAGTGTTTCATCTTCAGAGAGATTCATTCTAGGTACGGAGTATACAAACGTTTGTAGCAGGTGGAATATCATACATAGCAAAGGGTGAAGGCGCAGTCCCTGCAATTTCTTGCTCATGCCACTGCTGCCAGAAAGGCCTCCACTGGAGGGAGCTCTGGTGAACCCCTCTCATGGCTATTTTGGCCTACTCTTCCATGTTGGTGAAACGTCGCCCATTCAAGTACTAACCGAAGTGTATTTATCGGTGATCATCCTTAGACACCATTGGTTGATAGGATAAATAGGCTAGCGAAAGCCTTAAAACGATCACACATCAACGGAACGCTGATCTGTAGAAGAACGGAAATATTGTGGGGGGAAATGTTGAATAAGTGGCAGGTTTTACAAAGGGAGTACAAGCACTAAACAACATCCCACTGGAGGGGGGTGAGTGTAGTGCCATGTTATGTACTGCAGAAGTTTAATAGTAGCAATTGTTGTACATTTTACAGGAACCAAACTATAAATTGTAAATGGGAATTAAATTATCATGCAATAAATGCATCTATGACAATGTACCACTAATTGCTAATCATTGGGTCTGTTGGACATTATAATTAATTTTACATGGTATACAGTAAGCCGATGTATAATTGAAATTACACGTTTTTCAATAGTTATCATTCATAACCTGACACCTCGATGTTCTCAGACAATATATTTTTTCACACAATTTCTGAGCACAAGGCTGAAGGCCAAAACTTAGCACTATCAAAGTTGTAATATAGAAGAGTTAACATGTTTCTTGAATTGAGCAAGGTCACTGTAAGAGCTTGGGAAAAGAGACGATGGTCGGGAATTCCAAAGTGATATTTTACGAGGCCTCACCAAAACTCAATTATGAATCCATTTAATGCACTTTGTCAATCCATTGCTGGAGGAAGACCCCCCCAGTCGTAGTGGTTGTTTGACCATACTTCACCACACTGGTCTGTACAGGTTGGAGAAAGCTGTGATGGGCCCAAGGTTCAGATGTCACTCACCACCGTGGCCAGGTATTGACCTCAGGTTGCCGGGTTCAGAGCAGACTGCGTGAATGACTGCCCGACCACTCCCTACCACCATAGTGTAATATTACGTGAGCAAATTAATTCTACTTGTTTTTCGAAGTCATCAAATGTTGTTTTAACCCTCATTTTTTTGTTTTCTGAAATCTGCTGGCAAAAGATGAAAACCAATGAAAGTAACTACAAATTTACACGCGTGGGTTTATTCAAATACCTTTTTTTTGTATTTCGTTTTAAGCAGTTGCTCAGGAATCATTTGAACATGCATTATATCTATCACATCTTGCCAAGTTTTTTTGAGAAATGTCAAAAAGTTGTCACAAATTACATCAAACAAGAACTACGTTGTGATTATTAATTCACGTAAAACGTTTGCCCGTCTTTCCCCAGAAATAATCAGTTACAACTAAGCCATCATCTCTAGTTTTGTGGTTGCCTTTTTTGCAAAGAGCAACTCCACAAATCTACATGACATGAACAGTCAGTATTCTTAGACACACCACATCTCATCAATTTTTAGTTGCTTGGCCTTTTAAATTAACTACATATGAAGTGTTACAATTGATGAATGATACATCCCCATCATCTTTGGTTCCTCTTTCAGCACCGTCAACGGAATGAGTCATATGTGTGCACGTAAAACAATAGAGCAAGATACCGTAACACTTTAAGCAATTTTTGACAGGAACTGAATACAAGTTTAAGTAGAATAGGTGAGGATGGCCTGACCTACGTAGGTATTCTATGATTGTGTTTTCCAATTCGTGTATTTTTCCAGCATGAACAGCCTTCAAAGTCAGCAATAAAATGGAGCTGTCTCACACCTTATCAACTTGTACTCGTACAATATGTTAAATCGACACAGGTGCGTGAGTTGGCTCTGGGTTTATGAGATTCGAGTTATCTGTCTCTGGGAAAAGGTCAAATTGAAATTGATGAAACACATTTGATTTTCCATTAATTCTAATATTAAACGTATTTTAAACAAAGTAATTATTTTAAAGAGCACAGAATACAATTGTTATAGATTTTATGTCCTGTGCGACCCTTTTTATTTTTATAAATGCCTTATTTAAGTCGAGGCATTTCGCCATAGCACCTATAGCTACAATAACCTTTGTCATAGTAATTTGAGGTTCTCATTTCCATTGGTAAAACCAGACAGGGATTGGATAACCATCTTTGTGCAAGAAATACATGTACTGACTTCTAGGCTTGTATGTATTTGATCTCACTCGGGCTTTAAAGTATGATAATTACATCGTCAAGTGATTTTTGTTTTCCTATACCCGAATGCCTCACTTTGGTATACTTCATATATTTAAAGGCTGTTTGACTCTTGAGTGTGTGGTTCATGCTAAAATGATATCTGTTGTTATTTTAACATCTGAAACTTGTTCCGCTATGATCTTGTCAATATTGTTTTACAATACTTTATATGGAACAATTTAGCACGTCTGATTAGCACGGTTGGCTACGTACGGTGCGAGAAAAGTTCAACATACATACATACAACAATTTGGCAGCTAGTGTATTAATTGCAAGGCAATGTTTGCTCGAGTTTTATCATAATTCATCTAAAACAATTCTAACTGAATACGTAGGGTGCTGTTGCTTTGTTGAACAAAGAATGCCTTAATATGTACTGGGGGTGGGTGAGTTGTGGCACAGTCGTACGTACAACACGCTATTTACTCCGACAATTAGAGTTTGATCCGTGGCCATGGTCAATATCAATAGCGGATGATATGTCACATAGTCCCAAGCCATACTGACCAGCAAAGTGAAGAATGGTAAAAACAACTCCCAGAAGCAACACAGAATGGGAGGGGGGCCTTCATCCATTCGTGTATTGACAATGGGATATAAATTAACATTATTTACTAAGTACTAAGCCTATAACGATGCGTTAATTCATTGATTAATATCAGTTCCCAAGCTCTCAATGAAAGGGCCATATCTAATTCAATTGAAAGCCCCATATGTTGAATGAAATGGGTTAAAAACATATATTTCCAGCAAAATGCAAACTTGAGTTAAAGCAATTTATCAAATTATCAGGGAAGGTGGTGACTCATTACACCCCGGCTTAATGTTTTTTGGTGTATGGGCGCCTTAGAATGTATTATTCAGTTTGTCAATGGGTGGCTAAAGTATTTGCCTTTCCAAATACAGTTCCGACTTATAAAGGATGGCTGTGTAATTGTTGTTGTGTTTAATATGTTGGGTAATGTCTTTTCAGTCAAGCCTGCACCAATAACCTATTTTTATATCTCTCTCTATAATGAAGCATTGTTGAGAGAATGATTCCTTCATATTCAGGGATTTCAATCAAAGCACACCAGCATATGCCGAATTACTCGTTTTGGGTTTCTTGCAAAGAGTTCGTCTGGTCACATTTTCTACATCAACATTTTTAATCGACAAATGCTTGCAATCCGATATGAATACATATAGCTCTATGTAGGCAGATATGAACCAAGAATGATAAGGTTGAAAATTCATTAGAGTATGATGCTGCCATTATTGTGTGTGAATTGAGGTCCAACATCATTTGTATTTTCATAACCAATAAGTGTAAAACATAAATGATCTGAAACATGGGTTGGCTTTTTAAAAGTAGATTTTCGGTAGATATTCATTTGTATTTTACACACAATAAAAAGTGCATTACCGAATGCATTATTCAATCAAGTTTCAGTTAAACCAGAATACGTATTGTAGACTACCGAGTGGCCTTGAATCTCGAGGAAAAATATCACATTTTTTAAGTCAATATAACATCGCGACGGAATGTTATTGGCCAATAATAAAACCAAAGACCATTCAATCTTACTTATATATCATATATTTTTTATGAGATATGGGCTACTTTGACAATATAGCATATTTCGATTTAAAGCTTTCGTGACTGCAGGGATTCATATTCTTGGTTCTTTCGGTAAAGTCACGTAGAAGGGAAATAATACAATTATGAAATTATAAAACAATAAAATTCTCACGACGTTTCGACTGCAACACAAGCAATCATCATCAGGTGTGAAATCCACAGCAAGAAAATTTGAAGAAAAAAACTGAACTAATATAGCATATGTTTGACTATGTTTGCAAAAATAGCCATACTCACTTAGGGACATGGGGATGTGAAAGGTAAAATGTCAGCATCATTTGTCAGTGCCCTGAGGGGTTGTTTTCACATTTTATGCAAGTTGGCTTTTTTTTTTACTGATGTCCAATGGGGCTTTGGGGTTTACGAAGCGCTGCAGGCTCCCTCTTAGCAAGGAGCTCTGAGGCTTTACAGATGGGAGGGTGAGTAAGCGGCCATCAATTGTCGTATTGGAATAAATATCAATGAGCCAATGTGCTCATGGAATTTTAGGAGGTTGAATGAGTATTTGGAGACAGTAAAATATTGTATAAGTCTCAACTTCATGAACGAAAGCTGCAACACATAGTTGTGAAATTCAATGAATACTTTGTTGAAGACTGATTGCAGTTTTCTTCAAACCAAAAGTACACCTCTGATGGTGATGCATTTAGCTTGTCAATCAGTAAATACCAGTACTTTATAAATAGATGTTCATTATATCTCGCAAATACCTAATTCGCTATATTGCAGTTATTGCTGGGGGCACATATCCAATCCCAGAATGATGCTTCAAATTACGCCAGGTGAGAGTTTATATTTAATGCTTCTCTTTTTCAATTTAAAGTAAAAGTGTGTCTTTTTTTGCCATGAAATAACAATTTACGTCTCAGCATGAAAGAAAACGGTCAAGATATTGGATTTTTAAAATATATTTTGTCTTTCTGCTTATAAAGAAAAAAAAATATTACATTGCAAATAACATAAAATTAAGCAGATTTTTTTTTCAAAAAAGTAGCATACTGTTTGATTTTAATAATATCATCAAACTCAATGGCAAAACTCAACTTGATGCAATTGGCAATTTCCATGAGGTCCTCACAGAAACCAATTGAGTCGTTGCACATTTTGTCCCATTTCCTTTTGATTTGTGAATATTTTTGTAAAACTTTAAATTAGTTTTATACAATTACGTTTTTACTCAAGATAATGAATTTCCCATTTTATGATTAACATTCGCCAAACAAACTTTTTAAGAAGTTATAAAAAATTGCTGACGTAAAACAAAATCCCTGGACTTGTATCTGCACATCTTCTTTACATTACCATCACAATTTTCGTTCCTCCCTTAAGACTCATCTTTTTTTAAAAGCGCATCCCTCTACTACATCCTGTCTTGATCCTTAAAACCTTAACCATCTTCCCCCTTCGCCCCTCACTTTCCCTATCATCACCCTTCCCTCCCATTCTTTCCCCTCCCCAACACTCAACTCCCATTCATTTTTCTGCATCAGCCAATACTAATGTACCATTTTGTTATTCTTGTAAGGCGCTTAGATAAAAGCACTATATAAAAGCATAGAAAAGATCACATACAAAATAATTGCAGGCAATGGTATCAGCAGGTTCTTGTCTCCTAGCGATGCCACCACATATATCAGTGACAGGGCTTTTGTCAAATTTGCTCAAATTGGACTTAAATGGAACCGTCTTGTGGCAGATTGTCCCATCTATGATTTTAAATCAGTCCCTTACAATGTTTCTCTCTCGTAAGGCATTTTAAATCTGGGCATTGTTTATGAGAAAATTACGTGGTAGGTTTGTTTGTATTGTATCACACCTGTGACTTTCCATGAATAAATAATACTAATTATGAACATCTCTTTGTCAATCCACTGTTAGATGAGGGCCTCCCCACATGTAGGTCGTTGGGATATATGACCATATTTCACCACAATTGTCAGTGCTGGTTGGTGGGGAGGATGGCGGATAGTGCTTGTTCAGATATAAATCAAACATATCGTGCCATGCGCGAATTAATTCACCATCACTTCTACTCTTCTCATGTGAAATATTTAGGTAATTGAAATCTCCTTCAACAGGGCACTGTCTTTACTCTTTGGTTCTTTCGGTAAAGTCACGTAGATGAAAATAATTATATTAATAAAATGAAAATAACTAAATTATTATTTTTATTTTTCATCTACGTGACTTTACCGAAAGAACCAAAGAGTATGGATCCTTGCAGTCACGAAAACTTCAAATCTAGAAAGAGCACTGTCTTGTCGGGGGAAAGTAGCTGGAGTGCCTTTCCTTTGAGACCGGAGTAGCTCGACTGGATAGGGGCACCCATACCAGTTAAGTAGTCTGCGAGAGGTGAAACGAAATGTGTTCCCTTCACCAACCCACACTGACCAGCATGGTGTAGTATGGTCAACCATCCCCTCTCCGTGCCGCCATGACCGATGCACCTGAACCACGGCCTCCAGTTGGCAGCGGCTCTGGATCCAGCAGCCACGACATCGTATGGACAGGCGACGGAGCAGAGGGAGCTAAGAATCATCGATTATGAACAAGATTTGACCATTCCTACACTCAACACACGGACACTGTCTGGCGAATTAAAGTTTGTCCAATTGGAGACAGAATTGAACGAAAATAATTTGAAACGTAGTTGCTATCAGCAGAGGTGGGACAAAGTCATTGTTATGCAAGTCCAAGTCGAGTCTGAAGTCATCAAATTCATGACTCGAGTCTGACTCGAGTCCAAGTCACATGACTCGAGTCCACACCTCAGAGGTGGGACAAAGTCATTGGTATGCAAGTCCAAGTCGAGTCTGAAGTCATCAAATTCATGACTCGAGTCTGACTCGAGTCCAAGTCACATGACTCGAGTCCACACCTCTGGCTATCAGTGAGGTGTGAAAAAAAGGAAAGAACTCCATACATCTGAATGGTGACAATCTCTTCAATCACAAATGGAGAGTTGATAGTAGGTATACAGGTGTGATATTCTTCATCTCTCTAGAAATCCATGCGACCATAGCAGAGAACATCCAAACTCCAAATATACAGGCGTGAGGGTCGGGATGGAACCCACAAACACCCGCATACTAGGCGAAGTCGTTAACATCTCGTCACTGTGGCGCCCCAATACAAAGATGAAAGGCCAAGATGTTGTTCAATGTGGCAATGTACACATTCTGGAGTCGACTCTGTACCTATTCTTTAAATCAAAAGCTTACAATACAACATGTCACGTGGCAATCAGATATTATGAGTAATTATTTACATTTGTAAGTTTTGCTGTAATTGTGTACTTATTCCATAATTGGGAATAATTTTGAAGTTATAAGGTTAAGGTTTTAATTGGAATTGCTGTCTAAATAAAATATTTAACGGTGTAATTCACCTCGCTTAGTTCAACATCAAGGCCGTGTCTTTGTTAAATAATACACTGTATTTATATGCCCGAGTTTGTGATCACCTATCCTGTGTTTAGTGTCATTGTTTTATTTTAAAGATTGCTCGCTGACCCCATTCCCTGATTGAGAAAGGTATGGAGGGGGATGGAGCAGGGGTGGGTGGAGTGAGAGAGGCTGATCCTGTAGAGGCTGATGCAGAGGTCGCAAACGGGTTTTGATTCCTTACCCGTACCCGGCCGCACCAGGGTCGCAGGTACCCGTTCCCTACCCGTACCCGTACCCTACCTGAAATGAGTGACAAACGGTTACTCACCAGTGACTCACGGCCTACCCGTACCCGTACCCGGCAGCACCAGGGTCGCAAACGGGTACCCGTATCCGTACGGGTAGCCGGGTATCGGGTAGGGTACGGGTATCGGGTACCCGGTTGCGACCTCTGGGCTGATGGCTCGTGAAGTGTGGCGACATAGATCCGCACTCTGCTGCTGATCCTGCAATGTAAGTGAACTCTCTTATTGGTTCTTTCGGTAAAGTCACGTAGAATGGAAATAATAAAATTTAAAAAATTAAACATATATTATTATATTATGTTTTATTCTTATTATTTTATTATTTCCATTCTACGTGACTTTACCGAAAGAACCAAGAAGATGAATCCCTGCAGTCACGAAAGCTTTAAATCGAAATGTAAGTGAACTGTTCCGAGGCCGCAGAACCTGGTTTGCCAGTGGCCATCGATGCATCGCATCAGCCAACAATAGGTACCCAGTGCAATGTGGTTGTAGGTAGAATTTGTAAAAACAAATATGGTCAGGTGAATTGTGGACTCCACTACCATTGGCATGCCTTTTTTATCATTAATGCTTATCAACAGCATTTCCCGGTAACGTCTATCCAAGATGTGATCATGCTACGCATAGCGGGATCAAGTTTTATTTATATATATTTGCTCCGTGCATGATTAAACTTCCTGTCAAAATACCAGCAAGGGGAGCTGCCCTCACCGCGTTACATTCCCATGCACGGTATTATAATTGTCTTCTATAACCGAGTCATTAGATTGGACACTGATGTAATTAAAGTGTACAGTTCTTCCATAATTAGTGGCGCAAGGATGCCAATCAAAGGTAGTCAAGCAAGCAGTTGACTTGCTTCACTTATTCTGAGAACAAAATGGAATGTTACTTTCTTATCACTTTACATTGTGCTCTGGTGTACACTGTATTGTTTGAAAAATATAAATGTAACTTTTTATATGTTTCAAAATAGCTTGGGATTGCTCGGGCGGAACTCCACACATTTGCTTAAAACATTTTTATTAATAAAAAACATCATATTGCAACAAAAAAGTTTTGACTGGCTGGCATTCGGGTTGGATTTGGTGATGGACGGTGATGTCCTAAGGAAGCATGGGCTGCTCGCTTGTTTTCAAAAAACGTTCTTTCCGCATCGAGTTTGAGTTGACCTGGGGCAATTCAAGTCGATGGGTATACCCATGCAGCCCTGGATAGATGGTATTCTTATTTAACCCTGATTTGATGGGTATATCCATTTAACCCTGGATAGATGGAAAACTCATTTAACCCTGGATTGATGGGTTTACTCATTTAACCCTAGCCGATTCAATCTACTCCCCTCCCTGAATGATGAGCTACTGACGGTCCCATAGCCAATCACAAGATACTTCGAGTAAATTTGCATAAAATTATAAATGTTAATAGTGCTCAGTCTAGTATAGATGTTAATGATTATCATGATTGGCACTGTCTGATGATGATATACAATCGCTGCTGCTGCTGCTGATGATGATCGATGGCCTTCCTTGGGATTGAATGCGATCCAGGGACAGGCCGAGGCTAACCTGCATGCGAGCGATTGAGGCCGATCTGAGACTTCGTGATCTCGGCGGCCTGCACTCAACGTGGCATCTGGGCATAGAGCAGAGTTGCATGGTGATACATCGTGGGGTTCATTGCTACACCCCCCGGCGGCTGGGACCTGCGACTGATTCATTGTCGCGATAGAGATTATGACGGTGGTGTTGGTGGGGCACAGTAGTGATGATGATGGTCACGATAGTAGTGGTGTAGTGATGATGCACAATACTGTGCTATTGATGAGCAGTAATTGATTGTTTAATTTAATACTTATTGCCAGCTCCGCCCGAGAAAAAAATATTACCACAGGCCGTTCCTGTTTGGCACTGCAAAAGGAAATTATGTTCGTTACATTGCGGGTAATGTTGCATTAAGGAAGAATGGCTATAAAAAATATAATTGTTTCTCGGATGTTTTAAAAAAAACAGCATATCTGTATTACACTGAACAGTCCTGAAACCAGGTCATGCAATTCTTTAAGCCGAATGAAAATTGGTAAATAATGTAATAGTGCCGGCCCTGTGGGTGTTGGTGACCTGCGCTGGAATTGATTAATAATGCAGCAGCTCAGATAGAACCCTCTGGGCCCGTTTCTCCGAGTAAGGGCAACAGACTCTCGCATGCTGGGACGGAGGGTGGCAATTACATTCCCCCTGCCTCTGGGGCTGTCCTTTATTGTTTCATCTTCTCAGATGAAGTAGTCTTGGTGATTTGGCTAATCTGAACACCCTTGAGAACACAAATCGTTTCTTTTAATATGAGTTTTGCAAACAGAAGTGTAGTTTTCTCATCCAAGATCAGTGTGTTGCCATATTGTCAATGTTGTGTAATTATTTTCATCCTATTTGTCGTAGTTGTGTGTGGGTTGGGGTAAAGCGCTGGTATACATGCAATTGATCAATTTAGTTATTTTTATTCGGTAATATAAATGCAAATAAGGAATAAAAAGTGACACAAATACTTTTATTATAATCTGATTTAATATCCGACGTTTAATATTTTAATTGTGTTCGCATTTCTAATATATTTACGATGAACATTTACATTTGAATGCAGTATATATTCGGATATTGGTAAACAACAAGGACATACTTTGGTTGCACGAAGTACTGTTTACAAGAAAAATAGGGATCTAAATCAAACCTTATAAAACTATATTTTTACGTGATGGATGTTTCCATCTCTACGTCAAAATAGTTATATTAAGTCGCATGTCATTTCACATTCTTGCATTTCATAACAAATGTAAGAATACTCGCATTGTTTACATATTAAGCATTCATACCATGTTTGACCATATAAATAAATGAGCCACACTTTTAAATCTATGCAAAACCAATGACAGGAACATACAGCACAAGTATTGGTCGTGTGTATTCTGTATTTTGCTACTTTGTAGGTTTTGTGTCATTTAACAGTAGTCGTTTTTAAAAAAAATAAAGAACAATAAAACACGTTCCAGGCCGTCATTATAGGTCTACGTACCTGAACATACTTTAAAAATTACAATGGCGCAATCGAGCATGGTAATTATTGCACATGGACTTTCAAAAGTATACTATTTAATGACATCCAGAACTTTAGAAAATTTGAAAATATAATGGAAATGTGACAACAATTATGTAAATAAGTGGTTTTCTCAATAAAATAACATCTAATACAAGTTTGCAATGAAACTTTTAATCATTAAATGCGTTTTAAAACATACTACAGGAGAGCTACTGCATTTTGAAACCAACATATGAGTACAGATGTAAAGGTATTATTGGGCGAAGATGTGCCATCGCCACGCAGTGAGCCGGTAGTACCGGCAACATGCCAATAGGGGGCAGAAGAGAGGCTGAGCCCCAGTGTTAAGGGACTATGGCCCACAGGGCCCAACGGTAACCCCTATGGAACGGCATGGAGACCCCAGGAGGGGGCTGGGGAATGACATCACCCCCAGGTCCTGCTGGAAGGTTCGAGAAGGAAGGTGTGGCGGGGGGGGCGGAGCGAGCCACGGCTCTGTATAAAAGCCGGACCTCTGAACGGTCCTGGCAGTCATCGTTCGCCTGAAGACTGAAGAGGACTCCTGAAGAGAAGAGTCCAAGGGGCAGAGCCGAACCCCTGGCAAGGGTCGGCTCCAGCTTATAGCAGTGAAGACCCAAGCCTCACTCAAGAAGATGTATTTTAGTCAGTGAGAGGCATAATTGTCTGGAGGGGCTACCTCCTTAGCAGTTACTCTTAATAAACCATGTTGCCTCAAATAAACTCTCCTCCAGTTATTTACATAGATTAATCGAAAATAAGTTTGAGCATTAGTTGCCCTGCTAAAGTGGAATACATGGCACTGCAAAAGTTGCAATTAATAATCCAAGGACCTGGTAAATATTGTTATCATTATGAAACAATTGTCTGCCTATTGTCAATCCCCTGCTGAGTGAAGGCCTTCCTCATGCCTTGTGGGCCATTAAGGTCATTTGTCAATACTTCAATACTGGCCACTGTAGATTGGTGAAGGTGGGGGGAGTGCAAAAAAATGGCTCTTGCTTTACAGCCCATAATGCCTATTGCAAGTATACGTTGTACATGGTGGTAACCCATTCAACCACTATCCAGGCTTAGCTTCCAAGATCTGATGAGATCGGGCGAATTCTGGGTGCCTTGGTCAAAAGCTGTAATATAGTACAGTACATGAATGTAGGAGATGTTTTATTTCTTATAATAACATGCAACAACAGCCACTAGACTCCGTGCTGAGTAGGAGCAGGGATGTCGCAAAAGCATTTGTTTCAGGCCCGGTTTACTATATGGTCACATGAGGGGGCAAAAGATAATTTCTGCATTTTGAATGGCTTGTGGCTGCCGCTGCTGCTGCTTACGGGTGGTGCTGTGGATTTAAATCAAATTTTAGTTTCCAGATGATGAATGAATCTACCTGCATGGATCGCCTGAGACTGGAACATTTGAGGTGGACTTTGTCGTCTCCTCGGCCTGCAGCCATGAGTTGCAACTGATGTCACTGCCATCTCATCTTGTGCATTGTGTGTGCACTTGTCTTTGTTATCGTTGTCTATATTTATACAAAAAAATATATTTAATAACAAGAACAAAGGTGATTGGAAAATAGCTCAAATAAATGTCCTGAAATAGAAATCACTCCTCAAATGGCCCAAGCTGCATGAAAATCAGTATACCTTTTCAAGGATGAGCACTGCCAGAAAAATGCAATACATTAAGATAAAAAAAACATGACAAATTGACAGATCTTCACGTAGAGTGTTGTATCTGATAATTGCTTGTCAATTTGATGATATATGGGGGACGTACCATAGAGCAGGAGGTGGAAGCTAAACGTACAGTATTGTGTATATATATAAGCTTTCGTGATGGCAGGAATTCATATTCTTTGGGTCTTTCGGGAAAGCCACGTAGATAGAAAAAAAAGTCAAAATCACGACTTTTCGATCGCAACACAAGCAATCGTCTTCAGGTGAAAAAGAGAGTGGGAAATCTGCTGAGGCAGGCTGTTTATAAAGGTTTAGAGATGGGCGGCACAACTAATGCCAATGTAGGAGCGAATAGGAGAGAGACTTTTGAGGAGTGAGTAGGAGAGAGAAATTTGAGGAGCGAGGAGGAGAGAGAAATTTGCTTGTAAATATAAGCTCGGCAAGGGCCCGGATGACATAGTGGCAAGCCGTCATTTACTAACACACCTAAAGGTTGGCTGTGTTAGTGAATGTAACTCAGAGAGTCGAAAATAACTGCTAACATAGGTAGGTAGGATAGGGACATCACAGCCAGTTATGACCAAAACTGGTTAATAACATCCTTCCAGTGATTGCTCTGTTTGTACCCATCTTCTCGGTTGAAATTGTGGCAGATCTGAAACACGGTCGGACAAATACCTCAGCCGTGGCTGATCATTGTTTTAATGCTGTGGGCACACGTGAAATTGATTTTCCCAAGACGAATGTACTCTGCAAACCCACTGGCTATCAGTAAAGATTCGTTCATGAAGCCATCCAGATATATAAACACGGACACAATTTCAACCGAGAAGATGAGTACAAACTGAGCACTCACTATAAGGACGTTATTAGCCAATTTAGGTCATAACTGGCTGTGATGTTCCTATCCTACCTACCTATGTTAGCAGTTATGTTCGACTCTCTGAGTTACGTTCACTAACACAGCCAACCTTGAGGTTTGTTAGTAAATGGCGGCTTGCCACTCCCCGAGCATACATTTACAAGCAAATTTCTCTCTCCTACTCGCTCCTCAAATGTTATCTCTCCTACTCGCTCCTACATTGGCATTAGTTGCCCGGCCCAGCTCTATTTCTCGCGTTTTATTCGTTTGTTTGCTGGTGACTGTGTATTTCATATCGGAATCGCCTCCAGTGCTGTTGCTGCTGGCGGCAATAAAAGTTGTTTAAAAGTCAAGTCTCATACTCGCTCCTCAAATTTCTCTCTCCTACTCGCTCCTACATCGGCATTATCTGCCCGCCCATCTCTAAACCTTTATAAACAGCCTGCCTCAGCAGATTTCCCACTCTCTCTCTTTCACCTGAAGACGATTGCTTGTGTTGCGATCGAAACGTCGTGATTTTTTATTTTATTATTTTTTCTATCTACGTGGCTTTACCGAAAGACCCAAATAATATTGTATATAGCTTTCAATGGCAATTAAGAGTAAAAACTAAATTTCGAGAGAGAGACAAAGGACACATTCATTTAACGGAACGAAGCTGAAAATTAACGTGCGCTAATGCTGGGGGGTATTCGTGGATAATTAGCCAATGATACATACATTTCGATTTAAAGCTTTCGTGACTACAGGGATTCATCTTCTTGGTTCTTTCGGTAAAGTCAAGAAGATACATACATTGTTTCAAGATAAACTACTGTACTTTTGGCACAGTATGAATGCCTGCTTGCATTCCGATGCTCTTTTATTTCTGAACGCATTACGGCTCAATAACCTGCGTCCACTTAGTGATCTCGTCTGATATCTTTGCCAGTCGCCAGTCCTCTTAGCAGTCACAGAGATTGCATGCCAAACTATCAGAGGCGTTAATGCGGGAAAATTGGGATACTATATGTGCAAGAAAAAGCCTCTGTTCATTTCTGTGAAAGTATGGCGTTGTTCATTGCAAGCAGATGGACACAAACTCACCTGCTATGCTGTATGTATGGCCTTCCATTCTGCATAGAGGACAGAATGTAATACATTATAATCTGAGCCACGTGATTGATCCGAATGTAGACGGTGAAGCAAAGGGGGGACATCTCACTCAATCATATTTTGTTCAACATCTGTGAAAAATCACTTTTTAGCTCATCGGACTAGTATTTGGTGTAACTGTGGAAATGGTACACCATGTATTTGTACTTGAAAATAAAACCCACAACGATACAATTTGAGATGTTTATTTGCATGGATGTTTAGATGTTATTAGGTGGTCGAATGGAAAAAATATTTACGTTGTTTTTGCTTGATATGTGAAGATTTATGAGCAGGTTTAAAAAATCAATTTCCCCTTGCAGTTCAGAGGAGGTGCACAATGTGATTTCGCAGTAAAGGAGTGACTTGTGCTCTATGAGACACCAGGGACCACAAATGATCCACAATTTTGTGGTTAGAACCACAAACGATGTAACCTGCTCGAATATATAACACAACATGAAGCAAAGCACTTGTTGGGATTGCGACACAAATCTAAGCGACCGATCAGACTGCAGAATTTTACGAGGGCCGCAGCTGTAAGGAGCACATCAAACTAACCATTGCCATTTCTGAGTCGGAAAACAGGGCAGCCACTTGAAAGATTGGTATTATAAATATATATATTTTTCCCGCAATGTATTTGCGTTTTAAATTACAACATAACGTTAATTTCATATGCCTTTATACAGTTTGCTGTTTCAGTAAACTATGTCGGTTATATATCCCGTTCGTAAAATATTTTGGCAACCTTTTCATTCCAATCATGCCCTTGTTAGGCTAGCTATGGTATGGAACGATAGAAATGGTCATTATTTTGCTCCAAAAAGCAAATTGCTTCTCTATTTTGCAGCTTTCATTATCATGGTGAGCGATCACTGGCCATACAAAATGCAATATTTTCACATATTTTGAGGACTCCATATGAACTGTAAGCACCCACAAGTATTGTGCTTAAACAGGGGAACAAATACACTAATGTGCTGTTTCCTCAGTGAGACTCCTTTCCGTCGGCACTTCTGCAAAGAAGTACTGTAATTCAGTCTTCTTGTTTCGTATATGGCTGATGTAGATGCAGAACAACAGCTGCAGTAATTCAATAAAATAAATACGACAAACTCAGAGGAAAAACCAATTATACTCCCATTTAGGTCAATTTTAATGAGATATGTTTGCAAGATTATATATTTTAAAAGATACATCGTTTTCCCAATAACAGGTCCTGTCTAGTTGCGGATTTTCGTTGCTCATATAAAATAATGGACATTTTTCACATTTTTCCCACCCCCTTGATGGCCATTTTGCCAGTGTTTACTGCGCAGTTCCTTTCATGTACGGTGCACACATTTTATCTGCGACAGGGAACCGATAATGTCCGCCTTGCCTGTGTCAGACTGACACCTCATTTGCATGTCAAACATGAAACACCCCATGCTGGGATCCATACATTGTATGGAGCATTTCATAGATTGCATGCAATCTGGGTTATGTGCACACGTCTGTTGTGAACTGGAATTTCAAGCTTCCTAGCTGAAATTACACATAAATTCAATGGTGAACATGCCAAATGTGATGCGGTACTGTAGTTGAATTTTATGCATCAAAAAATGCATATTTGCAAGTATTGAATGTTCTCTTTGTGACAATCATTTATCAGAATAAACACCTGCTTTTCAGTGCTTTACCAAAGCAATCGTTAGGATTGCCAAGATAACATATGCATTCGTCACTTGAAAGAGCAGTGCAACAGGATGCTTTGGCCAATTAATATCATGATGGTCAGTGACGTCAGCATGCTCATTCGTCAGGGAGGTTTCTTTGTGTTGGCAAATACATAATATGTAGTAATAATAAGAACAATACACAATTCATTGTCAATCCACAGCTGGATGAAGACCTCCCATGCTGTGTCAGTCATGGGCGTTGTTTCACCATACTTTACCGTGCTGATCAGTGATGGCTGGTGATGCTGGGGGGGGGGAGGTGGCAGAGCACTGGTTCAGATATCACTTAAATAAGTTCTGATTCATGTCAGGTGCAGGTGGCCAAGTTAATAGCGCAGTGTGTTAACCACTGTGCCACCGGATGATGTGATACATGTAAGCACTACAGTGTGAGTGTCAGGTAATGCTTTGAGTTACCTGGACAGTGATATTTTGTCAGTACTTGGAGATTACTGAGCTTCCCTGGAGAGCACGACCCTTGCCAGTGTCTGGAGATAACTGTGTGTCCTGGGCAGTGTCTGGATATATCTTAAGTTACCGCAGCAGTGACATCTCATCTACGACCCCAAGTCTATAAACCTACGACCTGGTCTAAACTAAAACTAAACTCATTTTTTTACCAGGTAAGACCCACTGAGCTATACAGCTCTTTTTCAGAAGCGACCTGATCAGAAATGATAGCTCAACGAAGTGGCTTATCACGTAGATATGTATAACAGCCAAATACTCTAAACGCACGTTTCTCAATGTGGAGGGAAAAACCGGAGGATCTGGAGAAAAGTCCACGTGACCACGAGAAGGCCATACAAACTCCAAATATACGGGCATCGGGATTGAACCCACGACCTCCTGTATACCAGGCGAGGTAGCAATAATAATTCACAATCCATTGTCAATCCTCTGCTGGATGAAGGCCTCCCGAGTTGTTTGACCATCCTATATCATGCAGAATATAAAGGTCAATGCTGCTTTGACCTTTGCAACCGAGTTCTACGAACCTACGACCGCATCTTATCGCTGTTGTGATCCTATGACTAGATCCCTGCGAGTGCCACCTTGTTATTGCTGCTGCAGCCTTGCGACAAGAGCCTTGCAAGTTCAACTGCGTCATCGTTTCTTGTGAGCTTGCACAGGGATTAAATACGTTATTATTTTCTGTGAGCTTGTACAGGGATCAACTACGTCATTGTTTTATGTGAGCTTGCACAGGGATCCTGGGAGTTTCAGTGGCATGTATTAGGTGTAGCCCTGTGAGCCATGAGGCTCTTGACTCGGGTGCAACCGCAACAAACAAATCATGAACAAAGAACATCTTAAAGTGACGTTTCGCAACAGAAACATCCAGAAAAAAACAGTAAAAATCGTTCAGAAAAAAGCACCGTATATCAACGCTGTGTGCAAAAATCCCAGTGGGATGCAAGTCGAACAATAACAACCATAAGACAATTTAGATTCAATTCATCAGGATAACTCCGTACTTCAACAAACAAACATGGCTTAACCATACGTTTTCGAATATCACCAAAATAAAGCTATAAAAACAATGTAACAATGATTATAGGAACTGTGATTCAAATTTAACAATAAACGATACCTATAACATGTATGACCAAACTTTGCAGCCATAGCTGGCAGCATGAGTCACTCCACAACAGCAGGAGAGAGTAACTTGGAACTGGGACTTGGGGGTTCTCAGCCCTCCTTTGTCTGCGTGATATCGAGAATATCACCCAAAATACCCTGAGCAAAAAATTACCAGTGTAGTTTAACTATTGGTACCTCATTTGCCATTTAAAAATATGATAATTTTTTTTTACCCTTCTATCTGGCAACAAAACTGACACCTTTTTTTACAAGGAGTCATTTTTGCATAGACCACAATACCTGCAGTCATATGGCAAACAAAAAACATAACTCTGATAATGTATGCACTGTCCTTGATGTTGATTGGTCCACACCCGAGACAGCTTTCCTTAGAGCCTAGTCTCACATGGGTTGGACCAGATGACGCCAAAAGGCGCACAACTCAAAGACAATGCACCATCAGAGTATGAGAGCTCGGGGTAAGCATTTACACCATTGGAACCTCATTTGCCAGTAAAAAATATGATAATTGTTTTTTTACCCTTCTATCTGGCAACAAAACTGACACCTTTTTTACAAGGAGTCGTGTTTGCATAGACCACAATACCTGCAGTCATTATCATTGTAGTTTAATTTGAACAGGTTTAGTGATGCCAGAAGTGCATTTCCCTACAATAGATTTCGATTGGTCGACTTGACTCGTGAACGATGTTTTGCGTTTAATTAGAAATGCGTCATTTTCACAAATGTCTTCTAACTTTTTGTTTCTGTTTTGCCTGACGCCACCTCGCTGGTAAATTTCGGTAACAGAAAACGGAGTTGTGGCCGACTATGAATACTTGACAAATCCAGTGATTGTGTTGCAATTACTTTGTCCAAACCCAAATGTAAGTACTTGCCTTCCCTTTCATATTTTCTTCTGAACTGTGTATCTATTGGCGAGTAATACTGAGTGATTTCTTGGTTACTTTGTTGTAATTCATGCAAACTCAAAGTTTCTTGTTGACTTTTGCCGTGGTCACCGCCCTGTGACCTGTGTTGTCTTTACAGGTTTGCTGTGAGTTACATATCCAAACCAGGCTTTTTTATTTTATTTATAAAGTAGACTTAAATTTCGATTTAAAGCTTTCGTGACTGCAGGAATTCATCTTCTTGGTTCTTTCGATAAAGTCACGTAGAAGGGAAATAATAAAATAATACAAATAAAACATAATAAAACATAATAAAAAGGTGAAGAACAGGTCTGTTGGAAAGACAACGTCGTGAGAATTGTATTTTATTATGTTTTATTTTTATTATTTTATTATTTCCCTTCTACGTGACTTTACCGAAAGAACCAAAAAAAGAAAAAGTAGACTTAATTGAGAGAGTGCTGATGGTAAAATAAATTTTAAAAAATTCATAAAAGACAAAATGGGTAACTGGGCTCCATCTTCAGTGTGGCTGTGACAGTGTAGTTTGTCCTGCGCTCTTGGGCATTGAGGATTTTTTTCTCAGTCTCCAAAATCAGTGGCTTGTTTCCCTTCCTCTGCACCTCCGATTAGCATGGTTGGCTAGGTCCGGTGCAAAAAAAGTTCAACATACATAAATACATATGAGACCTGCCCGTATAATGACCGACATGGTGTAGGAAGGCCTTAATTAAGCAGTGGATTGATAAGGGGCTGTATATTATACATTACAATATTAAGTGTGCGTTACCCTTGCAACGCGACGCCTAGCATAGAGATCTGTTGATGAGCTGCTGCAGTCCATGTCATATTGGAAAACTTGACAGAAAAAATAAAATAATGTTTCATATATATGAACAATAAAACGTTGAAATTGCCGCTGGGATTGATCATTTAGACAATGGTACCATCAAGTGGTGAGACTGGCAGCACATCTGCTCAAGAGCGTCAGAATGTTTGGGTACTCTTGTGCGAATCAATCATGGAGATCCCAGCCTTTAACAAGTTCTATATAAATATACTCTCTCCTTCCCTCTCTCTCGTACAAAGATGCCCCGTAATAGCCTTTAATAGACTATTGGAACAAGTTATGTTAGCGAGCACCTATGAAGGCTGACATGTCACACGAGGGGTTGGGTGGTCAACACCACGCCCGGCTGCCGTTGTATGCCCAGTGCTGAAGTTTATACACAGCACCAGGTTATTATTTACGGCTGAGTCGACCTAAGGGAGGCCCAGGACTGAGTTCAGATAATCGCTACTGTTGTTGGTCGTGAGCGGGAATCAAACTCGGGGCACCGGGTTTGTAGCGCAGTGCGCTAACCACTGCACCACCTCTCTCGTACACACATATAGCCTGTGATATGTACAAACAAAATCACCACGTTCGTCAGCAACACTGCCTTAAAATCTTTTAAGTTATTTTAAAAAATGTGCTTGTGCACCACTGCCGACCAATTTGTGATGTACTGTACACAAAGCACATAAAGTAGAATGTGCTACTGCTGTTGCAGCTACATGAATCAGAACTTCTTTTAAGAAATGTGGTTTGGTCAATCTCATACTTGTGTATTGGTTAATCTATCACATTGTGTAACTCATCTGCAGTATATTTATGAAGACAAAGGTTTCGATTACGGTAATATTGCCCTTTTATCTGGTTAAATAAAGCTCATCGACGCACTTTTGCCTGAAACTGTTTCCGATTGGCCATCGTTAGCATTCAGAATGGTCTTTCTATTTCTCATTACCCCCTCCAGCTAACCTCTTGACGTGGTGTCAGATATTCAAAGAAATTCCTTGTCATGAACTTTGCTGCCAAGCATGGCAATCCAAGTTTGTGTGCTGTAGCTATGGTTATTCGCATTTGCACTCAGATTGAAAATTCTTGCAAAAATAATCTCTATACTTTCATGCACCGTCCGTTAGCTATTGGACGAGAAAACGATTTGGATGGGGGCGATGTATGGCCTACAACAGATGTTACCTTTTGATTTAAAGATTGCGTGACTGCAGGGATTCACAAGAATACAGATGTTACCTGTTAATCATTGGCCTCAACGCCATGGATGATCAAAGTCCTTCAGACATTTCCACCATTATTCGAAAGAGGCCTGCCATGTCAATGTTAGATGATAAATTGATAATTTCCATAAAACCATGCCTGGTGTGACTCATGAAATGAATTGTCTGATACAACCAGGCGTTACACTCACTCAGGCTATTGCAATGCAGGTCGCAAAAAAGTGTTTTCAATCATGAGGGTTCAGTCCGACACAATATATTTTTTTTTATGTATGATAATGCAATCATTAAAAAAATGAAATGTTGGCCCGATTAACATGATTAGAATCACAATGTATACTATTTGCGAGAACTCCTGATGTTTTGTTGTATTTGCATGCACCTGAGATTGATCTGGATGCCTGTAATAGTGTTGCAACTATTTCGTTGTACAGTAAGTCTTCAAATATAGGATTTGCATTATGAGACCAACGCATTTTGCTCTACCGAATTTGAATTATATCAGCTTCATTAATACCCACAGCATTATCAGATGACTGTGAAAATGAAACTGTTGCCCCCTGCCACAGTGACAGCAGCGCTAACTGGGATATCCAGCTGCCTAAATTTGCATTATGATTTTGTGGATGGATGGCAAGGCGTGCATTCGAGGCACACTGAGCATAGTGGAGGTTCAGGTTGCGGGAGCTCTAGCGTAAATTTTAATTATCCAAAGTAGATATGCCCTTGTACAATCATGCTACTAAAGGATGTGGGCTGTGGAGTGTGCCGTGAACACTGACAAGCTGGGACCCCATGGAAAGTGGCGGTGAGTGATGCAAGATGAGTGAGGTCATGTAGTTGACCACAATGTTAAGAAACTTTCTGATGGTTTTACCATCTTAGACAAAAAACTAATATTTCCCATTGAAGTCCTATCCTGTGATGTGTTTTCCCCGAGCTTGAATGTAATAAACACAGCTTAGCTGACAAAATCACACCATAAGTGCAACCCTGCACAACACAGCAAGCTAACATGGTAAAATACCCCCAAAATGCGAACTTTTTTCAAAAATTTACCTGGAAGTGTTATAAGCAGCGTGTCAACATTTGTTGGTTGTGTACGAAGCTCACCGCGATGTGTTGCCTGTTTTGTAATTGTTATTGTAACATGTGTAGTGTAATAGCGCGGGCTGGTGGACAGCAGCGGCAACTGTGGCGGACAGACAGCACACACGCCGGTGAGGGTGTGCACGGTGTGTTGGGAGGGCGAAGGAACTAGGGCAAGGGTCACAGAGGACCCCGTCTGGAAGCCCCTGGAACTTGCTAGTGGGTTCGAGAAGGGACGCGCGAACAGGGCAGAGCCAGGCCGCGCTGGTAGAATAAAAGGAGCAGAGAGCGGGAGCTCGAGGCTGCCGGTTCTTGGAGTGGACTCGTCTCGTCGTTGCTGTCGTCTCGTCGCTGTTGTCGCTGAACGTCTTCGCTCGATATTGCGCTGCCAGAGAGTTGTTGGCGGTCTCAGTCAGCGCCGTGGTGTTCGACGGCTAGCGTTGTGTATAGGCGAGGCTAAGCGACTGTAGAGAGTGTGCAAGCGAGACCGTGAATGTTCTAAATAAAGAAGGTGCCTCCTACAAACCTCGTCTCCGAATCACTGACACTACATATGTATGTAGGTGAATCTCCATTCCAAATTGCAAGTTAAACATTAGTATGTATTTAATGGCCTAAAGTCGTTTCCTATTTTTGAATGAGAATATTTACCTTAGAAGTGTCCCAGATAGTGGTAATATATGCAGTGGAAATTGCAAACCTGCTTAGTAAATGTTACAGCTGTTTTTGGTATACCTTAGTTATTTTTCATAAAATATGACATGTTGTCTTGTGCTGCATTTTCCAAACGACTAAAGGACCATTAAAGATATAAAAATGTCAGCTTGACATGTTTCTAGTCAGTTTGTATTTTAAATTCAACACACATTCCGTTCAAGAATTCTGTGAACATGTACATATTACTTTGAGGTTCAGCGATCGCATGGCGATGGAAGAAAAAAAACACATCTGAGAACATTCCTGTTTTACAAAATATCCCAATTAGGCATTTCTAGTTCAATTTGTTGAGCCAATGACCATCTTCCACGCAGTGTATATTCCATAGCTCTCCATATGTAGTGTGCCTGAGACCTGCTTACACTAAATAAACGGGTATGTATGTACTGTGGATCAGAGCAATATAGTCAAATGCTGCCACCATAGGATACTGCCAGGAGCAGATGTGTGAAGCTAAGTGGCTCAATCCTTGTATTGCCTCTTTGGGTCTCACATCCCTGGGGTGTTAAGTTCAATAACGAATTCGTAAGAACAGATGGACTGCATTTCTTCTTTGTACAGCAGAAATGTCTCCTGCCCACCACGGAATTTGATCCTCTAATCCGCAATAAAATATCCATATATATACCGTACTGCGTGGCATGCCACCGGTGAGAAAATAAAAAATAGTCAGGAGTGGCAACGTTGCCTGCATACCCTGCTGGGAGGTGACCGCTCCTGGGTTATAGGAGGAATGAGACGCGGGACTGTGCTACAAGTATAACCCGTAAAAACTAAGTTTTTCACTATAAATCCTTTATATGCGTGGCGGCTAGAGTCCTCTCGGCCTCTGGCTTGAGATGGCTGCCACCTATGGGTCAGATGATTGCATGGCACCATTAAGCAATTGGTAATTAAATATTATATTTTTGTCCTAAAAAGCATAAAATTTTGGAAAAAAATTTTTCACGAACATTCATTGTCACGCACAACGAGTCTGTGTGGAAAATGCCAGCTCGATTGGATCACGGGAAGTGGGTTAAAAAACGACCGGAAGATTTGCACGGTCGTAAGCAAGCAAGCACGCAAGTGAACTTAATATAAAGGATTTAAAAAATCGTGCCATCTGCGCTAGAATCACGTATTGCAGGGGAAAGTGCGGCACGTGACCTGTGACTCCGTTCGTCTTCACAATAATTGCGATTTATTAGGGAGTTTCGCCAAGTTTTCCTCTCAGATCTAAATGGAGTAAAACAAATCTGTCACATGGGTCAATGTTATAGTATTTTAGCATTTTTGGGACTTTCAGTCGGATAAATGCAAACAATCCTTAAAAATTCAAAAAAACACAGCAGCACAGCTTTTCTGTGTGATATAAACCAAATATATTTTAAAAAATCCATATTGTGCATCAGTTTTTCTCTTTACAGCTCCGTTTGTATTTTTGTTAAAAAAGCAATTTCTTCACAGAGCCTTGTGAAAACAGACAGAGAGAGACCCTTGGTTCAAATCTGTGTTTCAGTCGCCTCTTGTCAAATGTGGTACTCATCGTTTCCAACTCTGCCACTTGAAACAATTGAGTTTAATTGCCACGAAACTCTCTCTGCAGGCATGGTGTTCCTCTCACGTGAATATTGAAGTGACTTCAGACATTATTCCACAGCATCATCTTTCAATCTCGCCCTATGACAGCTATGCTCTACAGAGCTCCAAACAGATGTTTGGTCTTAGGGTACTATACTGATAGCACCCAGCCTGATTTAACCTCGTGTGACCCTTACGAAGGCGCTCAAAGTGCTTATATTGAACCTTAAATTAGTGTTCCCAAATGCAACAGGAGGCACCTGGATCATTGCCAAAGCCAATGCCATTTACACGATCAGCTCACTGGCATTACAATTCCTGCAAGAGTCAAGGGTTCTATATTGAAGCTTCTCTTGCTTTTGAAGTGCAAAGATGAGCCATAGCTATGCATACCATCCACATGTGGATTAAGGAGGCCATTACACTTCATGCGATGTCATGGACTCTTTTGTAATCCAAAATTATATTCCTGCATATGGCAATATATTCAGGGGTGAAATGCAAATGTTGAGTTCTGCTCGGTCTCCATAATATAACACATTGGATTGTTCAGAGCAGTGGGAGTCTATGAAGAGCACTAATACTGGTAGGAACATCCTGGTTACACCAGCCCACAGGGGATTATTGTGTCCGTCCGTCCGTCGTGCAGGGAGAGGCTGGGTGGAGAGGGAGGGGCTGGGTGGGGAGGGAGGGGCTGGGTGGGGAGGGTGGGGCTGGGTGGGGAGGGAGGGGCTGGGTGGGGAGGGAGGGGCTGGGTGGGGAGGGTGGGGCTGGGTGGGGAGGGGCTGGATGGGCTGGGTGCGGAGGGTGGGGCTGGGTGGGGGGTGGGAGGGGTGGGGCTGGGTGGGGAGGGGCTGGTCACCCCGTGGTGCGCTTATAAAACTCAACGTTTAACCTACTCACGCCGTCGGGCATATTTGCGGAATACACCACGCCGCCGTTGACCCTGGCTATTGACCGAGCAACCCAACGTTCCTACCAGCTCCCTCCGCAGGAATGTGTTTTATTTTGGCCCTGAAATGTCAATTCAGAAATGTTGCCATGGTGTTGCTCCCTGCTATTTTGACAATTCACTAATTGCTAAATAAATGAATCACAACTCCAAACATTGGGCATACATTTTTCATAGCATACCGTTTATGCCACTTAGTTGAAAAAAAATAAAATACAATAGAAGTTTACCATTCATTGCTGTGTATGTCATTTGTTTACTAACAAAAATGAAATTAATAATTGTACTGATTACGATGCACGATGAGTTTTGCAGGTTAAAAATGCACATTCTAGGACATAATAACGGTATTTTTCAGTCGTGCTATTTTGACTGAGCTTTCATCATTTATTATAAATACTAATTGTTAACGCCGCCTGAAACTGCTCCTAGATCATCGTTTAACCAGTGAATATGTATTCTAATATTGACTGAATATATAATAGATGTCCTCTTCCAAAACCTTTCTGGCATGTTTTTGCTTGCAGTGCGGCAAACACAGGCTAAATTGATGAGGCCAAGAGAGCCAGTTTGGATTACTCCTGAAGAGCCTTGCTCTGAAGCTTCAAGCCGCTCAATTTTTGTCATCGAGAAGAGACCTGATTCCTCATAGACTTTTGGGATTTGGCCACACGATCTGACCGAATCAGTGACGTTAAGATCCTCTACCACCCAACACAAACATATTAAACTGTCGAGTCTGCAAGTGTTCAACGTGTCGGTTTTAATTATTTGAGCTCACCGGTAAGTTGAAGAACAATTTTTACAACTGCACCTCTGATTAGCGCGGTTGGATACGTAGGGTGTGAAAGAAGTTCAACATGCATTACAATCCAAATTTAGCCATAGGATACGAAGTGTTGTGTAAACCTACGTCAAGCATCATCAGGACAAGATGCAGGAAATTCAGAATGATCAAAGCGTTACATGGTGTCCAACCAAAAACAATATCATTTATGGCTGTGAAAACCTACGTGTTCAGAAAGAAAGCGGGTGTACACTGAGATATGTCGGTGTCACTCAAAATGTATTACAAATATGCATGAATTTGGAGTTTAATTATGCCCTGCTGACACATACAGTATACAAATTCGTGTGATTGTTCCATTATTACTAAATTGGCAGGAATTTATTTTAACAAAGTGATTACATTTTAGAGGCTGGAAATAAGGTCAACATTTTAAGTGTAACAAAGCTAATACCGTATTGCATGCATATGTCTCTTTCACTGTTTAAGTACATTGTGTGTAATTAGACTAGTTTTACAAATTCTATTTCAATGAACACGATTGTTCATTCAAACCACTGAAAAATATAGACCATTGCAATAAAACACATGAAAGTAGAATGTATTGACACCAATAATGTGCCCCAATTAATAATCCCTGCGTGGGCATTGACAGCTTTTAAAAGCCAAATCCAAAAGCAGACATGCAGCGAACATGTATTACAAACTAAGGCAATGAGGCATGGAATGGTCTATTAGTATAATGGCACTTATACTTGTACACACCATTATCTGGCTCATTTAAATGCAACTCACCTCTGAGCTTGACATCTGGTCGTTAGGAAATCGGACTTCAAGAAAAAAAATAAACGGATTCTGGGCAGTGGAT
This sequence comes from Lethenteron reissneri, assembly GCF_015708825.2. Lineage (NCBI taxonomy): Eukaryota > Metazoa > Chordata > Hyperoartia > Petromyzontiformes > Petromyzontidae > Lethenteron > Lethenteron reissneri. The sequence goes on from NC_083801.1 coordinate 7,972,379, forward strand.
CGATGTTATGGGTTTCCACCGTGTCCCTTGGGTTTCCACTTGGAGACATGATGGGGGTTGTGACGTCACGGCACTGTAAGCCTCATCTGATGTCCCAGTGCTGCCACATCGCCTGCCCTCTTTTCGTTATCCAAGAATGGATTTCTGTTCTCCATGCACCTCGGATGGCAGCATAAGTGTTTGAGTAAATCAAGTCTAAATGTGTAGACAACGTCACACGTGTTGGTTAACGAGATTGTATTAACTAGTGGTCATATACAAAATCTGATGAAAAACTTAACAATTTTTTTTTTACCAGGTAAGGCCCACTATATAGCTCTTTTTCAGAAGCCTATGCGCCACATATTTATATCAGAGGTTGTGTTTGCCATTCATCTTTGCATGACTCAGATACTGAAGTTTTTTACAATTACATAACAAGGAGCGTATTGTTAACGTTTCAAAATGTGTCTAGCGTGCATCGAATGGCTTTAAAACAAAACAAAAATAATAACATAGAACCAGGATGAATTTAGAAGAAACATTGGTGCAGTAATACATTTGAAATTCATACGCATATAATCGGCATTTTCAGTAATCAAAAGAGCGAGTTTGCTCAGACAATAGCAATAGTGATAAAGCACCACTACATTGTCATGAAATAACAATCACATTATATTACCGCTGAATCATTACATTCGCATTTTCCCATTTACGATGTTATCTGTAAGGGCAATCAATCATATTTCAACATGAAGGTTACTTGCTTTTGTTCTCTGGACACATGGATATGTAAAGTTTGCACGGATGATGTTTCCTGGCAACAGTCTCCGTGCAAAGGCACACTCAGTGGCTATGTCAGTATTCGGCAGGATTGCTGTGATCAGTACCTTGGCATCAAAAAACACATTAACTAAATACATGTTTTCACTAAAATACGTCACGATGTCCCAAAATTACGTTGGCCCATATGCACCGTTAGTTGTAATAAGCCTGCTACTATGCTGAACAGTTGCTAGTAATGGCAAGCTAATCCTCTTGGCGTATCTATCATAGATCCACAATATATGTGCATTAATATATTTAACGTGTGCACTTCTGTGCTAATATATTAAGCTGCATTGTAAGCATTTTTTTCATTAAGGAAACAACTTGAATTTGTCTTCAAAACTCAGTTTAACACGTAGGCTTTCGCGACCAATATTATTTATAATAAATGTTTTTTGGGTTAGATCACGTTATTTATAAATATGTCGTAACCCTCCACCACCCGACACGGCCAATCAGCAAAAAAAGTGTCACGTTGACAAAAGACAAATAGTTCACTACTTTAGTCCACCGGTGTGTTGAAGAGTGAATCCACAACATTTACAATTTTTTTTTTATTAAAAACTGCCAAAACTACCTTATAAAATATTTTTCTTCGTTTAAAAAACAGTCCGTTCAAAAGACAATAGAGCAAAATCTTCTACAATACAACATAAGCACAATGGGTGGTTCTTCAATGCTGCTACAATATTGTAATTGTAATAACAACAGCCAGGTGCTGCCCCTGTTTTAACAAGAGGCATGGCTTTGGTTTGTTGTGGCTCCTGGCCACAACTCTAAGCATGACTCACAAAAATATCGACCATTGCCTTACCATTGACGTTAAGAGTGCAATTGAATGTGGTTTGCAAAAATAATGTGACATTTAGCGAGAGCCTTTGCAGAGTGTAATGACCCATTGTCAATAATGGCAAATTAATGCATGTTGCTATGAATGTTTTGCACCGACATCACGATTGATGCTTCTGTTTACGGGTGTTTTTTCATAGTTTCACTTTAATAATTAATTTCACATCGCAGAGATCACAATGGAATAAAGTAAAGATCTATAATTAAGGCTGTAAAATGACTTATGGATCAAATTTAACCTTATCTATTTTAGACACGATTTCTCCTATTCTAGTTACATTGTTTTTTTTCATTTAAATAAGTGAGGACCCATTGAATATAACGTATGGTTTGCAATGAAAGAGTATGAGGTTAATGCTACAAATAAGCCAGATTACTATTAACCACATTCACATTATAGTAGTAGAAGTAGCATATTCATTTAAAATATGGTTTAAAATCCCAACACTTAATCCCGTACTCGTACAAATGGTATGATGGCATCGTGATTTCTTGATGAAGCGATTGCATGGCAAACGAGCTGAAGATTATGCCACGAACCTTGGGGTACTCAATATCCAAATGTTGCTGTATGATAATGTGGCTTGTCAGCATAGTGCATTGCCTCAGGCAGCTCCCTATCAAGCCATCCAATTGCCAATATTCATTTAATCTGCTCGAGTGATTGCTGCATTACGCTACCTACATAATGCCTCTTCTCCAGGACATTCAAATAACCCTGAACATCACCTGGAAATGATATACATTATATTTATCATTTTGAAGGTGCTCTGTTATATTTTTTTTACATGAGTACTTTAGGATGAGAACCGGGCCGTATGCAACATTCACTGTACACGTCACGTTTACATCCACCTCAAATGTTATTTGGTGGAGCAGTTGGTGTTCGCCAACTTAATCTAGAGCGCATGGCCAAGCATTATTCAGAGCTTGACCTTTAATTGCTGTGTAGCCCTTGGCTTTTGAACAGAGAGCAGGAAGATGGACGTGGAATATAAATCCACGCCCTCGTTTCTTGTTTTGTAAAGAAATCCCAATGGGTGCGGGGGCAGCAGCTCAGGATTGACAGCGCTTCGAGGATAACAGCTAGAAGTTAGAAACTAACTGCATTGCATTGGATTCTGTGCTTATGTTCTCAACAATTTCACTTAATCTGCTCTTTTCAGATCAGTAACTGAGTCAATGAGATCAGATGAAACAAAACGGGAGTCCAAGTGAAATATGTAAATGTAGTTTTGTATTAATAGTACACATGTTTGTACTGTATTATTTATCTCACAGTAAAGTCTTACATTAAAGTTGGTTGCTAACAAATAAATGACATTGGAAATCAGATTCCAACATACAGGTTGAAATAATGAAAATGTCATGAGTTTAATTGTCATAACGATAGCATATTTTATCATTCTGGATGTGTGAGAAAGTTACATGTTTCTTGCAGTTACAAAATGAAAGGGAAATTTGTATTACCAGTTGGCGTTTCTTTTTTATCCAAAAAGGAAATAATTGTCACAGTCTACAGAGATGGTGTAGCTGTATGTGCAGTTACCATTTAAGCCATTTTTGTTGTTTGTCCCAAGTTTTATTCCCGGTGTGCAATTGACTTCACATCAAAAGATGAAGAATCGACTTCAGAACTCACACGAAGCAATGTGTCCCCGTGTGCAAAATAGAGCCAATGGGAATTCGTTTCGGAGGACTTTTTCTGAAAACCCTTTAATTGGTATTTTAAACTTCCTAAAAAGAGGTGTCACACTTTTCCCACACACTCAGCGATTAAAAAAGTGCAAAACTACAATTGATGTTTTGTTGTACACGCATTGTGAACTGGGCTGAAACTTTAACATCACCGCCACATCTTCTTGGTTCTTTCGGTAAAGTCACCTATAATGGAAATAATAAAATAATAAAAATAAAACATAATAAATAATTCTCACGACGTTTCAGCCACAACGCAAGCAGCCGTCCTCAGGTGAAGAACAGGTCTGTCGATAAGACAGAGTCTGAATGAGACGTCCTGGGCTTGGAGCGTCTATTTAAGCTGGGAGGGAGGAGGAAGAGCGCCTTGACAAAATAATTTGCATATCAAGAGGAATTTTAGCATATTTATGTAATATTACACTATGTATTATTCTACCCACCCTACTGCATACCACACTGCTGCATATTCACCATACAACTACGAATTTTACCGAAAGAACCAAGAAGATGAATCCCTGCAGCTTTAAATCGAAATAAAATCACCGCCACATTTGAGAAATTGGTTAAACTACAAATGTCTACCCAGATTTGAATCCATGATCTCAGGAGTGCAGGCTCAGCACTCTGACCTCTGAGCAACAAGGCCACACATATCTTACATGTTCTCGCTTATTATTCATGCTTTTTTTAATTAGTGAAGATATCTTTAAAGTATACAACTCTGCAATCTTCTACAAATGGTGTTCTTCAAATAATTGTCTTGCTCATTGTTAAATTCTCCTGAACATTCGCGAGCAACAATAATATGGGTCAAGTGCTCTTCGTGTGTTCATTTAAAACACATTCCTGCAGAGGGAGCTGGTAGGAACGTTGGGTTGCTCGGTCAATGACCAGGGTCAACGGCGGCGTGGTGTATTCCGCAAATATGCCCGACTGTGAGGGCGGGCACAAGCCGGCGTGAGTAGGTTAAACGTTGAGTTTTATAAGGGCACCACGGGGAGACCAGGCCCTCCCCACCGAGCCCCACCCCTCCCACCCCTCACCCAGCCCCACCCTCCCCACCCAGCCCCTTCCCACCCTCCCCTCCCCACCCAGCCCCTCCCTGCACGACGGACGGACACAATAATCCCCTGTGGGCTGGTGGAACCAGGTGGTTCCTACCAGTATTAGCAATTCTGTATGTTTGCTTATTCATATCGTTCCACAAATGTACTTTCACTTTGTCTTAAGCTTAGGGCAAAACAGCTGCATGCACAGATCTTTGTAACTTGCAACAATGCTTTTGCCAGATGGACAGATACAACTATGGTGTAAGTGACATGACATCTCGGAGGTGATATTCGTTGTATGGCAGCAAATGAAGCGTTGAGTGCATCCCTGCTCTGTAGTGATTGCAACACAGAGACTGCAATGAACCCCAAGTAAGAGGGCAAAAGTATTGTCCCCCAGGTCTCTCAGCGCCACTTATTTTGTGCAAATGTGAGCTTCTCATTCGAAGGCGCCAGCCCCCTCGAGTCGCTGGGCTCTATATATATAAAAAGTAATTTATCAGAGGTACAAGCCAGAATTGTATGCGTTAGTGTCATAGGGGACATTATAACCACTGTGGATAAAGCCTGGGTTGCACAGCTTTGAAAGGTTAAAGGTACAAACCAGAACCCTCTTTGAATATCACAACTGTATCATTCAAGTAATGTATAACCAGGTGGGAGTGCTGGAGATGTGTTGAGAGATGTATTTTATGCACACTTGGAAAGATTTGGGATCAATGTATGGAGGAATTCCAGAGTTATGCAATAACCATAAGGCAAGAGGTGAAATGTAAACGCACAGAAAACACAGTAATTTTCCTTTTTTAAATTGTTTTTTAATTGTTTCCCATTGCCTCATATCCCACCATGGTCTAAGTTTCTATTGTGACCATTCATTAGATGCATAATGACTGGAAGTGCTTTTGAATAAAGAAGCTTGGTAAATATGGAAAGGTATATACATATAGGGATGTAATCGCTCAAGTTTTGGAAGGCCCAAGTAAAAAATGTCAGAATCAAAATAATAAATAATAAATGAAGTACAGTAAATCCAATTATATTTAACATTTAACATTAAACACAATGTTAGATTAATATGACGTAAAATTACGTTAAATAAGGCTAGTATTCATTCATTCTGAGAAAGACAATTATCAAAATACGAATGTTGTGGATGGAGTAGAAACTATTTTTGTAATCTCAGTTGATGAGATTGCCAGGCATTAACTTGAAAAATGCCGCTATGTCAATCTCAATTTATCAACGGGGATCTGTGATGTTCATCTTGACACCTTTAGTGTGTTTCCAGCTGACTGCACATGGAATATCTCCCTATGGACCTATAAGCAAATATTACAATGTAAGCCATCTGAAATTGAGAAAAATGACATCTGGAGCTGCTTGTGTAATTTTCAGAATTTTTTTTTTAAAGATGCCTTGAATTGATACCCTTAGCAGAATTGTGATGGGAAGTGAGGTGGGGGCTACAGGAGGTAGGGTTGAGGGTGAAAAAAGCAATCAGGCTGCATCAGCAGCAACCGACATTGGACAGTTTTACATGTCCTGTCTTTTCAATTCACCACGTATGCATGAAAGACAGCCATCGGCTCACTCCATTCCCTTTTAAATCACCCTTCAGCCACCCTTTAGTGCAGGCGGACGGCTCTGCATCCCATGCGGCTAGTGCCGTATCTCCCGTATTGGTTTGTGGAGCCATGTGAAGACTCAGAATAGGAACTTACGATTGTCCGTGTCATCCGACCAACCCGAGGGACAAGAAGAGAGAGAGAGACAAGGGCTCTTGGTTTGCTCACTCCTGGCTTTTTGTCCAACAGGAATAATGTTTTAACCAGCGCTTGCAGCTAAATCACTTGGGAAAACAACTAGCTTCACAATGTGCACTGACCACTATGATTACCGTGCCTTTGATGGGCCATTTACATTCATCGTTTACATTCATCACACTTGTCCAAATCATTTAAACTGCACGTTCGTTTGCAGCTTTGATATCAGTCTAATATCTCAAAGACATTACTAGAGTTGCATTGATTTTGGGCAAACATTGAGTTAGGTTGTTAAGTAATTATTGATATCTTGATGATCAGTTTGACTCGATTCTCCATTCCAAATGTATAGAATTGATAATGGTATGCGGTGTCGTTGTGGTAACGAATAAACCAGTTGTCACGTGCAAACTTTCAAATCGCACGGCTCTCATCAGTCACCACATGCAACATTCACCCAATACACACACACACACAGTACTGGACTTGGTTATTGCTAGACACTTCAATCATCATCAGCATCATCTTTTAAATCTAGATTGAAAACTCATTTCTTTAGAACTGATTTTGATGTTTCGTTTGTTTTCCTTCCCCCACGCCTCCGATTATGACGGTTGGCTAAGTACGATGCGAAAAGCATAACATACATACATAATGAGCCGTGACAATTCCACTGCTGAATGAAGATCTCCCCGTGCCATTTCCAACTATCACGGTCCTGCAATCTAACAATACACCCTGCACTTGCAAATGAGTTGATTTCATCGCTCCATCTCAAGGGTGGATATCCTCTTACACGCATGACCTGCCTTGGCTGACAGCCACAATCCTCGACCAAAGTGTAATTCCAAAGCCTACTCATTAACAGTACTGTATGTATCGTCTTTAACGTGAGTATGTTGTCTAATCCTTGTGCTGTTCCTCTTTCTCTGTTAAGAGTAATGTTTTGGATCCATATGCCATTAACAGCTAATGAACACATTTAAAAAGGTTCTTCTTGTGGCAGATTGGTATGTTGCTCTTGATTATAAACTTCAACTGTTAAAAAGCTCAGCGACCCACTACCGTCCACATTTTTACATCATTATTTTGTTCTTTGGTTCATCTTCAATAGCTGTCCGATGTATACACTCTGCTGTGTTTTCCAGTTGCCTCTCTGACAGAGTGTCAATTGTTTAGCGAACTTGTTGCAAACGGCCTTCGTTTTGTTTGTATTTATCCTGAGCCCAACTTTTTTAGCCGACTTTATGATTAGACATTTTGAAAGTTTCAGCTAAAACAATAATACATTTGTTGTTTCTGTTTTTTTTTCAACAGGATTATTAATAGTGTTCAAACAAACAACATTAACAACCCTAACACCGAGGAGAGTGCTGCTCGCCTCCTGCGGTGGAAGGAGGCGAGCAGCAAAAATCTGATGACCTTTGAAGCTGTTTTTCACAGGTGTCCAGTAGGGGCGGGTAAGACAGTTACAACAGCAAACAATACAAAAACACGACCGTAATGCAACATATAGGAAAGGCAAGAAAATCACTACAGATAAATATACTAAAACAAGTAAAATTTTATTTTACCAGTTATGTGTGCATGTTGAACTTATTTCGCACTGTATATAGCCAACCGTGCTAATCGGAGGTGTAGGAGAAGCCCACTAATCTATTCATTGTATTTTAGAAGCGACCTGGCCACAAATGATAGCTCAACGAAGCGGCTTATCATGTGGAAATTTATAGCTGCCAAATACTCTAAATAGAAAATGTATCTTGATTTAAAGCTTTCGTGACTGCAGGAATTCATACTCTTTGGGTCTGTCGGTAAAGTCACGTAGATAGAGAAATAATAGATCACGACGTTTCGATCGCAGCACAAGCGACCGTCTTCAGGTGAGAGAGAGAAAGCTACTGAAACAAGGTCTTATAATAGACCTGAGATGAAGGCAGCCTCAGGGCAAGAGGGCGGGGCTAGAGATGCACTCCATGAGGCTGTGGAAGTGGCCATTGTATTGTGAGAGATTAGCATGTCAATGATGCATTGGTGACAGAGCGAGTAGGACATCCAGCTCAATACAAAGACTTCCAACCTAGTAATGCAACTCAGAGAGTCAGCTAAAATCGGCAGGAAGGATGGAAACATCACAGCAGGTTAAGACTTTACCTGGTTAATAACGTCCTTCCAATTATTGCTCAATTTGTACCCATCTTCTCGGTTGAAGTTGTGTCTGTGTTTATATATCTGGATGGCATCATAGACAAATCTTTGATGATAGCCAGTGGGTTTGTATAGTACCTTCGTCTTGGAAAAATCTATTTCATGTGAACCCACAGCATTAAAAGAATGATCAGCCACAGCTGAGGTATCGGTCCTACCGTGTTTCAGATCTGCCACTTCCACAGACCATATCTAGCCCTGCCCTCTTACCCTGAGGGGACTCCCATCTCAGGCCTATATAAGACCTTGTTTCAGTAGCTTTCTCTCTCTCACCTGAAGACAATTGCCTGTGATTGCGATCGAAACGTCGTGATCTACTATTTTTCTATCTATGAGACTTTACCAAAAGACCCAAAGAGTATTAAATTCATGTTGTGGTAATTTAGTGTGCAAGGGGTTTGTACAATGCAAATAATAAAAAACTGTAGAACACATTTTCCTCTAAGGGACAGAAACAAAAATGTATAATTTACTACACTCTAAATTTCAGCAATGAAGGTACAGCTGTGTTTTGGGTCCACGTTATATTAAATCGTTTATATCCATTCGTTCCTGATTTTTTTCCTCCAGATGTTTGCAATAATAAACATCCAATCTGTCTTTTTTTTAAAGGGAAAATTGCTGTAGGGAGGATTTTTTCCTTTTTAAAGTAGAACATGGACTAATCCTCGACTGCATATAGGGCACACATTGCTTTTTAATAGCATCAGCTTTAAATGGAATTACTAATAATCTCTTTGGCAAATGCACAATGAAAGATATTATTGCTTAGTAAATGATTAATATTCCTTAGAGTTTGTGTTCCATACTAAAGTGTATATTCATAATCAGCCAGCATCCTTGTTTTATCCACTGCTAGAGGAAGGCTTCACCACATCGTCAGTATCCATCACAGTCCTCCGATGCCATCTCGCTCATATATGTAGTGTTGAACAAGGAGACACACGTTTATTACAACACCCTAACAGGATAACTACATAAAGGTACACTGGTTCTACATCTAGGTGATAACTACACGATTAAATAGACCACAACGGGGTAACTACATAACAGGGTCAGTCAGTAACACACTGCCTGAGCCACGATGCCGAGCATAACATTGAAGACCGAAGACCGAGGATCGAAGAGACGTAGCACCAACGGGTTCCATTCCAATAGACAGCCCCGATTGGCTCTCGGGACCTCCCTTTTATGCCCCTGAACGTGGCCTGACTCCGCCCTCGGCCACGCCCCCTTCTCGATCCTACTAGAAGGCTCTGGGCCATATCACGTGTCCCTCGAGCCCCCATTCGGGCCCCCTTGCTACCCTGCTCCGGTCACGTGCCCTCTCGGGTTCACACAGAGTATCACGTCCTCACTTGCTCTCTCTCTCCGACCCTCACCAGAACTATGCCCCCTAGGGCCCGCTTCCATGCCATATCCACTCTGGTGCCAGAGAGAGACTCAAGACGTACAGTTCCACTCTTGTGACAGTAGCTAGCGCTTAACACCATAGTGACTCCATATAAGTCACTACACATGCATTAGGGGGGTCTCATCACTCTATTTACAGGTTATCATCCTCACTGATGGGTCTCTCCGTTGGCTGCTATTCTGTCACCGGACTCGTTCACCTGCTGCCTGCCATCCCTAAAAAGTAATGAAACCTTCCCCTGCTAAAGTCTATTTACTTTTTCAATCAGTCCATATGATGTTTCTAATTTACATTTGCTCGCTGATTGCTGCATGCTCCTTTCTGTATCTCAATGTAATTCCCAGCATGTGCATTTCTCCATGCTTCTTTGCAGATTTTGTTCTATGTTTGTGAACTGCTTTTTGCGTTTAGTTTGTTGTCCTCCCCCTTGCACCTCCGATTATCACGGTTAACATGGTGCAAAAGAAGTTAATCATACATACGTAACGATTGCAAACATTCTTATTATGGCAAATTGGTTTGTTGTTTCATCATAGTCATATATACATTCTGCAAATATGCGATATCACATTTTCTTCTCGGGTGTGATCTCACCTCTCCCTGCATTTCCATCACCAGCCTTTACCATTGGCCATCATCCCATCCAGCTCTGTCCACGTTCTTTGCTTGACCTGAAGTACAATTCATAATCAACGTTTTTGGGTTTAGATCGCGTTATTTATAAATGTGTCGTAACCCTCCACCACCCGACACGGCCAATCAGCAAAAAAGTGTCACGTTGACAAAAGACAAATTAGTTCACTGCTTTAGCCCACCGGTGTGTTGAAGCGCGATACCACAACATTTACAATTTGAGTTGTACGACGTTTCGCTGGTAATTGCATCCAGCATCATCGGGCAATTCGTCGTACTCAAATTGTAAATGTTGTGGTTTCGCGCTTCAACACACCGGTGGGCTAAAGCAGTGAACTAATTTGTCTTTTGTCAACGTGACACTTTTTACTGATTGGCCGTGTCGGGTGGTGGAGGGTTACGACACATTTATAAATAACGCGATCTAAACCCAAAAACGTTGATTATGAATAATATTGGTCGCGAAAGCCTACGTGTTAAACTGAAGTACAATGTTGTTCTATCTCTAAATGTAATTCTAGGCACGTTTCTTCTGCTTATTTTTCAGCTTTTAGGATTTTTTTTGTCTGCCCACATATCGTAGCAGGTGATAGGCACTGCTTTAAATAAGTATCCTTTCGGTACATTGTCACGTTGCATTTTAGTGTCAAGTTGTTTAAAAAAATCACTGCAACCTGCGTCACTCACCTCGTTTTTTTCTTTGTTTTGATCCATATGAACATTGCCCTAGGCATAAACACTCTCTTAGGTTTTCCATGTGTCCCTCTGGCATATATTTACTTTTGATTCTTGAACTTGGTCAAGTTGACTTGTGTTTTGCTCTTATTTATCTTCACATCTGCAGCCTTCTTTGTACAGTAAAGCAAACTCAGTTCCTGTAGCTCATTAACAGTGGTTAACGTAATTATTATATCATCGGCAAATCTGAAATGAACGGTTAATATCCATTTATCGTCATGCATAAATTTTTTAAATACAATTTTGTTGTAACTTTCTTTGTGAAATATCAATGTAGCCGACATATTTTTGATGAAAATGAATGTGCAATTCTTTTGAAGTATTTTTCATTCTGACGTTGGTTTGTGAGCGTTTGAATAACTGGGTCAAATGCATTTTTACAGTCAACAAAGGCGAGGCAAAATCTTACTGGACGCTAATTTGTTTTTTTGTGACCCCAATGTATGTAGTCATCGTTCGAAAAAGCATTTATATTCATTGCACCATGACCTTCGTGATCAATTCAAATGTGTAATTGAGGAATGGGAACTTAGTTCTTCAACGCAATTTGTTTTCCTTCTTTGAACAAAATAATTATTGAGGCATCATTCCGTGAATGGGAGTCTTTAATTTACGTGTAACACTTTTTAGTAAATATAGCCACTAATTTTCTTCCAAAGAGATCTGCTTCTATGATACAGTCCGGTTTGTAATATATTATAAACGTGATAATTAAAGAATTAACAATTAGGACGTAACTATTTCAATTAAATATCCGCATGACCTCCATATGCTTGTTTGAACATGATACTAAAACACATTGTGCCAGTCATGATCAAATTTGGACCATTACCATAACTGGTGTATGCGGTTAATTTGTTAAATAACTACATAAAGACAGCATGGACACAGGTAATTCAGGCAGTGCCACGCTGCTTTGGAGACGCATGTGGATAACAACAACACACAGCACAGGTAATGTATTGCTGAGCCCACAGCCCCTGACGAGTTTATGCAAAACTTCACCAAGCGTGTGCCAAGTTGATTGCCTGATATGGCCGTGTGCACATTCATCTTCTTGGTTCTTTCGGTAAAGTCACGTAGAAGGGAAGTAATACAATAATAAAAATAAAACACAATAAAATAATTCTCATGACGTTTCGACCACAACGCAAGCAGCCGTCCTCAGGTGAAAACCAGGTCTGTCGAGGCGACAGAGTCTGAATGAAACACACACACGAGCTTGGAGCATATATATATAAGCTGGGCGCATTGACAAAGAAATTTGCATATCAAGAGGATTTTTGGATATTTATGGGAAATGCAGGAATGTGATTAGTACTACATATGCATGTGCATTATGCAGGATTAACATCATCAAGGGGAGAGGATGTGGGAAATGCAGGTATGTGAATAGTACTAATTCAGCATCAAAGGGAGGGGGTAGGGGTAGCATTAATAAAGGGAAGGAGTGTTAATAGTATGTAGCTGCAGTAACTAAAACCAACACGTAAACAACTAAAGTATAAACTACATAGTATCATCAGTATGCACATTGTTACATTCAGACAACGTAACGACGCCGATTGCTAGGAAAGCAACCAATCATATCGTGATGATGAGAGCATGGCATGTGGGCAATTAAGACTGGTGGCATGCAAGTGCGAGTGAACAAACAGGACAGCTACCGTGCCGATATTGTCCTTTAGGCACCCACGGAACACTCAGACCTTTTTGGCACAAACGCAATATTCCTCCCTCCAAATTATGGAAGACTGTGGCTTCCCAATGCTACTTGATAATCTGGCTACCATGTTCACTCGTGTATTTGCACTGAGAAACCAATCCGCCTTGTGACAGTGGTTCAGTAGCCAGGTATTGCACTCGAGTAACGGGGGTTTAACATGATGTGACATTGCAGTGTAGAGGCGATAATATAAAATTCTAGGCTCCGAATAACCATTTTATGCAAAATATGTACGTTGAACTTATTTCCCACCGTACGTAGCCAACCATGCTAATCGGAGGTGAAATACCATGCTAATTGTAAACAGGCAACTTCCTCACGTATTGTTAATTCCTAGGCAAATCACACAAGGTGCTTAATTTCAAAATATACAGGTCTTTCACAGTTAATGTAAACAGCCACTGTACGGTAATTATCTCAAGAATGCCATCATAACTAATAATGCCATATGCATGTTTCAAGATACATGGTCTTGATGCTTCTTCCATTATTCTACAAAAAATACGTCCACAATAATAGGGTGTAGTAAATAATTTTACAAGAGGATATATATTGTCCTGACGATAGTCTAAACGATGTTAGAATTAACTCAAGGTTGGATTTAAATAATTATCTGGCATGTGACAGCGTTTGTACTTGGCAATAGAAAGACCCAAAGAATATGAATAAGAAGTAAAACAATAAAACATTACAATAATACAATGTATGCACAGGAAGGTCTGAAGACTTAATGCTTGGAATACTTAAAAGTAGCTGGGTTCTGCAAGAGAAAATGTCCCATTTTTTGGCACAACACAAAAATATGCATAGTGCACGGATAGATCAAACATCTACGCTGGTGTAATGGAATACACAGGCCACCTTGTAGCTCTGAAGACTAGTGTCTTGTTCACGTGATCCACTGACCCACCAAAGCACTGATTTAGGCGTGGACCATTATGTCTCTCAAAATTAACTCTATATTTCTATACAAAACCCGTAATGTCTGCCCTAAACCCAGAGGTAAGGAGTTGTGGGTTAGATGGTTCAGACCCCATTAAAGTACTCTGTGCATTATAGTGCTCAATAGTCGGCATCAAAATATCAGAGCAATGAAGGTGCAGAGGCATAAGTCAGGCATAAGTCACTTGAAATACAAAGCGACAACAGCGGGAGGGTGGAATTAGTGCGAGCACTCCTGGCACCCAGGGGATTGCTTATACCGCTGAAAGCAAAATGCAGTTGAGTATTTCCATTGTTAAGCACTACAACAGAGAGGCGAGGTGTGCATTATCCGCTTCACAATCTCAGGGGCTCTTGAACCAGAATTCTACATAAAACATATTCTATGGGGGACCTCATTTGCCAGTAAAAATATGATAATTGGTTCTTTACCCTTCTATCTGGCAACAAAACTGACACCTTTTTGCAAGGAGTCATGTCTGCATAGACCGCAATACCTGCAGTCATAACACAAACAAAAGAACATAACTCTGATAATGTGCACTGTCCTTGAAGTTGATTGGTCCACACCCGAGACAGCTTTCCTTCGAGCCTAGTCTCATATGGGTTGGACCAGATGACGCCAAAAGGCGCACAACTCAAGGACAATGCACCATCAGAGTATGAGAGCTCGGGGCAAGCATCTACACTATGGGGACCTCATTTGCCAGTAAAAATATGATAATTGGTTCTTTACCCTTCTATCTGGCAACAAAACTGACACCTTTTTGCAAGGAGTCATGTTTGCATAGACCGCAATACCTGCAGTCATAACACAAACAAAAGAACATAACTCTGATAATGTGCACTGTCCTTGAAGTTGATTGGTCCACACCCGAGACAGCTTTCCTTTGAGCCTAGTCTCATATGGGTTGGACCAGATGACGCCAAAAGGCGCACAACTCAAGGACAATGCACCATCAGAGTATGAGAGCTCGGGGCAAGCATCTACACTATGGGGACCTCATTTGCCAGTAAAAATATGATAATTGGTTCTTTACCCTTCTATCTGGCAACAAAACTGACACCTTTTTGCAAGGAGTCATGTTTGCATAGACCGCAATACCTGCAGTCATAACACAAACAAAAGAACATAACTCTGATAATGTGCACTGTCCTTGAAGTTGATTGGTCCACACCCGAGACAGCTTTCCTTCGAGCCTAGTCTCATATGGGTTGGACCAGATGACGCCAAAAGGCGCACAACTCAAGGACAATGCACCATCAGAGTATGAGAGCTCGGGGCAAGCATCTACACTATGGGGACCTCATTTGCCAGTAAAAATATGATAATTGGTTCTTTACCCTTCTATCTGGCAACAAAACTGACACCTTTTTGCAAGGAGTCATGTTTGCATAGACCGCAATACCTGCAGTCATAACACAAACAAAAGAACATAACTCTGATAATGTGCACTGTCCTTGAAGTTGATTGGTCCACACCCGAGACAGCTTTCCTTCGAGCCTAGTCTCATATGGGTTGGACCAGATGACGCCAAAAGGCGCACAACTCAAGGACAATGCACCATCAGAGTATGAGAGCTCGGGGCAAGCATCTACACTATGGGGACCTCATTTGCCAGTAAAAATATGATAATTGGTTCTTTACCCTTCTATCTGGCAACAAAACTGACACCTTTTTGCAAAGAGTCATGTTTGCATAGACCGCAATACCTGCTCTGCATTGTCCTTGAGTTGTGCGCCTTTTGGCGTCATCTGGTCCAACCCATATGAGACTAGGCTCGAAGGAAAGCTGTCTCGGGTGTGGACCAATCAACTTCAAGGACAGTGCACATTATCAGAGTTATGTTCTTTTGTTTGTGTTATGACTGCAGGTATTGCGGTCTATGCAAACATGACTCCTTGCAAAAAGGTGTCAGTTTTGTTGCCAGATAGAAGGGTAAAGAACCAATTATCATATTTTTACTGGCAAATGAGGTCCCCATAGTGTAGATGCTTGCCCCGAGCTCTCATACTCTGATGGTGCATTGTCCTTGAGTTGTGCGCCTTTTGGCGTCATCTGGTCCAACCCATATGAGACTAGGCTCGAAGGAAAGCTGTCTCGGGTGTGGACCAATCAACTTCAAGGACAGTGCACATTATCAGAGTTATGTTCTTTTGTTTGTGTTATGACTGCAGGTATTGCGGTCTATGCAAACATGACTCCTTGCAAAAAGGTGTCAGTTTTGTTGCCAGATAGAAGGGTAAAGAACCAATTATCATAAAACATATTCTTAGGTTTTTTTGGTAAAGTCACGTAGGTAAAACATCAAAATTAATAAAAATAAAATAAAATGAAACAAAAATCACGACGTTTCGGAGGCAACACGGAGACTTGTGTTGCCTCCGAAATGTCGTGATTTTTGTTTTATTTTATTTAATTAATTTTGATGTTTTACCTACGTGACTTTACCGAAAAAACCTAAGAATATGAATCCTTGCAGTCACGAAAGCTTCAAATCTAGAATTACATAAAACATTTCTGCCTTTTGCTCTTTTTTTTTCTAAAAGTAAATGACGGCAACCATGATTTATACTTTCATATCTCATTATAAATGCACTGCCATATATTTGTCTATATATTCCACATGTTCTTATCTTACCTATAAAATTATTTTTTGTTTGTCTGTGTGTCAGTGTGTGCGGACACACCTTGTGACGCTTTAAACTCACAAACTGCTGGCTTTACGTTTCAACAAATTACACACATACGACACAATAAGCCCCCAAATGAAACATTGTTATTTGATTTTTCCATCCGTCAAATGTAATGTAGTTAAATTAGTCATTTATTACTATTTTTTTATATTACGAAGCATGCATCTGCGCATGCGAGAGAAAGCTGACTCGTGGTTCCCATAGCAAAGCACACAAGCGATCGGTGGAGGCATAGAAAAATTATCATTCGCGTTAAAAATGCAAAAGAAATACACAACGCTAAGGTAAATTCTTCACAGTGTGATGTCCCCCCCCCCCTACCCCAATGTGTGCAGTTTTTACAATAAAGTCGGTAGATGCTATTACTGTAGTTCGTAGATACTACTACTACTGTAGAGCGGGTGGATGTTGGGGGGGTGGGGGGGGTATCAGCCCAGCCCCAGCCTGCTAAGGTGCCACCTCGGCCAGCTTGGCAATCTAGGCAAAGCCGGGGGCTCTCCACGGGACTAAGCCTTACCACGGCACTTTGTATAGTTACTATATACTATTATGGAGTCGATATATACTATTATAGAGTCGGTAGATACGACTATAGAGTCGGTAGATACTACTGTAGAGTTAGTAGATACTATAGAGTTAGTATAGATACTACTACAGTCAGTAGATACTACTACAGAGGAAGTATAGATACAACTACAGTCAGTATATACTACTGTAGTGATAGTAGATACTACTACAGTCAGTATATACTACTGTAGTGATAGTAGATACTACTACGGTCAGTATATACTACTGTAGTGATAGCAGATACTACTATAGTCAGTACTGTAGTGATAATAGATACTGCTATCGAGTCGGTAGATACTCCTGTAGTGTCTTTAAAAATTACTCACACTGACACATAGTAATAAGTCACCTGCTTACACTTTATTACTCCTGTTCACGCTCCAGTTGTAGGCACTCCTATATCTATCTTTACTGTAACATACACTTGACTTCTCCTTGCTCTCATCTATTCTGCACCTCACCAATCTTGCACTCAGCAACTCCACACCCAATGACTCTGCACACAGCAACTCCGCACTCAGCGACTCTGCACACAGCAACTCCGCACTCAACGGCTCTGCACACAGCAACTCCGCACTCAGCGACTCTTAGAACTCTACATCTCCACTGCTGCCCTCACCTACGTTGCCTCATACCTGCTCACCCGTCTGTCACGGGTGGGTGGTTCAGCCAACACCCGCCCGCCAACGGTGTGAGGGTTGAGGCTTCGTTGACGGCTTGAGCGGCAGCGGCGAGAAGTCTTCACTCTTGGTTCCCGGGTAACTCTCCCCCCGCTCACGCACACTCCCGCTTATATCCCCCTCCTCATTCCGAGTCCTCACGTGTTTCCCCTTAAGCTGCCGCTTGCCCGGCGCCTGGTGTCCTCATGAATCCCTTATCATCACCCCCCATCTCCCGTCACCCTCGACACCAACCTCCGGCCTCAACGTTCCCACCTGCTCGACCTCATTTTCACCTGCTTCTCCCCTTAATTACTGTCGGTTTATCGATGCAAAACCTCATGTTGCAACGCGCACACCTGTTTGTCCTCAGTTGTACCCGCTTAACTGCATGCACCGTGTATATCTCTCCTCTATACTACCGTAGTGGGTTAAATTCAGGCGCACACTGGAACTTTGGAGGCCACACTATTTATTAGCTAAACACAATGGGCAGCTGTTAACTATTAACAGGATAACGACATAGGGTGGTAACCCCATTCCGAACTTAGCTAACACACGAGAATACTACATTTCTGGACCGGAGACCGAGGATTGTAGATGGTGGCTTCACCCCAGAGTTGACCCAGCAGAACAGCCCGGCTCTCCGTCCACACCCCGCTTATAACCACTCCGGCGTGGCCGGCTCTGCCCCAGGCCACGCCCCCCTTCCCGATCCTTCGGGAAGGCCCGAGTCCATAACCACGTGACCCCCTTGGGGCCCCTGGCCCCCCTTTATCTGGTCACGTGTCCTGTTGGGTTCATGCAGAGTGTCACGGCCTGACACGACCTCCGTGACACCCGCCTACAGCCCCCATACCGAGCCAACACAGTAGTGTCATTCTACTGCATTACAAGACTATAGAGTTAGTAGATACTACATTATTCAGTATATACTACTGTAGAGTTAGTAGCTACTACTATAGAGTTGATATATACTATTGTAATAAACCCACTCCGGACGATATCGTATTTTCTTGTCTTGTCTTTATTCGTTATTTCTTGTTCACAGCTCTCTCTCTCTCTCTCTCACACCGCTGGGTTCCTTTTTTCCCGTTACTCCCGTTACTCCCTCTCGAGCATGACGTTCGCTCGCTTTCCTCGCTCCCTCACACCGCTGGCTAACTGGCGTCGGGAGACAGCCTCCGGCCTGTCACGTGGCCGCTGGCGTGCCTGAGGCACCTGACGTGGTCTCTCCTCCAAGCTCTTCACACTGACCCCGAACTGTGTCTCTCCGCCCCTTATATCACCTGTCTCACGTGATGCCATGCAGCCAATCATAAGCCTCTCCACTGGAACCTTCTAGATGTTGCTATACAGCCCCGGGCTACGCCCTTGGCTCGACATCCCATTGGCTGCAGGCTGAGGCCGGCAGAGCCTATCACCATCGCCCAGTTACCCCAGGGTGCATCCTCATATTACACTATTATAGAGTCGAGAGATACTACTGCAGAGTGGGTAGATATTGCTTTAGATTCAGCAGATACTACTATAGAGTTACTTACTAATATAGTCAGTGGATACTACTATATAGTCAGTAGATACTACTATATAGTCAGTAGATACTACTAAAGTCAGTATATACTGCTGTAGAGTCGGTAGATACAACTACAGAGTCAGTAGATACTAATATAGAGTCAGCAGATACTGCTATAGCCAGAAGATACTAATATAAAGCTAATAGTTACTACTATAGTCAGTTGATACTACTATAAAGTCAATAGATATAACTATAGATTCAGTAGATACTATTATAGTCATGAGATTCTCCTGTAGAGTCAGTATTTATTACTAAAGAGTTGATTGATACTACTATAGAGTTGGCAGATACTACTATGGAGTCAGTATATACTACTACAGGCAGTAGATACCACTATGGTCAGTAAATATTGCTACAGTCAGTAGGTACTACAAACAGTCAGTAGATACTACCACGGTCAGTAGATACTACTGTAGTGATGTACACTGTCACGAGACTGTAGCGCCGGGTACTGGAGGGACACGCGACCGGGGGCCGAGAGCCCTGCCCCCATACAGTAGGGGGCGGGGCCGAGGGCGTGGCGAAGTCACTGGCCAGGCAAATAAAGGGGAAGTCCCGACAGGGATCAGGGCTCGTTCTGTGTAGTTCAACTGGAAGCTCTTTGCTCTTCGTTCTTCACTCCCGGTTCGTTATGCAGTCCAGTCTGGACTGGGATTCGTGGGTCAAGCAGCATGTGTGCTGCTGACCTGTTAATTTAGTTCAACACACACGCACATAACTGTTTCCCGTCCTGGGGTACAGCGTAAGGGGTCAGAGGAACACCACCTGCGCGTACGAGGATTGCCAAGGGGTGCTTTCCCTCGCCCGAGGGACCGCCCGATCGTGTGCTTCAAGTGCGGGCTGCCAGGGCATGTGTCCATGGGGTGCCGCGCTCGACGAGGAGGACCTTCCATGCCGACGCCGTCTTCGGATCATCGCCCCTTCTCTCCGCTGGGTCCTCAGGCGATTCGTGGCGCACCTCACATGCAGCCCTTTGTCTCACCTCAGGCATCTGTTTCAAAGTGGCGCGTCGCGGATTTGTGTCGCGATGCATCGCGGGCTGATCCGGGTTTTGCGGGCGAAGGTTGGCCGCAAAGCCCTGCAAAATTGACAGCCCTGGCACGCCGTATTGTCTCGGAGGCGGCGGGTTCGTCTGCGGTTGTTGGAACCATCAGGGTGTTGAGGTATGGGTCCTTGTCGACACTGGCGCATCAGCGATCATCATTTCAAATTGATTTTCGAGTGCTTGCCGCCAAAATCGCGCGCCATTTCACCCATTTCGATTCCCTGTTTTTTGCCACGAATGGACAGTCATTAGGAATTATTGGGCAGATTTCAGCTACAATTTGCGTAAGTGACATTCATTTGATGGAGCTCATTTCAAAATCTCTAGCCGTACCCTGCCTGTTAGGGACGGATTTTCTAGGTAAAATGTCGCTCAAGATCCTTATGGATCAGGGCTGCTTTGAGTTACCGTCAGGCCGCCGAATGGCGTTCTTATCATCGCCGACTCTGTTCCGCACAGCGAATGTTTCGGTTCCTGCGATGGCCAACCAAATGGTCAAAATTCCTCCCAGTGCACAGATGCTAATTCCCTTGCGTCTGAGGAAACATCTTGATCTCCAATAATTTCCGCAAGGGTTGTTGCTGATCCCCTTCACCAGGGCGAATCGCACCCAAAATTTTGTCTACGCACAGACGTTGGTGGCAAGCGATCGACAACCTTTCATTCAGGTTCTGAACGTCAGTCCGCGTACGTCGGTGATCCAGGAGGGCACTGTCTTGGCTCATGCATCGGCTGCATGTTGCGAGGGGAGAAACGGCGGGAATATGGGTGTTGCAGCGGCTGCAGGGCAGGGTGAGGACTGTGACGAGGCATGGTTGGATATGCTCTGTTCCGAGAGCAAGGATTTGTCAACGGCACAGAGGCTCAATCTGCGTGCGCTCTTAACGGAATTCTGCGATCCAAATTCGATATTGGCTGCATGCCTTTGTTGCGCCATCACATTGATACAGGTGATTCCTCCCCCATTCGTCAAAACCCTTATCACCTGAGTCCCAAGGAAAAGGACCATGTGCGCCAAGTGGTTGATGAGATGTTGGCTGCCGACATTATCTCTCCTTCCAACAGTCCATGGGGGGCGCCCATCGTCCTTGTTAAAAAACAGGACAGGAGTTTGAGGTTCTTCATGGATTTCCACAGACTAAACAAGGTCTCCGTGGCAGATGCATACGCGCTTCCGCGGATGGACGACTCGTTGGATGCTTTGTCGGGGGCGCGGTTCTTCTCCACGCTTGATTTACTGTCGGGATTTTGGCAGTTGCCTTTGGAAGAAGGTAATCAACCAGGTGGGGTTTTGACTGTTGTGTTGGCCGACTCTCTGTGTTGTATTACATTATATTTCCAAGTTTACTATGTTTGTTTTCTCATTCATTTGTACCTGATGATGGTTGCTTGTGTTGCAATCGAAACGTCTTATTATATTATTATTATTCAATTAAATTTCTTTCTACGTGATTTTACCGAAAGAACCAAAGAGTAATTCCTGCAGTCACGAAAGCTTCAAATCTATTAAGGTTACATTCACCATTATACATCGAGAGCATATTCTACAAATTCCCTTAAGTATCCTTGGTTTTAGCCAACATGTTCACGTATGTTTTTATACTGTCATGTACGCTGCTTTCAATACATAAAAAAGAAGCCAGAACACAGATGTTCTACCAATTAAATACGAGAGTATATTTTAGTGTTTCCCAGCCGGTACAGATTAGGTGTCGTGATTAAGCTGTTAATGTCGCTTAGCTCATCAAACAAATGACCACATGGATTACAATCGCTGCCCCATCGTTAACAATATTGGGCATGTCTCATTTTGTATACCTTAAAGGCTATTTTTAATGTCAATTATCGTGCCATTCATTTACTAAAGGTTACGTTTCATTTATCCATTATCAAAAACATAATTATTCATCATCTGTGAAAATATTATTTCCTTTATACGTGGTCTGTAACATAGCACTACCCTAACGACGGTTAACGACATTGCTATTTCGATGGGATTACTCATTGTTAATCAATTCTAAGATGCTATAACGTTTGAACACTAAATAATACAAAAATAACATGCTCATGCCCTTACGTCCACTATTATTTAAACCTGTGTATGTATCAACTCACTATAACATTTTATCACAAAGCATGCTTACGTAGATTAGTAAAAATGTTAAAAACAGGATAACTCGAGATAATGCACAATTATCCAATACCAAGGAAACCATCAACGTGGGTTCAAATTACTCCTAATAGGCTTTGTGATTCAACTGGGGAGCCAGCGGCACTGAAAGGCATGCGTAATGTGCAGTGGGGACACAAGCGTCAACGTGGACAATTTGCAAGCATCCTCACGATAGGGGTACAGTTCCATGTTGAATTATACATTTTTTGTGGCATTATTCCCATCAAATGTCACTATAACTTGGTATCATGTTTTGTGTCCTTTTACAAATGTAATTTTTTTACATCATATTCCAACCAAGTTTAATGCCATATTACATAATTTTACTTGGCTTTTTATTGTTTGAATATATGGCACACAAGTCATGCCTTTGGTTATCCAGAAAACGTAATATTCTAGTTATTTTTTCCCAGGAAGGCTTCACTGGGTCTCTTTAAGTTTCTGGGCCATTTGGCCCATTCCTAAATGAGCATTTATCATGTCAGACAAGAGGAATAATTGATAATTGAAAGGAAATGACGAACATTACTTTTTCTGTGTACCTTTAAAATATATATATACTGCTATAGCAAATTTTACACCTTTATATATGTTTGGTCCATGCTACCATAAACACCACGACATTGATACATTGTTCATGGCTGGGTCGGTTCAGCTCATTCCCCCAAAGAATACATTGATGACCGTCACAATGAAAGTAACATTTGGAAGCCACTGGGAAAGGTGAAAGGTGAGTAGTGAGCAGATACCGTTGGGACATGCTAATACCGTGATGGGAGCCAGGCCTCTGAGCATTGGCATCAGGATCCTCTGGTAATCTCTAAACCTCACGCTCGCTCACCGACTCATCCACAGCAACCCACACCTGCATCCTATTAGTTCAGAGCCCCAGAGAAGGCTGTAGCTGTCGCTAGCTGCTGAGCTATATTGTGTGATTGCAAATGGATTCTGTAACAGAGGTGCCAATCTCGCTGGCTGGCAGTGTTGGTATTGTTTTGGGAATAATCATAGCAACAACTGCAAACATAGACATTTTACAAATAAGGTTGAACAATCATTTTCTCAAATAATAACGAAGGGAACTCCAAATTCAAAATGTTGACAGACAATTCAATGTCCAGTGCTGTCGAACTTGAATAAATTACTTTAAGGTAGGCAAAGTGATACTAACATTACGTTGTAAGCGAGTTGACTTTTACTTTATTTCAGTCCGATTTACCAAAATTATTAACGGATGGCTTGACTGCTTCAACACTGAATTCAGGCTTGAGAGCTGAGTTCATGGCTGTCTACTGTACATATATAAAAACGTATTTTACTGAAACACCTAGATTGATAATAGAGTTGCCAACAGTTCTAACTTCACAACTTCTCCCAATAATTTTGGTTGGAGTGACACATTGTCTTACTTCCCTGTCATACACGCAGACGTTTTAATATCTCAAAGAATGGTACTTGTTATATCAACCAATTAGTTTTCCTTATTATTCAGGTCTTCATCTTGATAAACATGGAATATGTGGTACAGGCTTGGTCAAGTCGCATAAGTTCGTCTGCATTAATATTACACAATGCAGTATATATTGCAATGAATCTTGCTGACCACTATGTTTAAGAGACTTAGTACTAAACCATCATTGTTATCATTATGCTCATCATCAACCATCATCAGCGATCATCTCTCCACTGGTTCATGAAGGCCTCCCCATAATGTAAGTCCATTACGCTACTGCTATGCCACAACTCCATCTCACTCCTATACATGAACTCATCTCATCACTTCATATCGATGGAAGTTGTCCTCTTGGGTCGATTCTGCCCTTTGTGTCACAACTTAATTTATGTTTATTCAAGTAGTACAAAACTATAACTTTGATAATTTAATAAAATCATTATCCGTCTCGATTGATATCATCCATTTGGTGACATTGTGGCCAAATGGATGGAGCAACTTGAAAATTCCATTTAGATATGACAAGAAAAAGACCAAAAGATATTACAACCAGACAGAAGTGGAGATGGGTGGGCAGGATAGAGGATCAGTCAGCGAGATGGCAATTTGATTGGCACCATGAGGCGAGTCATCAAGAAAAAAGCCGAAAGCCAGATGGTGAAAAGCTAAGGGGCAGCCCTGGAAAGTCACGTAATGATTGTGTCACAGCTGATGGATACAGCTTAAGGAAACAATTTTGAGGATTAGTGGCATCAAAGGAAATCGCCATGACAATCAATTCCCCTTAACCTTGAACTCTGCAACAAATATTTTGATAGCCCACATTCCCATGCAGATGTTATATGATATGTAACCTATCACAAAGTGAATAAGTAGTTTTTTAAAGTATGTTTTCTCGTTAATACACGACAGTGTGTACAACTCTACCCAAAACAAAACATGTGGACTTAAAGTCATTATTTTAGTAAAGAGGTACTTCCAATGAAATATTTTAGAAACAAGATTGGCTGAAATAAAAACAAAATACATTGTTCACGTCACACAGAAGCATGGGGCCTGTTTGCATATTTCACAATCAACATGTTCCATAGTGTGATCAATTGTACAAAAATAAGCTGAACCTGGCAGCATCATGCTGTGAGTAAGTCATGCAATAGCAGCACTAATGATGCAGGGCAATGGATGTGTGGTTGGTCCATATATCTTGGTGATTGTGGCAGATAACCTTTTTTCAGTGCCCTTTTATTTAATTCACATTCCACCAGTAATAAATCACACAAAGCAAGGAAAAGCCACTTCTCATTCGCTATGAGAAATTGTCGAATTACTTTGTATATTCGACCACAGATAATAATGTTCAAACCACTTGCTTCCCTCCCTCCATGCCCTAATGAAAGAGATTGGTTCTAAGAGTTGGTGATTTATTTAAGTATGATTTGAAAGGTGGTAGGGGACGGGACGTGGAGGGGGGTTTGTGCTAACTACACTGGCCTGGTGCAGGTGAGAAATCGGTGAACTCAGGTTAATGGGGCGCCGCAGTGGTGAGATGTTAACTCCCTTGCTTGGTATGCAGGGGGTCGTGGGTGCGATTCTGAGGCCTGTATATTTGGAGTTTGCATCTTCTCCCAGTAGTCGCGTAGATTTTTCTCCAGGTCCTTCGGTTTTTCCGTTCACATTTAGAAATAATGCGTTTAGAGTATTTGGTTGCGATAAACTTCCGCACGATACGCCACTTTGTTGAGCTATCATTTGTGGTCAGTTCGCTGCTTCTGAAAAGGAGCTATGAAGCTCAGTGAGCCTTACCTGGTAAAATAAAAAGTTTAGTTTATAGTAATTGGCTTGGCAAGAATGCGACTGGTTTAGCAGGTCCTGTGGTCATTTGATAAGAAGCTGCCCGTACAGACCAAGCCCTTATCAGCCCACGGGGAGGGCCCTGTGTCAATATTGTAGGGGTGTTAGAGAGAGAGCCGTTATGCATGGCAGCCTATGGCAAACAAACACAGTGGGCGGGGCTACGTAAGTGCACGGGGAGGTGCCCTCTACGACGTCCGAGCCAGGCACCCTGGGGGGGGCTGGTTCGAACGTTATGATCCCCCGGGGCCCCACCCCTCAGGGAAGGGTTGGGTATAAAAGGGGATGTATCAAAGGGCTCGGGAGTCAGTTAAAAGCTAACCAGAGAAGACTGAAGACGTCTTAGATAGAGCCCTGGACTCCCCTAGTTCGATGTCCTTATCAGGGCCGAACAGGACTGAGCCAGCGGCGTGGTCCCGAAAGCCAGAGCCGGTGCTCTTGTAAGAGCTGGTCTGGGACTCCGGGTACCGGGCCCGACTTACCAGTGTCGGGCCAGATAGCCTCCCCTAGCCCCATAGTGGAGGACTCGGGGGTAGGACGGGGATAGCTAGGGGTGTATTCCTAGTTATACGGGTGAGGGGGCCGAATACCCCTCGAGTGTTATATGCCCACTGTTGTACTGTAAAATAAATACACGTGTGCCTCCATCTCGGTGTCAAGCGTCCTCACCGGTACTTCAACTGGAGTCAGAAGTAAAACGAACATGGAAACGCGAAATACAGCTCGGGCCAAAGTACCGCAGGAGGAAGACACTGCCGAGATCGTCGAGCCCGAGACGGCTCCACAAGACATGATGCAGCCGGGGCCTGGCGCCTTCTTACCGGGGCATCGGGATGAAGAGGGGCCGCAGCCAGACGCGTTACGGCTGGCTCACGGAAGGCTGGCGGAGCTGCTGTATGCCGCTGCCGCCACGCTGGAGACCATCACGCGATTGGAGGCTGGTGATCCACCACGGGGTGAGGCGAGCCGACGACCGGGACGCCTTCCCGCCATTTCGGAACAGTCGAAATTTGAATTTCCCGCCATCGACGCTACAGCTGCTCAGGGCGTGGCCAGCTTGAACATCGGCTCCGACATCGGCCTCGCTGAAGCTGCAGCGTCATCACCGGCGGAGGGTGCGTCACTACAACCGCGACAGGCGATCCCATTGGCCGTTCGCGCCGAGCCACAGCCGAGTCGGGGTGACAACGACCTACGGGGTCCTACAACAGCCGCTGCGCTCCACTAGAGACTGCCCCCGCTTAAGGAGTTCGTCGGTGCGGAGGGAGACTGGGGCGGCTTTCGGCGACGCTTCCTCGCCCACAAAGAAATGGCGAACTGGTCGGACGAGGAGGCTCTCCGCGCGCTGCCGGCGCTCCTCGACGGCGACGCGCTCGCCGCCCTCACATCGGCGCCGAGGGAAAAGCGTTCTACGCTGCCGATGGCGCTACAACTGCTGGCCGGGGTCTATGGACCATCAGCTGAATGCCGACAGCAGTTTTACGATCGCAAGCGGGGTGAAAAGGAGTCGCCCCTGGCATACCGGACGAGCCTCCTGGCGATGGCAAAGTCGGCCTTTCCTCGTATGGACGACGACGGCGTGGACGCGATGGTCACGGAGAAAATCCTCCTCCTGGCAGACGACCTTGACATCGCTGTCGTCGCACAGGAGGACGCGGAGATGACATCGCTCCAGGCTGCGCGGCTCCTCCACGCCAACCTTCTGTCACTGCGGCGGAAGGCCAGCAGGGCATCGGCCGGGCGTGCGGTGGCTGCGGCCACCCTTCCGACGGAGGAGCTCTACGCCGTCGACCACCGACGGCAACAAGCGACAGGAGCGCGGTCGGGCCGGGTCGAGTCGAGCCACTTCGACCGTCCATCATCTCCGACGGCACTCCCACGGTGTTTCAACTGCGGCGTCCGGGGCCACGTCGCCTCGGGGTGCCGCTCTCCTCGACAGCGTGGGACGACACCTCAACGGGACGACGGCCCTCGTCACAAGCTCCACCATCATAACCCGGCAAGTCGCGGCACCTCACATGTTTGGCCCACGCACACGCCCGTCATGCACTCAAACACCGCAACGAATGGGGGGCCGATATCGCGCACCATCGCACCATCACGCACCACTCTGGGTACTCATATCGAACCCGGCCAGTGGTCCGTGTTGGCCGATCGTGTGGTAGCCGCATCGTCGGGGTCGTCTGCCGTTGTGGGGCACATCGACGGGGTTGAGGTGCGCATCCTGGTCGATACGGGAGCATCGGCGACTATTATTTCGGAGTTAATTTACAATATTCTCCCTGTCCAAAGCCGTCCTTTGATGCCTGTTAACGTGCCGTTCTATGCTGCTAACGGGGGCTCACTTGGCATCATCGGACAGATTCGTGCCCAAATTTGTATTGGGGAAATTAAATTGTCGGGGCCGATTTTTGTTTCCTCCTCGCTGGCGGTTCCGTGCCTGCTGGGGACGGACTTCCTGGCCAAAATGCCGATTAGGATATTAATCGACCAGGGATGCATTGAGCTACCGTCGGGCCGACGCATGGCGTTTCTGCCATCGCCTGTTACGACTCGGACGGCGTTCGCGACGGTGCCGGCATTCGTAGATAGAACGGTGCGCGTCCCTCCGGGGACACAAATGCTGATTCCTTTGAAACTTTGGCGGCCCTTCGCTAAGGGTATTGGGGCCCAAGGGGTTCTGCTGGGGCCGTCTAGGGCCGGGGTTAGTGGACCTCATTTACTCCCGGCCCAGACCATAGTAAAAGGGGATGGTGAACCCTTCATCGCAATCCTCAATGTGGGCTCGCAGACGGTGGTGGTCCCACAGGGGACCGTGCTTGCTCACGCAATGCCGGTGCCATGTGAGGAACCCGTCGCAAATCACGTCAGCGTTGTCCCTGCGCCGCGACCGCATTCGGACAGCGATGAAGGGTGGCTCGAGGCGCTTTGTGCGGGATCGACGGACCTGTCGGATTCCGAGCGTCAACAACTTAAAACACTACTGCGGGAATTTTCCGACGTTTTCAGTCGAGATAAATACGATTTGGGTTGCACTCATCTGCTTCGTCACCATATTGATACGGGTGACAGCGCGCCAATACGCCAGAATCCTTTTCGGTTGAGTCCCGCCGAAAAGGACCATGTCAAATCGGCTATTGATGACATGTTGGCCGCCGACATCATTTCTCCTTCCACCAGCCCTTGGGGAGCGCCGATCGTCCTGGTTAAAAAGCAGGACGGCTCGTTGCGGTTTTGCGTTGATTTTCGGCGCCTTAACAAAATTTCGGTTGCCGACGCATACCCGCTCCCTCGGATGGATGAATCGCTGGACGCCTTGGCGGGAGCGCGATTCTTTTCCACACTGGATTTACTTTCGGGATTCTGGCAGCTTCCTCTGGACGATGATTCAAAGCCTAAAACTGCTTTCCGTACACCGCACGGCCTGTTCCAATTCAACCGGTTGCCGATGGGCTTACACTCAGCGCCGGCAACTTTCCAGCGTTTGATGGAATTGGTTTTGGCTGGATTGCAATGGGAGTCGTGCCTCATTTATTTGGATGACGTTATCGTCTTTGGTAAAACTTTTGACGAACATCTCCAGAGGTTGCGGGCGGTTTTCCTAAAGATGCGGGCTGCTAATTTGAAATTCAAGCCCCAAAAATGCCATTTGTTACGCGATTCGGTGCGTTATTTGGGGCACATCGTGGGACGCTCAGGTATTGCTACCGATCCCGCCAAAACGCAGTGTGTCAGCTCCTGGCCGACTCCCACCTCGGTGGGAGAGGTCAGGAGTTTCATTGGCTTCGCGTCGTATTACCGACGGTTCGTCGCTGATTTTGCGACAATTGCCAAACCCCTGCACGCTTTAACATCAAAAGGGGTTCGGTTCCACTGGGGTCAAGAGGAGGAGGCTGCTTTCTGCTCCCTTCGGGACGCCCTGGTAAAAGCTCCTCCCTTGGTTTACCCCGATTTTTCTAAGCCCTTTTTGCTCGACACCGATGCGAGCAACACGGGTATTGGGGGTGTGCTTTCCCAGGTGGTTGACGGCGTGGAACGGGTGGTCGCGTACGGTAGTCGGGTGTTGTCTCCTGCGGAGCAAAGATATTGTGTCACCCGTCGGGAACTGTTGGCAATTGTCCATTTCATCCAACAGTATCGCCCATATCTGTACGGTCGGCATTTCACCGTCCGCACAGATCATGCGGCACTACAGTATGCCCTGCGAGTTCAACAACCATCGGGACAATTGTCTCGATGGTTGGAGATTCTCCAGGACTTTGATTTTGAAACCACCTACCGTAAGGGCGTTCGCCACACAAATGCGGACGCTCTGTCGCGCATGCCAACCACCTCCGAATGTGCATGCCTCCTGGGGTCGGGTCGTTGCAGGCCTTCAGGAGACGTATCGGTTCCGGTCTTGGCAGCCACCGACGACGACGAAACATTGATTACTAATTCGATCGAACAACAGGGAAGAGATTCCCTGTTGGGGTTGCCTGTCACTGAATGGGGGCGCCTCCAGATGAAGGATACCTCCCTCCTCGGGTGGCGTCGTCGCGTCGGGGGTGCTGGGCGGGTGAAGTGTGATTCTGATGCATGGGAAATGGTGCAAGGTCTGCTGATGCATTGGGACGGGAAATCCCAGCGACATCGGCTGGTGGTCCCTTCTGGGTTGCGAGGCAAGGTGGTGTGGGCCGCGCATGAGCGCCTTCTACACCTGGGGACCCAAAAGACTCTCGCCTTGCTACAACTTGATTTTTTTTGGCCTTGCATGACGAGGGATGTTGGGGATTTATTGGGATCATGCCCTCGGTGTGCGCAACGGAAACCGCCGGCACGGGAGTCTAACCCACCCTTGCAATCGATCAAAGTGTCCAGAATAAACGAGCTTGTCGCGCTGGATATTTTGGGCCCATTCCCCGCCACCCCCAGGGGCAATCGATATTTGTTGACTGGTGTGGAGTATTTTACACGCTGGCCTATGGCCTGGCCCCTTGCCAACCAGTCGGCAGCAGCCATCGTGGAGGCCTTTGTTCAGGGATACGTCCTGGACAAAGGTGCTCCGGAGCGGCTGCTAACCGACCAGGGCAGAAATTTTTCCGGTAAACTACTCAAACAAGTCTGTGAGCTCCTGGGCACGAAGAAAATTCGTACCTCCCCGTATCACCCGCAGACTGACGGGATGGTCGAGCGCCTGCATCGCACCATCACGTAAATGTTGTCACAGCAGGTCTCAGACTCACAGACTGATTGGGACCTACAAATTCAAGGGGTCTTGGTGGCATACCGGATGGCACCCCATGCAGCTACGGGATTTTCTCCCTTTTACCTCATGTATGGTCGCGAACCCGACCCGCCTGTTCGCGCCCAGCTGCAGATCCCCGAACCACAAGGAAAAACTAAATTGGCTGACCATGTAAAATTTAATCTGGCCAAATTAACAGAGGCGCGGGATGCTGCAATGCTAAACTCGGACCTCCGTCAAAAGGCGAATGAGCGCCTCAGACTGGGTCGGGCGCACTTGATACAGTGGAAGCCGGGGGACAAGGCATGGCTGCACTGTCCCCAGGTGCCACTGGCAACCTCCTCTAAGCTGGTGCGGCCGTGGCAGGGACCTGTGGAGGTGGTCGAGGTTTTGCGACCACAGTGCGTGCGCATCAAATGGGGGAAGCGGCGGTGGTTCGTGCACCCCTCTAGATTAAAACCCTTCGTTGCGGTACACAAACCCACTTCACATATGCGTGGCCAAACATGTGGGGGGTCGACCGACTCACTGGGTCTGTCTCCGTCGCCCTCACCTAATGCCTTGCCGGCCGTACCACCTCCAGGTGCATCAGGACTGACGGGCTCACGCCCGACCACCCCTCCTGGGGGTACCAAAGGTCGCGCGGCGTCGGATGAGGACTCACTCCGGGACGGACAATTGCCACCTGACGGTCCGCTACCCGGGGTTACCCCGTGTGAGGGGCCCGCTGCAAGGACGCGCGCAAAAATGCGCAGACTGTTGTGAGGCCAGAAGATGTGTACATAGGTTGTGTTCATTGTGCGTTGTGTGGGTGTTGTGTTCCCTGCCCATTGAATGTACATACGTTGGGTTCACCAGGTGTTGTGTGGATGGTGTGTTCCCTGCCCATTGAATGTACATACGTTGGGGTCACCAGGTGTTGTGTGGGTGGTGTGTTCCCTGCCCATTGAATGTCCATACGTTGGGTTTACCTGGTGTTGTGTGTGTGTGGTGGGTTCCCTGCAAATTGTATATAGGCTGTTTTTTTTCGGAATTCGTATTTATTCAGGGGGGGTGCGTCGGGTTGGTTCTCTTCTTGCTGTTGCATTTTGTTGTGTTCTTGTTGCTGTTCTTGTTATTGTTGAAAAATAGTGAGGCACACGCGCGGTCAGGGGGTAAATGCACTTTTATTGTCATTTTTTTGTATATTGGCAGCCGGGACGGCTGCAAGCTATGTGGGGGGGGGTGATGTAGGGGTGTTAGAGAGAGAGCCGTTATGCATGGCAGCCTATGGCAAACAAACACAGTGGGCGGGGCTACGTAAGTGCACGGGGAGGTGCCCTCTACGACGTC